>NC_139348.1:72120473-72545473 GCF_055883805.1 Amblyomma maculatum | reverse complement strand
CAGCAAATTTAATAGATCTGGAATTACAAGCCAGCTTTTCATGAACGTGTACTGCCCACTGAGAGCAAAAAACGTAACCTTCCCCACACTCCTGAGCAGGGCTATCAGGCAAGCGGGACGAGATCCGCTACTATACTTGGGGACAACTTTCTATGGCAATGTGGTGGAAGCTACGGAGCCGAAACGCACCAGCTCACTCCGCACAAGAAAATAATGCCTCCAGAAATTTCGCAGTGGACGCGCTGGAATGTTATACCATTACGGAACTATTAAGCTTATTCTTGTATCAGTCTTAAACTACAGTACTAGCCAGTACAGCTGGAGTTTAATGCGCAGCGTTCATGTCGACGGCTGCGCGGCCTGTCGAGAATCTCTCAAAGTGCAAACAGCGTACGCGGGGGTGGGTGGGATGCGTCTGCCGTTTTTCTCCGCCCATTTCTGCGCGCGTTCGTAACATGCGTTTGTTTTTGACAGCGTACATCGTGCGCGTTGCCGAAACCGCAGCCAAGGCCAGGTACTCGGAACTACAGGGCGTAGTAACAATTAGGAAAGCCCCGCCCTCGTAGCTTTGGCTCCATTGCCACAGAAAGTTGGCAGCCTCTCATGGGGCGACAACCGAGAGGACATACGAGGACAGAAGCTAGAGGAGGCAGCTTCCACATTAGGCCCAACATTACACGCGCCGACCCAGCGTACCCCACGCGGATTGGGAACTCGGCGCAGAGGGACACTTGTCCGGACTTAACCTTTTCGAAAAACGCGAGGCGGGTTAAGTGGACGAATACGCAGGAAACATTCGGTAGCGACCACTGTCTGATCAACATAACGCTCCGCACTAAACCCCTTACAAGACCGACCGGGCAGACTGGGATGCCGGACTGGGCAAAATTCAGAAAACAATATGTTAGTTCTATCCAGGAGCAGGGGTATGAAGCCTGGACCAAACAGCTGCTCGCCAGCCTCCGTTTCACGGAAACGCGGGTAAAGCTCTCAGAGGTGGCGACGGATGTGGACTCCCACCTCCTCCACCTCTGGGAAGCCAGACGCAGCATGGTCAAAAGATGGCGCTCGCAGAAACATAACTCCAAGCTAATTACCCGGATCGCGGCGATAACTAAAGAGGTGGCAGAATACGCGGCGCAACTCGCGGACGCTAACTGGGTAGAGAGGTGCAACGCGGCAGCGAGGCAGATGTCTGGCAAAAACACATGGCGTCTCTTCCGAGCGCTCATAGATCCAAACCAGACGCCCACCGAGACGCATAAACACCTGCAGAGAGCAAGGAAATATGGCTCAGCTAGCGCTGAAGCTCCGAGACCAGTACTGGAGCACGACCCAAGACCCAAGGGGAGAAGCTTACAGGTACAGTGGATACGAAAAGGTTGAGCTATATGAACCTTTCAAACTATGCGAGCTCAAAGTGACCCTAACGAGAATGAAACGCGGGACCGCTCCAGGAAGGGGCGGGATCACGGTAAAACTCCTAGCAAACCTAACAGAGCACGCGTACCGATCCCTTCTGGAAAACTTTAATTCGATCTGGATGGGCGAAGTTCCTCTTCCCACCAAATGGAAGGCGGCACTCATAACTTTAATCCCAAAGGCGGGCAAAGCCATAGATACGGACAACCTCAAGCCTATTTCTCTTATGACGTGAGTGGGCAAATTGATGGAAACAATGGTCAGAGTCAGACTCTCCGAGTATCTAGAAAACAAGCGAGTCTTCGCAGACTCGATGTACGGCTTCGGGCCAAATAAATCAGCTCAGGACGTCCAGCTAAAGCTTAGCAGAGAGGAACTAAATCTGGTAGAACATCCGAACGGTGATAAGGTAGTGCTGGCCCTAGATCTGAAGGGAGCCTTCGATAATGTGACGCACGAGGCGATCCTGGCACGCCTTTCGGGGACGGTGTGTGGAACGAACGCGTTCGGTATATAAAACGCTTCCTCTCAGACAGACAGGCTTATATATACGTGAGAATCCAGAACGCAGAACACGGTCCCTTCATTTTAGGCACGAGAGGAACACCACAGGGAGCGGTGCCATCCCCGCTGCTTTTCAACATGGCAATGAATAATCTCCCGTTCCACCTGGACAAAGTCTCGGGTGTTCAATACGCGCTGTACGCGGACGACACTCCATATGGGCAACGCAGCTAGGGCTCTGAGAGAAATGGAGGCCAGCTTGCAGGAGGCAGCCACCGCTGTGAATGAGTACGCGAAAAAATGCGGCCTTCATTGCTCACCAAAAAAATCCGAATTTGTTCACATTAGTCCCTTCAAAAAAATGCACAGACAAGATAGAATTGCTACTTGGATCAGGACCGATATCCGAGAGAGGAAATTAGAGCCCTGGGTCCTTTCATTCTGGCGACAACCACGCTCGACAAGCTAAATAAGGTGGGAGACCAGGTCGTCTATATATATATATATATATTGTAATGTGATAGTCAGCACTCAGCCATCGACATGCACCAATGCGTTGTGCGACGAAGACAAAGAAGAAGTACGCTGGGCTCGCCGTTGCAAAGTCCTCTCCTCACAGCTCTCCATCTGAGCGTCAATAAACGCCCTATTACAATTGGCGGAGGTGCCGGAAACGATCCCATCCAAACTGGAATTGCGAAGCCGTACACTGCCCTCTACGACCGCCATGCAAGACGAGTCCACTTCGACGCTGCCGGCCGTTCCACCCACGATCATGTGTTCTGGCGTCGTGCGCCAGCGTGACCCTTGCCTCTTCAGTGGCACGGCCGATCAAGATGTCGACGACTGGCTGTCATCGTATGAAAGAGTAAGCAGCTACAACAAGTGGGATGACTCATACAAGCTCAGTAACGTCATATTCTATCTGACGGACGTGGCGAACCTCTGGTTTCGCAACCATGAGGCTGACCTGTCATCTTGGTCGACATTTAAAAAGAATTTCGCGGAAGTGTTCGGCCGCCCGGCAGTGCGTAAGCTTCGTGCCGAACAACGTTTACACAATCGTGTTCAGCGCGCTGATGAGACCTTTACCAGCTACATAGAAGACGTCGTTGATCTCTGCAAACGAGTCGACCCGGCCATGCCGGAAGCGAACAAAATCCGCTACATCCTCGAGGGCATTACTGAGGACGCCTTCCAGATGCTGGTAGCGAAAGCTCCCACCAGCGTTAGTGAAATCGTCAAGCTCTGCCAGAGCTACGACGAGCTCCGCAAGCGGCGCGCTTCTAGGCGCCGCTCCAGTGTGTGCGACGAAGGCGTATCCGCATTAGCCCTGGGTGGTTCGCCAACTTCTGAAGGGAGCCCGCTGAATCAACAGATCAAAGATTTTATTCGTGAAGAGGTCGCACGTCAACTCTCACTCCTTCCCCATTTTCAAGACTCGGGCCGCCTCGTTCCTGAACTGGCTCCATCTTTGGCCCCTACTATACGCCGTGCCGTGCAAGAACACGTCGCTGATGTCTTGCCGTCCAACCCCGTGCTGCCGCCTGTGACGGCACCTCTCACGTATGCCCAAGTAACGGCTAGGCCACCACCTTCGCCCACGTCTGGCTCCTACGTGCAGGTCCCTGCCTACCGTTCACCGCCGCATGCTGAGCCTTCGTTCCAAGCCCCACCCTCAAGGTTCCGCCCACATCCTATGAAACCTTGGCGTACTACGGACAACCTTCCGATTTGCTATGCCTGCGGTCGGCCGGGCCACGTTGCACGCCTTTGTCGCCAGCGCCTCCAACCTTCACAGCCTGACATTCGACTTTACCCGTACGATACCGACTCACGCTCGCAAATGATTCCGCCCGGTTCTCAATTTGTCTCACAAGATCGCCAAACCTATGCCACTCGTCGATCACATTCTCCTCGGCGCCGATCGCTTTCTCCAATGCTGCGACGTCCTACCAGCACCGTTGAGGGAAACTAACAGTCGCAGTTCCGGGGGCAAGAACTGCGCTTGTTTCGAATTCCTCAAGTCCTCCGCGTCGTCCCGCTAATGTTATCAAAGTTTCTGTAGAAGGCGCCACAGTTCTCGCTCTCGTCGATACCGGTGCAGCCGTCTCCGTCATCAGTGAAGCACTCTGCCGTCGAATTCGCAAAGTGACCACTCCGATTTCCGACTTTTCGCTCCGCACCGCCTCATCACAGCACATTCACCCCACCGCATCTTGCACAGCCCGTGTGCTCATTCAAGACGTCTTTTACCCCATCGAGTTTATTGTTCTGCCGAACTGCTCGCATGATATCATCCTCGGATACGATTTTCTATCGACTCATCAGGCCGTTATTGACTGTGCTCGTGCGCAAGTTGCCTTGGCCCCCCTCTGTGATGCCCCCTTCTGTGATACCCCTCCCCGCACTGCAAAACTTCTCGTCGCCCATGACACCGACATTCCTCCGTTTTCTGCTGCCCTCGTACCACTGTCTTGTGAGTGGGTAACTCCTTTGACTGCGATTTTTACACCTTCCGAAGCCGCCTCCCGTCATCCCTGCCTCCTTTTTCCGTTCGCAGTTCTCGAAATTGAAGACGGCAAGAGTGCACTTTACGCCTCGAACCCATTTTCTTGCCCAGCAGTTCTGCTCCGTGGCGAATGCATTGGACGTCTTGAAGAGCTTGATCCCGGTCATATCACCACTCTTGCTGACTCAACCCCCTCCTTCGACGTTAGTCTGTGCTCTTACGATGTTGCGACCGCTTCGACGCCCTCCGACGTTTTCCAACATGCTATTGATGCTGATCTTCCACTTGCGCAACGTGATCAACTTGTCGCCCTCTAGCAGAACTTCGCTTCTTCATTCGACCTTCCTCAAACTCACTTGGGCCGCACGTCTGTCGTAGAGCACACCATCGACACCGGTAAAACCGCACCTTTGCGCCAGCGCCCCTATCGCGTGTCGGCTTCGGAGCGCCAAGTAATTGCTGATCATGTAGACGACATGCTCCGTCGTGGTGTCATTCGGCCATCCCACAGTCCCTGGGCATCTCCAGTTGTGTTGGTACCTAAGAAAGATGGCTCCTTCCGGTTTTGTGTCGACTACCGCCGGCTCAACAAGGTCACGCGCAAGGACGTCTATCCTCTGCCACGCATCGATGACGCACTGGACTGCTTGCAGGGCGCCGAGTTTTTCTCCTCGTTGGATTTACGATCTGGCTACTGGCAGGTGCCAATGGATGACGCTGACCGCTCTAAAACTGCCTTCATCACACCAGATGGATTATATGAATTCAACGTCATGCCCTTTGAGCTTTGCAACGCCCCGGCCACATTTGAACGCCTCATGGACACTGTGCTTCGTGGATTCAAGTGGCGAACCTGTCTTTGCTATCTCGATGATATCGTAGTCTTTTCTACCGATTTTCAATCCCACCTGCTCCGACTGAAGGACGTTCTCACTTGTCTCGCTACCGCCGGCCTCCAACTGAATCTGAAGAAGTGCCGCTTTGCTGCTCGCCGACTAACTATTCTAGGTCATGTCGTTTCTAAGGATGGCATTCTTCCCGATCCTACCAAACTTCGTGCAGTTGCCGAATTCCCACGCCCAAAATCACTGAAGCAGCTACGAAGTTTCATCGGCCTGTGCTCCTACTTTCGCCGCTTCATCTTAAATTTCGCCTCTATTATTGCTCCTCTCATCCAGCTCCTCTCCGGCAGCTCCGACCTTTCCGCATGGACACCTGCTTGTGATGACGCCTTCAACACTTTACGCCGTCTTTTGGTTTCGCCTCCCATCCTCCGCCACTTCGACCCGAATGCGCCAACTGAGATTCACACTGACGCTAGCGGTATTGGGATAGGCGCCGTTCTCACCCAACGCAAACCTGGTATCCGAGACTATGTGGTGGCGTACGCAAGCCGCACCTTGACCAAGGCAGAGTCCAATTATTCTGTTACGGAAAGAGAATGCTTGGCCATTATTTGGGCCATCGGCAAATTCCGTCCGTATATCTATGGCCGACCATTCTATGTGGTCACTGATCATCACGCTCTGTGCTGGCTGGCGTCCCTCAAGGACCCGTCCGGCCGCCTTGCTCGCTGGGCTCTTCGCCTCCAAGAGTATGACATTCGTGTCATATACCGCTCAGGCCTCAAGCATACTGACGCGGACGCTCTTTCGCGCTCACCGCTGCCTCCCTCTTCGTTGTCTGATGATGTCTGCGCCTACGATTTGTCTTCGCTTGCCACTATCGACATGGCCACGGAACAGCGGCGCGACTCATGGATATCTACACTTCTGGACTTTCTTTCAAGTCACTCTCCAGGTCGTTTGTCTAGGGCGCTTGCCCGCCAAGCTCACCATTTTTCAATGCGTGATGGGCTGCTTTATCGCCGCAATTATCTTCACGACGGAAGGAAGTGTCTTTTAGTCATCCCCCGTCATCTCCGCGCCGAAATTTGTGCTGCTTTCCATACTGATCCCCAGTGCGCCCACGGCGGAGTGTTGAAAACCTACACGCGCTTGCGTCTACGCTTCTTCTGGCGTGGAATGTACCGCTTTGTCCGCCATTTTGTCCGCTCTTGCCAGTCTTGCCAACGCCGAAAAACTCCTCTTAAGTCTCCTGCTTCGTTGCAGCCGTTGCCCTGTCCTGCCCGTCCGTTTGATCGTGTCGGCATAGATCTATACAGTCCCCTTCTTACAACTTCAGCTGGCAACCGCTGGATTATCGTGGCAGTGGATCATCTGACCCGCTACACTGAGACATCATCATTGCCCTCTGCTTCCGCACGCGACGTGGCTGCCTTTATTCTGAAAAACCTGGTTCTTCGCCATGGTGCCCCTCGCGAACTGCTCAGTGACCGCGGACGCGTTTTCTTATCAGACGCTCTTGAGGCTCTCCTGAAAGAATGCCGCATCATACACCGCACCGCTACCTCGTACCACCCTCAGACGAATGGACTGACAGAACGTTTCAACCGCACTCTCGGTGACATGCTGGCTATGTACGTGAACACCGACCATTCCAATTGGGACCAAGTTCTACCGTTTGTTACTTACGCATATAACACCGCGACACAGGCCACTACCGGATTCTCTCCATTCTTTCTCCTTTATGGGCGCGAGCCACCCTGTACTATGGACACACTTTTTCCCTACCGCCCTGACGTTTCCGAATCTTCCCCGCTATCCGATGCCGTCACGTACGCAGAAGAATGCCGTCAGCTCGCCCGCTCTCTCACAGCAGAAAATCAGTGGCAACAAAAATACCTCCGTGATACCGGCGAAGCTTCGTCATATCTCCCGAACTCTCTGGTGTGGCTCTGGGTGCCCTCCACAACCCCTGGCCTTTCAAAGAAGTTTGTTGCTCGCTACCACGGGCCATATAGGGTCCTCCAGCAAACATCTGCAGTCAACTACGTAGTTGAGCCCGTCACGCCCTCTGCGGACTTGCGTCGCCGTGGTCGTGAAACAGTTCACGTGAACCGATTGAAGCCATTCTATGACCCCGCTGTGCTTTCCGCGCCATAAGTCGCCAGGATGGCTCCTTTTTTTACCCGGGGGGAAAATGTAATGTGATAGTCAGCACTCAGCCATCGACATGCACCAATGCGTTGTGCGACGAAGACAAAGAAGAAGTACGCTGGGCTCGCCGTTGCAAAGTCCTCTCCTCACAGCTCTCCATCTGAGCGTCAATAAACGGCCTTTTACAATATATATATATATATATATATATATATATATATATATATATATATATATTGCCACCTAGCGTTGCCAGGTGGCGCATGACTGAGTGAAGAACGACGAAGTGTCGCTTGCGGGTTTTGCGTCTGTGCTGCTCACCGCTGTTGTATCGGAGCTAACCCCTTTGCTATTCTTTATATCCTCAATCACCTTGTACGTGACATTCTGGTGGAGGTGCTGGGTAAGATCACCTATGCAAGAGTCTCCATCTGAAAGACGTCGCGCCAGCCCTGTGCCATTGGACACCCCCGTGCATCGCTGCAGTCGACGGCTCCAGGGACTGTCTCCGGAGTTTCAGCCATCACCCGCCGCCATGACATCTAGTGCTTCTGCTCAGCAGGTAACCGGCGTCGCACCGGCCTGTAACTACACCTTGCAGGCCCCTCGAGTACCGAAGCCTTTTCATGGTGACCTCTTTGAGGATGTGGAGGACGGGTTCCTTCAGTTTGAGCTGCTTTGAACCAGTGGGACGATACTGCCAAACTAAGGAACGTCTACTTCAGCCTTGAGGATGGCGCCCGGATCTGGTTCGAGAACCGAGAGCAAATGTTAACATCGTGGCAGGAATTCCGTCGTCAACTGCTCGAGGCCTACACTAGCGCGGATCGTCGCGAACATGCAGAACGTGCCATTCACTCCCGCATCCAGATGCCGAATGAGAGTGTCCAAGCATACGTCGAGGACATGACGCGCCTCTTCAGGCGAGCCGATCCCGCCATGTCCGAGGACAAAAAGGTCAGACACTTAATGCATGGTTTGAAAGAACAACTGTTCGCAGGACTTGTGCGCAACCCACCGTCGACTGTAAATGAATTTCTTGCGGAGGCCGCCACAATGGAAAGGGTGCTCCAACAACGTGCCGCGGCTTATAACCGACCTCTCCATACTGGCACAACTGCGGAGTCATTTGCATCTTCCGAGCGGCATCCTGATGCTTTGCGCGAACTAATTCGCAGTGTCGTGCGCGAAGAACTGAGAAAATTCTGGAACCCCCTGCAGCAATCGCCAGCTTCCGTTTCTGCTATAGTGCAAGAGGAGGTACGACAGGCGCTCAAGAGCCCTCTTTCGCCTCTAGTTACGAGCCCGCCATTGCTGTCGGGGACCGAAAACCGTCCCACATATGCGGAAGTTCTGCAGAGTCAGGCTCCTCCTTCACCGCCACCCATTCCCGCGCCGCCTACAGTTCCGCTGCCCTCGGTGCAACCAGTGCAGTGCTTCAACGAACGTCCCCTGCCCCGACGCAAAGCCGACATTTGGCGCACGCCTGACCGCCGTCCACTCTGCTTCCACTGCGGTGAACCAGGCCATCTCTACCGGGATTGTCCTTATCGACGCCTCGGTCTTCAAGGCTTCCGCATCGACTCGCCCCCTCCCCGGTTTGGTCAACGACCCCGCGTTATTGAAGAGTACCTGGCGGAACAGCGTTCATCTCGTTCGCAGCGTCAGTCCCGCTCCCCTTCACCAAGGCGCTCATCGACGTCCACCCAAGGCTCCTCGCGAGAGGGGCAAGGCCGCTCGTCTAGCCCTGGTCGGGAAAACTGAAAACAGCGACCTTCGGGGGCGAGGCCGCTGGTAGTCGCTGCGTTGAAGACCTCCGGTCGTCGCCGCTTCGATCCGACCGCGAGCTGCTGGTACCGTCCCCTAGGGAAGCCAAAAGCGTTTCTCTGGACATTCCTGTTATTTTAGACGGTCGCACTCCAGTCAATGCATTAGTGTACACCGGTGCGGATTATTCAATTTTGAGTGGTCGCATGGCGACTGTTTTGAGGAAGGTGCTCACTGCTTGGCCAGGTGTGTACCTTCGAACCGCCGGCGGTCATATAGTTACCCCAAAGGGGATGTGCACGGCTCGTATTCAGATTAACAGATATACGTTCATCGTTAGTTGCGTCGTTTTGAGTGACTGTTCCCGTGACCTTATCCTCGGCATTGACTTTCTGCGAGAATACGGAGCAGTTATCGACCTGCGAAATAGACGTGTCACATTTTCGATGGGACAATCTGCCGAACGAGATAGTAACAGTCCTTGCAGTGCCGCACTTCGCGTTTCCGCCGAGAGCGTCTCGCTGCCGCTGCGAAGCAGTGTTCTTGTGGAAGTCACCTGTGACGATTTCCGTGCCGGCGATGCTGTAGCGGAAGCGAACCATTCACTCCTGCTTGCTCAAGGCATCTGCGCTGCTCGAAGTTTATTGTCGCTTCACAATGGCCGGGCTGCACTCCTTGTCACAAATTTTTCTAATGAGCACCGGCACCTGTTTCCGGAAACTGCTATCGCTTTCGCTGACCCTGTTACGCACGATCCGGTCTGTTTTACATCCACGGCAGTCGAAACTAATGAGCCATCTCTTGACAACATCGACATTAACTGCCTTTTGTCGAAGGAGAAACGGCGGGCCTTAGAGCTACTGTTGCTGGACTTCAAGCACTGTTTTGCTTCTTCCTCGAAGGTTCGTCAAACGCCCATCAGGCAACATCGCATCATTACTTACGAAGACGCTCGCCCTATACGACAGCAGCCTTATCGTGTGTCTGCCAAAGAACGAGAAGTGATCCAGACGCAGGTTCAGGAGATGCTGGATGATGGTGTTGTGCAGCCTTCACAAAGCCCGTGGTCCTCACCAGTAGTCCTGGTCAAGAAGAAAGACGGCACTCTTCGATTTTGCGTCGACTATCGGAAATTGAATAATGTGACAAAGAAAGATGTATACCCGTTGCCGCGCATCGATGACTCACTGGACAGATTGCGACGTGCGAAGTATTTTTCATCTATTGATTTGAAAAGCGGCTATTGGCAAATCGAAGTAGACGAAAGAGACCGAGAAAAAACCGCATTTGTAACTCCAGATGGCCTATATGAATTCAAAGTACTCCCATTTGGATTGTGCTCTGCCCCAGCTACATTCCAAAGGATGATGGACACCGTCCTCACTGGCCTCAAGTGGCAGATCTGTCTTGTGTACTTGGACGACGTAGTTGTTTTTTCCGAAACATTTGACCAACACCTCGAACGCCTTCGAGCTGTACTGGAAGCGCTCCGTTCTGCTGATCTCACGCTGAAGCCCGAGAAATGCCACTTCGGGTATACACAACTCAAGTTCCTTGGCCATGTTATGAGCGCCGATGGGGTGCGCCCGGATCCCGAAAAGACTGCTGCCGTCGCACGGTTTCCCGTTCCAGCTAACAAGAGGGCTGTTCAGCGCTTTCTCGGCCTGTGCGCATATTATCGGCGGTTCATTGCGGACTTCTCTCAAATAGCGGAACCTCTAACGCGCCTCACAAGGAAGGACACCGCCTTTGTGTGGAACTCTGAGCAGCAGACGGCCTTTTCTTTGCTTCGCGAGCGCCTTCAAACATCCGCTGTTCTGGCGCACTTCGATGAAGCGGCTGACACAGAGGTGCACACTGACGCCAGTAGTATCGGTCTTGGCGCGGTCCTTGTTCAGCATCAAGACGGGATTGAGCGAGTAATAGCCTATGCTAGCCGCACACTCTCTCGCGCCGAAACCAACTACTCCACCTCGGAAAAGGAATGCCTGGCGGTCGTGTGGGCCACTATGAAGTTTCGCCCCTATCTTTACGGCCGACCATTTAAAGTCGTCACGGACCATCATTGTTTATGCTGGTTGGCAAATCTGCGAGATCCATCGGGACGACTTGCACGCTGGAGTTTACGACTTCAGAAATTTGACATAACTATTGTTTATAAGTCAGGCCGCAAACACGAAGACGCTGACGCGCTGTCACGAGCCCCCGTTGACACTGACGATGCTGCAACCGATGGCGACAACGGCTTTCTAGGAGCTCTCAGTGCATCTGAGCTCAGGGATCGACAAAGAGCTGATCCAGACATCCTTCCATTCATCGATTATCTGGAAGGGCGTGATACGACGCTCCCTCGACGCCTATCTCGGCACATTGGTTCATTCTGTATGCAGCAAGGCGTCTTGTATAAAAGAAACTCCCAAGGCCAAGAAAGAGCTTTCCTCCTGGTAGTACCATGCGAGCTCCGTGCGGATATTCTACTTGCTTGCCACGACGAACCGACGTCTGGTCATTTGGGTTACTCACGGACGCTTGCTCGAGTCCGCAACATGTATTACTGGCCAGGACTCTCCGCAACTGTGAAACGCTATGTAAGAAGCTGTCGCGAATGCCAGCGCCGTAAAACACCGCCCTTGAAGCCTGCCGGATTTCTCAAGCCCGTTAGAGCACCACGTATTCCGTTCGACCAAATCGGCATGGACCTCCTTGGTCCTTTCCCTTTGTCGCAGGCGGGAAACAAATGGATAGTAGTCGCTACTGACTACCTGACCCGATACGCTGAGACAAAGGCAATCCCTCATGCCACAGCTTCCGAAGTAGCCGAGTTTTTCATGCATAACATAGTCTTGCGGCATGGCGCCCCTTCGTATGTCATTACCGACAGAGGGACAGCTTTCACTTCGCAGCTCATCGACCACATATTTGAGTTGAGTTACACGACGCATCGCAAGACCACAGCGTACCATCCGCAGAGCAATGGTCTTACCGAAAGGTTAAATAAGACGATTGCGGACATGTTATCAATGTACGTCGATGTGCAGCACAAGACCTGGGACGAGGTGCTGCCGTACGTCACATTTGCGTATAATACAGCCCAACAGGAAACAACGCGCTTCACACCATTTCGACTTGTGTACGGGCGTGAAGTTCAGAGCATGCTCGATTCCATGCTCCCATGCCCAGATGATGACCAGCTTCCGCCAGATGCCCAGCAGTACGCCATCCGCGCTGAGGAAGCCCGCCAGCTTGCCCGTATGCACATCGGGCGGCAGCAGACCTCTGACGCGGACCGCTACAACCTCCGGCACCGCCAGGTTCACTACAAACCTGGGGATCAAGTCTGGGTGTGGACACCAGTTTGCCGTCAAGGCTTGTCAGAGAAACTCCTTTCCCGCTACTTCGGGCCGTACAAAGTGCTGCGTCGTGTGAGTGATGTCAGTTATGAAGTTATTCCAGACGGCGCCGCACTTTCAAAACGTCGAAAGCCCAGCTCGGACATTGTGCACATTGTGCGGCTGAAGCCGTACTACCAACGATAACGCACGGCCACCTCCTGTGACGACTCTCTTACTTTGCACACCGTTCTCACCGCCCGTGTTCACTTTTTTTTTTTCTTTTTTTTTCGGAAGGGGGAGTAATGCCACCTAGCGTTGCCAGGTGGCGCATGACTGAGTGAAAAACGACGAAGTGTCGCTTGCGGGTTTTGCGTCTGTGCTGCTCACCGCTGTTGTATCGGAGCTAACCCCTTTGCTATTCTTTATATCCTCAATCACCTTGTACGTGACAATATATATATATATATATATATATATATATATATATATATATATATATATATATATATATATATATATATATATATATATATAAGACGATTGCGGACTCAACTGCTTGACACTGTATGTTCAGGAAGGCATTCTTATCTCTCCTTGCTATTTTCTGAAAAAAAATATATATATATATATATATATATATATATATATATATATATATATATATATATATATATATATATATATATATTTTTTTCAGAAAATAGCAAGGAGAGATAAGAATGCCTTCCTGAACATACAGTGTCAAGCAGTTGAGGACAACAGCCAATTAAGGAACACAAGAGCTCTGTACAAGACAATCAAAGATATCAAAGGAAGCTTCTGTGCTAAGCTGGGCGTGTTAAAGGACAAACGAGGCAAGGACCTCACTGAAGCCTCAGAGATAAAGAAGAGGTGGCAGGAATACACAGAAGAACTGTACAAGAAGGACCCGAATGTGCAAACCCAACATAAGACGGTTGTGATTACTGATCTCGAGCCGGGCATCCTGAAGAGTGAAGTTGAATGGGCCTTAGCCAGTCTTGCTAAGAAGAAAGCCAGCGGAAGTGATGGCATTCGAGCTGAGTTGCTTCAAAACCTCAACCATGACGCTGTTAGCATTCTGCATACATTATGTCAGAAGATTTGGACAACCCTGCAGTGGCCACAGGATTGGAGGAGGTCAGTTTACATCCCCATTCCAAAGAAAGGCAGTGCCAAAGATTGTTCTAACTACCGCACGATCGCACTTATTTCGCATGCTAGCAAGGTGATGTTGAAAATCCTCCAAGGTAGGCTGCAGCAGTATGTGGATCGGGAGCTTCCGGACGTGCAAGCTGGGTTTCGCAAGGGCAGAGGAACTAGAGACCAAATTGCCAACCTCCGCTGGATCATGGAAAAAGCAAGAGAGTTCCAGAAACCCATCTACTTCTGCTTTATTGATTATGCGAAAGCGTTTGACTGCGTAGATCACAGCAGATTGTGGCAAGCTCTCCAAGAGATGGGAGTTCCAATTCACCTCATCTGTCTCCTCAGGAACCTGTATGAAGGACAAGAGGCCACAGTCAGAACTGGGCATGGTCTTACCGATTGGTTTCCGATTGAGAAAGGAGTGAGGCAAAGCTGCATACTGTCGCCCTGCCTTTTTAACCTATATGCAGAGTGCATCATGAGGAAGGCCGGTCTGGACGAGTCTTCATATGGAGTGAAGATTTCTGGGAAACGTATCAACAACCTTAGATATGCGGATGATACCACTTTAATGGCAGAAAGTGAAGTGGAACTCAAGAGACTTCTGATGCGCGTACAAGAAGAGAGTGAGAAGTTTGTCTTAAACTGAACATTAAAAAGACAAAGATCATGGCGTCTTGCCCTATCAAGTCCTGGAGCATCAATGGACAAGAAGTAGAAGCTGTGACAGATTTTCTCTTCTTGGGCTCCAAGATTACCTCGGAAGGAGACTGCAGCCATGAAATTAGGAGACGCCTGCTTCTGGGAAAGAGAGCAATGGTTAGCCTTGACCGCCTAGTACAAAGCAGAGACATTAGTCTGCCAACCAAGATCCGTATAACTCGTGCTATGGTCTTTCCAGTTGTGATGTATGGATGCGAGAGTTGGACTGTGAAAAAGGCTGACCGCCGAAGAATTGACGCGTTTGAATTGTGGTGCTGGCGAAGACTCTTGAGAGTTCCTTGGACTGCCAGAAGATCAAATCAGTCGATATTGTCGACTATAAACCCTGACTGCTCAATGGAAGGTCAAATTCTAAAGTTAAAACTCAGCTACTTTGGTCATCTGATGAGAAGAGAGGAGTCGCTGGAGAAAGATTTGATGTTGGGAAAGGTTGACGGTCGCCGGAGAGGGGGTAGGCAGCGGGCGCGGTGGTTGGATGGCATTCTCGAGGCGCTGCAGATGAAGTTGTGTGATGTTGGGAGGATGGTGAGAGACCGGAAAGCGTGGCGTGAAATGGTCCATAGGGTCACGAAGAGTCGGACACGACTGAACTGATATATATATATATATATATATATATATATATATATATATATATATATATATATATATATATAAAGTGTGTGTGTGTGTGTGTGTGTGTGTGTGTGTGTGTGTGTGTGTGTGTGTGTGTGTGTGTGTGTGTGTGTGTGTGTGTGTGTGTGTGTGTGTGTGTGTGTGTGTGTGTGTGTGTGTGTGTGTGTGTGTGTGTGTGTGTGTGTGTGTGTGTGTGTGTGTGTGTGTGTGTGTGTGTGTTCAGAGGAAGGGTAATGCGCAGTATCTGTCACACTTGCTCTGTGGACACTTGAACCGCGCCGTAAGGGAAGGAAGGTGGGAGTGAAAGTGGAAAGAGGAGCCATAGTGGAGGGCTATGGAGTAATTTCGACCACCTGGGGATCTTTAACGTGCGCTTACATCGCACAGCACACGGACGCCTCTTCGTTTCGCCTCCATCGAAACGCAGCCGCCGAGGTCGGGATCGAATCCGGGTAATCCGGCACAGTAGTCGGGCGTCTTACCACTGCACCACAGAATGTCAAACAAGAAATGGGGATTGAAAAGCGAAGATGCTCTATGACTGGTCAATGCTTTTGTAACAATCAGGATCCTGTACTCAACTACCTTTCTCCGCCTCAAAAAACACGACGAGAACATTATCGAGGTGATCACGCGAAAAATAGTGAGGAAGGCCCTCGACCTCCCTATAAGCACATCGAACCTGAGACTCCAAGGGTTTGGTATGACGAATTCGTTCGAGGAGCTGAGAGAAGCCCACCTCGCAATCCAATACACGTGACTATCGCAAACACCGCCGGGGTGTCGTCTATTAATCTGTCTACACAATACAACACACGACTGTAAATGAAGAAGGAGTACAACTTCCCAGGAGTGGCGATACATCCTGCACGTGAAACCGCTCCCCACTAACATGTCCAAGGACGAACACGAGTGTAGGCGCGCATGGCCATGGCAGAGGCCTAACTCACCACTACAGGGTGGACGCGTTCGTCCCGCACCGAGGTGGGTTGTGCACGGCGGCAGTGATCCACGAGTCCAAAACGGTGAACGGGCTCACATTTAAAGCCCGAAATGTAACACAGGCAGATGAGGTCGCCACCGCGTTATCAGCAACACACTGATTCCAAAATAGTCCTAATGGACTCGCGAGGGGCGTGTAGGAACTTTCAACAGGGCTGGGTCCCGTACCTGGCGTACTGGCTACTAAAAAACAGCTCGAACCTGTCCTACCGATTACTGCAAAACAGCTCGTACGTTGGAAGTCCATCCCGTCGTTTTACAGTCTGGGCTAGCTCCGGCCCACTCGGGGCTAGGAGGAAACGAGGCAGCAGATGCCGCCGCCCGCGCGCGTATTTGGGTTTGCTCGGTACGGTGGCTCCGCAAGGGACAAAGCGACAGAAGAGACGAAGAAAGAGGGCTGTTCCGACTAGCATCTACCGCCCCCAGGAGCCGAGCAGCCTAGCAATTAGCGGCGCATGCTTTTTCAATGGGCGTCATGTTAGACGCGGCACTAGCTTGAGAGAGCCTACAATGCTGTTACTACTACTACTACTACAAAATACTGATAATAATAATACACAAAGTAATATTTCTCTGCTAATGATTATTATTAATATTATTATTATTATTAGTAGTAGTAGTAGTATAGAGGAAGACTCGTTTTACGAAGTTAGCACTGAATTGTATGTAGGTAACGGTCGAATTAACTGGCTAAATATTATCTTCACAGTTTTAATTATTAATAATAATAATAATAATTGGTTCACAGGAAGGGAAAGGCGCAGTATCTGTCACACTTGTGTCTGTGGACACCTCAAATACTCCGTAGCCCTCCACTTTCGCTCCTCTTTCTCCCTTTCCACGTTAACTCCCACCTTCATCCCTTCCCTTAGGGCGCGGTTCAGGTGTCCACAGACACAAGTGTGACACATACTGCGCCTTTCCCGTCCTGTGAATCAATTACTATTATTATTAATAATTAAAACTGTGAAGATATTTAGCCAGACAATTCACTGCCAACTTCGTGAAACGAGTCTTCCTCTATAGTACTACTACTACTGCTACTACTACTACTACTACTACTACTACTACTAATAATAATAATAATAATAATAATAATTATTATTATTATTATTATTATTATTATTATTATTATTATTGTTGTTATTATTATTATTACTATTATTATTATTATTATTATTATTATTATTATTATTATTATTATTATTATTATTATTATTATTATTATTATTATTATTATTATTATTATTATTATAGTAGTAGTAGCAACAGTAGTAGTAGTATAGGCTTTCTCAAGCTAGTGCCGCGTCCAGCATGACACCCATTGAAAAAGCATGCGCCGCTAATCGCTAGGCTTCTCGGCTCCTGGGGGCGGTAGAAGCTAGTCGGAACAGCCCGCTTTCTTCGTCTCTTCTGTCGTTTTGTCCCTTGCGGAGCCACCGTACCGAGCAAACCCAAATACGCCGCCCGCGTGCTTTCTAACCGGGTAACCTCGTCCCCCTCCTCCTCCTCAGAATTCACACCAGCCCGCACTTTCAGGCAAATTACGCAGCTGTACCAAAACAGACACCTCCCGTGTGCTGTGCGATGTCAATGCACGTTAAACAACCACAGGTGGTCGAAATTTCAAGGGATTCCTCCACTACGGCATCTCTCATAGCCTGAGTCGCTTTGGGACGTTAAACCCCACAACTAAACCAAACCAAAAAATTTGGAGGACGCTTGTTTCGCCTTCAAGAGTGGAACGCGATAGCGTTATTGCACCTCGTTCGCACCGCCCACTCATTCGCTCGGTATGCTCTTGAGTCACACAAAGACATAGTTTTCATACTCAACACTTCTAAGTGCACTGTACAACTTTTTTCTAATTCTTTGTTCAAACAAGTGCTTCTCACAATCTACATTATCGCAACGATGAGCGCCAAGCAACGTAGCGTTCGGCGTGGCAACGAAACGTGCGCCTGAGGAAGCGGAACGAACCAAAGAACTCGGTATCTCGGAGGGAGAAAGCCGGGCAGCGACGCGCCATGAAGGCGGACGCGATCATGGGGCTGACGCCTTGATGGGATCGTCCTCTATCTCGCTTGGGAGCACCACGCAGAAGCATGATTCCTCGGAAGCAGCTCAGCACACATCGCAGGGGACGGTTTCCCAGCAGAAGTGCTACGGCGCAGCGATCACGTCAGAGGCGTCCGGCATCAGACGCTGCACCTAGCAATCGCGCTGTGAGAGGAAAGAGGAGCCGCGTCGCATAAACACCATTGTTCGAGTGACGCACGCTGGATGTTGGAAAGGGAGAGAGCAAGAAAACTTATTAAACGCAAGGGTATTGGGGCATCCTCGCACCGGTACCCGCGCGGCCCGAAGGGGAGAAGCGGGTGAGCGAAGATAGTGATCTAAAGAAAGGAAAGACGCTTGAGTTTACAACCCGTGAGGGTGCACGGCGAAACGTCAGGGGCTAGTGGCGCGCCACGTGTCGGGGCAGCGCCGCACATTGCGAGGAGGGGTTCTTCTGTGTTTGCCGCAAGATGGCTCTGCATGTGCGCAGAGCGCAGAAGAAATGTAGCGGAAACGTACTTCGCTACTCGTGTAACTGCGACTTCTGTAAGTAACATGCTCATAATTACTGATATACACTGCAGTATAACGTTCTACAGCACGTTTCTAAGGCAACACCGCATTCACTAGAAGCGCTTTTGTACCGCTTTCAAGCATCGAACTAGTTGCCGCTGAAAGGAAGCTAGACCCATGGCGGCTGAGACATGGTAGGCTGAGACACATAGCCATGTTCACGAGAGCCTATGTATGCAACGCGGTGGTTTATCCGGCGGTACTATACTCAGCCAGAGTGACCACAATCGACAAGGGCTCCGTGGGCAGGCTACACAGATCATGGGCAGTCTTCGTTTGGCGCTCTACGGCAGAGCCCATGCGCCGAAGCAATCTCTTCTGGGGCATAGAGCGAGGCGGACTGGGCTTAGTGAACATAGAACTTAAACTTGTAGTCCAAAGGCTCATTTTCTTTCGAAGCCAAACGGATAATTTTCTTCGCGCGGCCACTCAGTATCTAAGCTCGGCGCACTTGGCCCCTTGGTTGGCCACAACTAAGCCAATAGGTCACAGCATGAGAGCCACAGCCTTCTACAAGGAGATAGCGCAGTCCCTGGCGCTGCTGCAAGGGCTTTTTTCGTGGGAGTACCTGCTCGCAGTAAAACCGAGAAAGCTTTACTGGGACTTGCTGGCACAATTTCTGCAACCTCCATTATATCGACAACCACCCATAGGGGTGGGCAAGACTGATGTCCTCAAGCGAGTCAGGAAGCTGCCCGTTAGGCTCCAAGGATTTCTTCTTTCGTTTCCACACAGGACTTTTGCCCGTGAAAGCTCGTCAGGAAGAGCGGGGTTTCTTCCTACCATGGGGCGCAAACTGTCTCCTGTGTGGCCGACGGGAGACCGCTCAACATGTATTTATGGAATGCAACATGGCGGACATCTTCTGGGACGAAGTAAGGGGATTTTTCGCCACTGATTTGGAAGTCACATGGCCAGGGCTCTTGTGTCTCGACGCGTCTTGTGATCGTCCAGAGCTTCGAGACATTGTGATAGTGCTTGCGTTGCATGCCCTCTGGCGTGCGCGCGTGGATGTGGTGGAGTGCGTGCGTTGGCCGAAACCAGCGTGGCGGCACCTATTGGACAAAACAGAGTGGACAGTGAGTGCACTGGAGTCCTCTGGCACCGACGAAAACCTGCAGGAGGAACTACAGCGAGGCTGCCGCGCTGTGATGGTCTTCAAGACACGCCAGTACGAACGGTTTGGATGCCGCTGATGCTTCACGCAGCGTTGCACAAGTGGTGGTTGTTTTTTTTTTTTTTTGTGTGTGTGTGTGTGTGTGTGTGTGTGTGTGTGTGTGTGTGTGTGTGTGTGTGTGTGTGTGTGTGTGTGTTTTTCTCTCTACTTTTCTGGTTTCCCACTTTGTTCTTTAGTGGCTCATTTTAGGCTTATATGTTACACTTTTTCTGACCCTTTCTTACCAGACCTCTCGACATAATTTTCTATTGTCCTTAACCTCCCCTCACGTTGCCTATGGCCGACGTTGACACTAGAAGCAATCAATGCACTCGGCTATTAGCTGAGTTGCTGCCTTGTACATATATATGTAAATAAAGATTTTTTGTTACTGGAAAAAAAAACTCGTGGCTGAGTGGTAGCGTCTCCGTCTCACACTCCGGAGACCCTGGTTCGATTCCCACCCAGCCAATCTTGGATGTTGCTTTTTATTTATGGAGTGCATGCCGGGATTTGTCGCTCACGGCCAACGCCGCCGACGACACCGGCTTTTCTGCGACACGAGCTCCATAACGCTACCGTGTTAAAACAGGCACAATATTTACCCCCACCAGTATAAAGGGTTAACGAGGGCGGAGGAACGCGTGTTTCTTCGCCTTCTTACGAACACCATGATGTGCCCGCCGTCACTTAAACAGTTTGACAGTGCCTTCTCCGGGGAGTGACCGCACTGTGGGGAAATGTCCTCGGACCTCTTCCACGGTGTGGGCGTTCCCCTCCAACCCTGCCTTTGCACCTAACCCAAACCCTACCCGGGAGGATTGGGAGGTGACCTTACTCGCCTGCTCCGACCTGAAAGCCCAAAAGGCGTTGTTCAAACGATCAATGGCAGCAGCGGAAGCCACTGGTCCCGTACTATCCAGTCAAAAGAATCAATGGGTCCAATATGGAAGGCCAGTCAAATTGAATTGGTTCTGCCGAACCCAAATGGTTTGTCCAATGTGTACTGTCCAACCCAACTGATTTCTTCACTCCCAATTGGGAAGCCCAGTTGGTTTTTGACTCCCAATTGGGAATGAAGAAAACAATTGGGCGTCCCAATTGGAACTGAAGAAACCAACGGGGCATCGCATTTGGATTGAAGTAACCCATTGAACTTCCCATTAGCCCCAATAGGTTACTTCAATCCCAATTGGGATTCCTTCGCTCCAAAATGGGACGCCCATTTGAAACGAATTGGGCTTCGAACTGGGCTTAGTTCTAATTGGTCCTAAGCAACCATTCCCATTTGGGAAAGTCGCCAGTGATATCCTTGACTGAGATGTGCACAGATATACATATCTCTATAAAGAGACAACAGTGAAAATTTTAAATTCTTATAAAAAGTATATGCCGCTTAACCTTATTATTTGATTATCTCGTGTATATCGTGTTCACTGTAAGTGCAGGCATAATTAAATAAGTTAACTCTGAATAACACTGGTCCCAGCAGCACTGTTCAAAGAATGGAGTATATAAGTCTGCAACATGTTGATATATACATTGAATCTGTGTTAGTTCCGTGAGTGTAATGCATGCTTGACTCTCATGATTTCTGTAAAAAGTTGTAATTTCATCCCACTTGCATTAAAGTCGGCTCCCCTATAACTTTGGACAGAAAACATTGAAATTGCATCTCCATTCTTTTCTTTTTCAGCTATGTGAGTTCAAACCATTTGGGCTCAATGGGTATGTCATTTGAGTTCAATTGGTGAACCATTTGGTCTTCATGGGTGACCAATTATTTCCAATTGGGAGCACCCATTCGTATCAAATGGTCAGGCTCAATGGGTGGAGAATACACAATTGGGAAATTCCTAATTGGACCCATTGAATTTTTTTTGACTGGGTAGAGACTCCACCTATTGGTTGTGAGAGGAAGGGCACTAATCCTGACCCCAGGGCCACCTCCATACAAATCTCTATGTTTAACAAATGTTTCACCACCACCACCACCAGATTCAGTGGACCAGCGACACTTTGCAGACAGTGGCCGCTAAAGGAGGTATCAAAATGCTTCAAGGCTGCCTGGCACAGCACTGGTGAATAGGCCTAGAAGGAGGCCCTCATCGGCCTTTATCAGGCCTAATACCTTTCAAGGTACACAGACAGGATTAAAAATTTTGAGAGCATTGTGGAATCTACACTGCAGAAATGCGAAAGCCTGAGCGTTGCTGGTACACACAGTGTATCACGTTTGCGCAACTAAATGCACCGTCATTGTCATCGCTATCGTACACATGGTAGACAAGGAAGATTCCCGGTGCAGATAGGGTTTTTAAAATTACTAATTAATGAAGAATTAATGTTATATTGTCAGTACTAAATTACTGAGTTACGTCGATGACGTTATCACTTTGAGCAGAATATTGCTGACTAAATTTCCGAAACTGCCGCCGGATGTAACGTCGTAACGTCACATTAGACGTTACGGAAGTGTGACAGAATCTAATGACAGGTGTGACAAATCAAGGCCGACAGTATCAGGCCTTAACATGAGTTCCTGGTCGGGTGGGCAAGTAGGAAACAGCCCTGTGTGAGAGAGCGCGCGGGCTGCTGTGTTTCCTGCCAACCTCCGATGAGCAGGTGCCCATATAAGGTTATGTAAGGTTTTTCGTAGGTAGATCTGATTGGCTAGAAAGGGAATCCAACTTCATGCCCCGCTGCGGTAGTGCCCGACAACTGTACCAGAGTACCCGGGATCGATCCCGACCGCCAGCGGCTGCGTTTCGATGGAGGCGCGCAACGAAGAGGCGTCCATGTGCTTTGCATTTAGTGTACGTTGAAGATTAATAATTGGCTCACAGGAAGGGAAAAGCACAGTATGTGTCACACTTGCTCTGTGGACACCTGAACCGCACAGTATGGGAAGGGAGGAAGGTGGGAGTGAAAGTGGAAAGAGAGAAACGGGAGCAGTAGTGGACGGCTTCTAGCCACTGTAGCTGCGGTGTTATTTCGACCACCTGAGGAGGTGGTAAAGGGTGGCTGTTACTGGCCCTAAGGGTCTGGGACTGGTAGGTCAATGCCGCCTGCGGCAGGGCTAGCCTGCCACTAGATTATTATCTGTTGTAGGCCGTCACTGCACCCGCCACCGCTTACGTGGTGGGCGACGGCTGTTGCGGCGCGCGTCCTTCTCTCCCTCTTCTTTTTCTTCTCTACTTTCTCTCTACTGTCCCCACGAGGCAGCAGAGGTGGCTCCCTCGCCCGACTACTGTGCCGGAGTACCCGGGTTCGAACACGACCTCGGCGGCTGCGTTTCGATGGAGGCGAAACGAAGAGGCGTCCGTGTGCTGTGCGATGTCAGCGCACGTTAAAGATCCCCAGGCGGTCGAAATTACTGCGTAGCCCTCCACTACGGCTCCTCTTTCTCTCTTTCCACTTTCACTCCCACCTTCCTCCCTTCCCTTATGGCGCGGTTGAGGCGTCCACAGAAAACAACTGAGACAGTTACCGCTCCCCCCCCCCCCCGCGACCTGCTCACTGTTCGCTCCGCGTCTGCTTCATCGGCGGTGGGTGGCTTTTGCCTAGTTTCGGGCTGTCGCTCGCGGGTTTCGTGGTACCCGAAATAGAATAACACAGAAGGTAGATGCTGCATCAGCATGTCATCAACGTACTACACACGTGAACGGAGTCTTCATATAAAAACCACTGCCGCTCAGCGAACGTTCGACAAGCATATGACATACATTGCGGCATGGTAGCTACTTTTGTCCAAGCCTGTACAAAGACTCGGAATAAAAAAAAAAAACTGAATGATCAGTGATCACATCGAAGCTTCTTCAGGCTACACACTGTTGTGCCCGGCAGCTCTAAAACCCTTCGACCCTGCTTTCTCTGGCAGCTGCCCGCACTGTGGGGTGGTGTCTTCGGACATCTATATGGTGTGGGCCTGCTCCTCAAATCCGGCTATCCCCCCTCACCCCAACCCAACCCGGGAGGACTGGGAGGCGACCCTGCTCGGCTGCTCCGACCTGCAGGCCCAACGGGCCTTAGTCGGGCGAGCCCGAGCGGCAGCAGACGCAACTGGGGTCCCGAACAAGGGACCTCCACCTAGTGTTTGTGAGGGTTGGCCCCTTCAGGGTCAGCTCATGCGTAACCTTCTGTATTTGTATCTTATGTAAATGTTTTCCACCACCACCACCGCTAGATGCGACTCCATCCATGTAGCACCGAAGATGAAAATAATTTCATAAACATGTAATGTAAATTGCAGAATGCTTGCACGATATAAAGTATTAGTATAACAGTCAAAGTACAGCTTGTAGGGTTGAGTTTTAAATGTTATCATAATATATTAGCAGATGTGTATAAGCATTATTTTAATTTTGAAAATAGACGTTGTTTTAATAAAATTTTTACATAATATGAAGCCTATTACGACAACAATAAAAAATGTTTTGATATTCATGACACCACTTGTGCTGGAAGTGGTAAAAAGAGACCAATAAATGACACAGGTATACTCGATCGATGCAGTGGCTTACAAATGAGTTCACCTGCTATACCGAAAGTATGAAAGACACTCTCATTGAAGACACATTTCAAGCCCTATAGCGACCCCTTTGAGGCTCTCTTCGGGAAAGTAAGGCTAATGTGCGGAAGGGAATGACATGCAAGATGCGAGGGCCGTAACTGCTAGCAGCGATTTACTACATTGTCAAGGCGGACGTTTCATCTGAGAGCAAAATCATGACACCTTGCGTCGATGGCAAAAAAAAAAAAAAAAAAAACTGCTGTGCCAAAATCAGTAGCCGGAGGACTGAATTAGTGATGGCATCTCCTGCCATCCCATTACCCAGTCACATATTCCGGTTTACCTTACGTCGCTGGATATATCGTCAAGTTAATCAACTTTGGGTGTGACGCTTGCGCTATTCTTGAAACTAGCGAAAGCAGCAGCCTCATGTACAGCCGTGAACAAAAGTGGTATACAACACTCAGCTGGTGACGGAGCTCAAGAAAACTGCATCTAAACGCCAAGTAGCGACAACGTCAGGGACAGCGACTGTGGCATTAGCATGTATATAAAATATTACATCAACACTGTTATCTTGATCACAGTCAGGTGTTGCTAGATAAAGTTGGAATGCAGTTTCTCCAAGCTACTCCATCGGCTGAGTGTTGTATACCATTTTTGCTCACGACTGTACACCCTTCTACAAGAACAATGTTCTAGTAGACTGCATTATCCGAAACCACGAACTTGTTGCCCTATTGGACAAGTTCTTGTTGTTGTTTTTTCTTTTGAAAAAGCTGCCGTGCACCTATATTCATTTTATTTTATTTATTCAGATACCCCTAAAGACCCGCTGGGGGCATTACATAGGGGGAGGGGGGGGGGGGGGGATATAAGCCAGTATACAATTCTTTGTTAAAGAAACAATCAATCAAACAAACAACAAAAAAGAACAAACATAGCAACGGAGATGATGAAGTAGCACTCATGAACGACACACCCAGAGATAACATAGCATTATATCCTAAAAAGTGAATATAATGCAATCGCGGTGGAAATTCATGCAAAAGAAAACAGCAGTAGGAAAATAGACGGCATAGTGGTCCAATATATTTACCGAAAGTGTAATGATTCAAGGTAGATTTTCAATGGTGACTGAAATAAACATGATTCTGTTATCGTGGAGATTCTGGGTGGCAGTTCATTCCATTTTTTTATTGATAAGAATAATGGTGAACGTTTGTACTTTTCCGTTTGTTCCTGTTTGTACCTATATATACACAAATGTTCTCAAAGTACTTAAGATCCGGATTCAATCAGCACTTTAGAATTCACCATTGTCATGCTATAATGTCCGCTTCTTTGGTATTTGAAAAATTTCTCAGAATCTTTCATGTCAATTAATTATGCCAAGAAAGTGACAGACGGGAACGAGAGGCCAACTCCTTGTGTGCACAAGCCGTGCAGGAAGATTTTAAGACTGAATTTTCTAGCCGCAGATCGCATTTTGATGAACTGATGGATATGCAGTGCAATGTGTAACTTTTAAGCCGCTCTTTTCAATTAGGCATAACTGTTTATGCCCATTTCCTTGATTAAAAGTTGTTATCTATGTATTAAACAGACTACATCTGCAATATATGTGCGTCAGTCGCGAGACTACATATAAATCTTCGGTCTTTCAGTCGACTGATATGTTTTGAACGAAGCTAGAACAGCCCACTTCACTCGACAACTGAAATCTTAACTATATGCACAAGCTTTTGTTCCTTACTTTGAATCGGAGACGCGCCATGAGTTTTCGCTGGTCCTCTTTTGCTCTGAACGAAAACGGCAGCGATTGAGAAAATCTCCACCCATCAGTTTGCCATGCACTCGCGTCAGGTCGCCCTACACCTACTTACAGCTTTCAAAGGCACACTGCATAGCCTGGTACATTGATTTTAGTACAAAATTTAGGGGCAAAAAGTGTTGAGGTAAGTGTATACCCGAAGCTTCATTCGACCGTGCGCGGCCGCCCTGATGAAAGCGAGCGCGCGCGGATTAGTGACTATTTCATTCCTCATATAAGATAAATCTTAGACAATGAATACGGCGTCTTTGTATAAACCATAAGGGGTGAAATGTCAGGACCTGCGGGTTGCGACTGATGCGGGCAAAGCGAAGAGCGAGCGCACGCGCTTCCCAACCACGGCCGGTAAACAGCAAGCAAAGATGGACATCGCAGCGCTTTACACGGCGGGATGAATCAGTAGCTCTCATTTTTGCATGCCTCTTTCTGCAGTATTTCCCGCTCAATTTAATCCAAACGCCAGACTATTTATTCTTAGTGCCACAGAAAATATCCAAGCGTCAAAACATTTAATCCCGCCGCCACTGTTTTTAATCTGGTCGTAGTCCAACAGTTGCTGGAGAGCCGAGACCATTATCTATTTCACCAACCCTATAATCATGGGTATCAAATGACTGGGCTTTCTGAGCGTAAGATGAATAATGTTGTAAAGCGTTTCTGGTGAGTCATGTGACTGTGTAACATGATTTGGTGTGACATGCGCGATAATGCGCGCGCCACTTTTTCGACTGTATCATCACGGGTATCAAATAAAAGGGCTTTTCGAGCTTAATAAGGCGATTATTGCAGTAAAACGATTTTGCTGAGTTACGTGACAGTGTAACAGGCATATACGTAGTTTGTGTGGTCGTGGCACGCATATACGTAGTTGGTTACTGTGTGGTCGTGGAAAGTGCCGAATGTTTCAAATTTCGGTTGCAGCCGTATGCTTCGTGCCTTCTGTTCCCCAGGTGTGACGACACGAGATTCTCGGAGTCGAAGCTGCACTCATTCATCTGTAGTTCCTTTATTGGCAATTAGAAAGTGCATTTTCTTTTCCTTCTTCCTACAGTCACAACAACAACAACCACACAGCAAACAGAAGCAGACCCAGATGTCTAGGAGGCGGTAGTACAGCAGGCATCAGCGGCGTATGAAATTGATTTACAGGATAGAAAAGGTGCAGTATCTGTCACAATTCAGCACCGAAAAGGGAGGAAGGTGGGAGTGAAAGAAGAGAGGAAGATAGTGGTGCCGTAGTGGAGGGCTACGATCTACCGCGCTATAATGGATTTCGCCTCATCGAACTTTAGGGGTCCAAAGTGCCCTCTAGAATTTTTGTTTAAAGCTCACCCTGGGGGTGGATAAGAATTCAACGTTGACCAAGGTAAAAGAGCTGCGCTTAAAGTTGCATCCCAAACCTACTGATAACGTGAACAACTTTTCATCGGCACGTCGTCCTGTAAGGCGTTTTCTGGCGTGGAATACGCCCGAATAAACCAAGTGTGGCGCGCAGGCTGCTCCGTTCAGCCTCTTTGCTATGCGCTGTTTTTTGTCACGTCCAGCGCGCTATAGGTAAACGAGATACCCAGACAACACACCAAACTCCCAGGGACGTCCCGTTTAATTAAATCCCTGACTCCCACATCCTAACAGGGTAATCCGCAGGACATCTCTGCGAGCTCCCTTCTGGGCTATGTTCGAACCTCCAAAGGATCTCCGTAGGACGTCCCATGTACTTGTCCTTTTATAAGGCTGTGCTAATACATTCCAGGGTAGTTGTAGGGATCATGCACCCTGTCGCACGAAAGCAAGTGAACAAGAACCACACAAATTCACTTGAAATGTCAAAAACAAAAGGCCTCATCACTATAACTAGAAATTGGCGCCATCCCTGCTACGATACTCAACAGTTGCTAACTAAATTTCAGTTCCGCTTTTCCAAGAGTCTATGTTGGGGGGTTGCCACTGATTGCACATTGTGGTTTTTCAGAGCATATGAACAGCGAATGTAAGCTCATAACTGCATTAGCTGATGCATGAGAATTGGTTTTTTTGGAAAATATATAAAAGGCGGAGACGAAATATGCTGCATTACATGCAGCCTACCATGATATGAGAGGTAACGTTCAATATGAATCGTGTTCGCAAAAAGGGTGTATGCCAATTGCAAGTTAGACGTGGCGCCCATCACGGGTACAACTTCGTGGCGCCCAACTAGCACGTGGCGCCCAACTTCTCCGAAGAACACAAACCAGCTCTAACTAATGGCTTTATTTTTATTGTCAACAAAGGAATGAAGTGGCTCAATTAACAGAATGTGGCATGGGACCTTGGTTAACTGTACTGCTAACAAAATATATAACTATCCAAGGGATTATTTTATACAGCTTTGCACATATGCAGTGCATTGCTTGCACATGTCAGGACACCTTTGCTGTGGAGTATATAGTGTTTGAGATGTGTGGTAATCTCAAAATTGTGACTTATTTACAAAATGTGAGTATGCGCGTAAGTTCTGTGTGTGTAATTTCTCAAGGACCGCAAAGTTTCCGCTGTGTGTTTATTATGCAAAGTATGCGACCACTGAAAACGTGTATAGTACTGGTTTGGAGCATGCAGTGCCCCCGAATATTTTGCACGTGGGTGTTCATCGAGTAAGTGAAATGTTTTTCAGCCAAATATTATTGTATATGTTTTGAATAGTTTGTTCAACACAAAATAATTATAACGAATTTGGGAATGGTCACCTCCAGCATAGTGGTCTTTCCCATTGAAATTCAACTCTGCCTCCCAATCTTCCCAAATCATTCCTGCCCTAAATGTCCCAATATAAATTAAAGATGGCAACTTGAGTCTGCTCAAACCAACATGAGCTGAGATTCATATAACTTCATGCTTCTTACGAGTCCTCTGGAAAACAGGGCTCCTAAAGTACCCCAAACATGTCCCACCTCGGTATTGTTTGGGACGTCCTGAGAAAGTCCCTTCTTGTTTCATTTGGGATGTTTTCGGGATTTTTGTGGGACTTTCCGGACTTCCCTGGGACATTCAAATCTCCCATAAATAGAATCCCTGGGATGTCCCTGGGACGTGTGTGTGTTGTCTGGGTAGCTGGAGAGTAAGCAGCAGCAAAGCTGTTGCGTGTGCACAAACGGGAGTCTGAAGGTGCACGTTTTTACAAACTTCTCCCGCACTCCGAACGCCCGTATTCTACTCATGCAGACGACGCATACATGCGTGTTCCTAAATAAAGATGTTGGGATACTAAGAGGCATTAACTCTGTCCAGAAGCAGGCTTCTGGAAGTTGTATTTTACGTGTGGCTACTGCTGCAACAAGCCAACAACAGAATATTCAGCCTGAAAAAAAAAACAAAAACTTTAGGCACCAGCATGGAGCTGTCCTATCAGCCAGCCTCTGCTGGGCAAGAATATGGGGTTAACAGACGACCCTATACTGTCGTCTGCTTGCCATCATGCTGAAGCTAATATATTGATATATTATTTCAGTAGAGAAACGCCAAAACGTCCTGAAGTAACTGAGTTAAAAAGAAGAGAAGTGTATGAAATACTGCCTGTACACAACAATATTGCCGTCTGCTAAGGGTGTCTGGTAATTAGATTTAGCTTACCGTGATCCACGATCCGCCACCGTGGCTCTCTACCGCGCGTGTGCGGGGCGGTCAAGCTGATTGGTGCCGACGCGGCAGGTCTGTGTGCCGACATCTAGTATGTGGCGCCATCTGTCGACGTCAAGGGGGGTCTGGGCACGCTCAGTGGAACGCGCGGTGGCGGATCCCAGTAGCGGATCGCGAATCACGGTAAGCTAAAACTCTCTAATGGCTGCAGGACCACGGAACAACTGTAGCCCGCTACTATATAGACGAAACAAACTACAATGTGTGGTGTTCGCGAAGCTTCGCCAGATTTAAGCGCGGTGTGCAACACTTGCCTAGCACGAAAGGTGCAAATGTGAACAACTTGGCCTGCATCTCCCTAGATGGACTGCTTCAATACAGGATAATTGAAAGGGTTCACTGGGCCGTATTTAATTCCATACTGAAGCCTCACAGACAATATTAGAAGCTTCACCAGATCTAAGCGCGGTGTGCCAGCTGTGTGCAACACTTGCCAAGCACGAAAGGTGCAAATGTGAACAAGTACTTGGCCTGCATCTCTCTAGATGGACTGCTTCAATACAGGATAGTTGAAAGGGTTCACTGGGCCGTATTTAATGAATTCCTTACTGAAGCCTCACAGAAAATATTAGAACAAGACGCTGATTTGTAAGCAGTTTTCATTTTCGACAACGCGCCAGCACATAGCCGCGCCGAAAGTGCAGTGCTGGCCTCAGAATGCCACTCTGTGAGAAGGCTGCCTCAATACAGCCCATTTTTCAATCCCATAGAATTTTTTTCGAAATTTAAATCCTCAGTGAAAGCATTCTTGCGCGAGCATCAACAGGATTTGTTGACAACCCCACAAAATGTCACAAAGAAAGCCCACAGACGCGCACTCTTGGTCGACGCCGTGAAGAGGTCTTTGCAGCAGATTGAGCCTTCCGAATGCGCAGCATACGACAGACACAACTTTTCCTTCGTTGAGCCGGCTCTAAATGGTGATGACATGTAAAATGGACACAGCAATTCAATGTGCACTACTCTCATGTCCGAAGCTGGAACTAAAATCTCGGCAGAGGAAGAGTTTTTTTGTACGCAAAATAACCTTTTGTGTATCTTGTTGCTTTTATAAAGTTCTGCATTGACGTCTTTCGTGATCACTCGCGTCATTGCATTGACACACGCATTTTTTTTTTTTGCTTAAAAGCAAGAGCCGGATCCAGCGCATTGGCAATCACTAAACCATAAAACTTCGATATAGTCAACGTCTTCTTGACACGTTTTACATTGTTAGTGATTGGCGGGGCCACTCGTGCAGATTACTTGCTAACATATGAGCCCTCATTGGCGACTGTGGAGCTAAATTTTGTCGTTAGTATAAAAGGTCTCCATAACAGACACCTCACGTAAAAAAAAAAAGAATTGTATGTGTTATAAGCACACAAACGTAAATAGGGACCGGAATAGGGACCGGACAGCTGAAAGGGTGGCGGCGGTGCTTTGGCTGGCATGCGCCGGCGGGGCGGGCGTTTTGGAGCGCGCTCTTTGTCGTTGGTTTGTGTGGAAATTGGAAATCCTATTGTTTAGATGATGTTGGGCGTGCATATATCCCCAGGAGAGCAGAAAGTTGGGCTAGCTGTGTGAATATGTTCGGTGAAATGAAGTCTGGTCAAACAAGGCTGGCGAAAAGTGGCGCGTTGTTGGCTGCACCGGCAGCTACACGAACTCGTCGGATGCTTTTAAGTCAATTAATTTCTATGGGTTTCCACACAAGCATGAGTGGCAGAGGACCTATAAGTACGGTTCTTTGAAAGACAGAGGCACGCATATACGTAGTTGGTTACTGTGGTCGTGGAAAGTGCCAAATTTTTCAAATTTCAGTTGCAACCGGATGCTTTGTGCCTTCTTTTCCCCAGGTGTGACGGCACTAGAGTCTCGGAGCCGAAGCCGCACTCATTCATCTGTAGTTCCTTTATTGGCAATTAGAAACCAAAGGAATCCAACAGTGTAAGTTACAACGCTAGCATTTCTTCACCTGGGTACAAAAAAACTGCAGCACGGAATAGGCTGCCACCATCATCGTTCAAGCGCGTACGCTCTTCAGTGATGGGCAGAGACAATGTTTTTGCAGCTACTTTCACTGACAAGACAATTTACTTTCTTCTCTTAACAGAAAAGCAGATAGGAGACATGAACAATTCCTATTACCATGATCTTCTTGTCCTTTTTCCTCTCTTCGTTTGTCAGCCAATGACAGTGTAATGAGAGCTCCGCGTTGATACTCTTGCAATTTGTTAACATTTGTTTGTGGCATGTCTGTCTCCCCTAAGAAAATCACTCATTTCAGAAGTAATTCAATACCGCAAGGTCACAAAATCTGCTATCGGCTTCATATAAAAGAAGAGCAAGAAACAAAATACATTTTAATTGTTGGAAACGAACATGAATGCAGTATTTTTTTTTTTTTTTCAATTTTGAAAGCATGCAGACTGCCATTTGGAGTGTTAATAGTTCCCGCAAACATTTCTTCTCGAGTAGCAAATATTTGTTTTTTATTTCGTATTCGCGTTGCACTTGACATGAGTTTACGTATTTTCTCAGCAGCGCCCATTCCCTGGCCCGTCTAAATATAGTGTTTCTCATTGCCGTTTTAGTGAACGCGAGATTTTGTGATTATGGCATAGTAAGACAAGACCGTTTTACCTCTCAGAAACTGCTTGTATGGCCAATGTTGTAAACAGATTGAGTGGCAGTCCGGCAAGCTGCAGTGACAATATATGTAAAAGAAATGGCTTTTAGTTATCCGGAATCCTTGACGTGCAAATAGGAAACTGCCTACATAGTTGTATCCCCTCACACTCATCAGGTATCGCGGTCAAGTATCGACACCGCAAGTTCAGCTGTCACATGACTCACTAAAACCGCTTTACAACATTATTCATCTTAATACGCAGAAAGCCCAATCATTTGATACCCATGATTATAGGGTTGATGAAATAGATTTAATGGTCTTGGCTGTCCAGGAACTGTTGGACTGCGACCAGATTAAAATCAGTGGCGGCAGGATTAAATGTTTTGGCGCTTGGATTATTTTCGGTGGCGCCTAGATTAAATTTTGTGGCACTATGATTAAATAGCCTGGTGTTTAAATTAAATTGAGCGGGAAATACTGTAGACTGATGCCTAATAATACTATTTGTTATAATCAATGTGTCAATAAGGAAATGTAGATGTTGCATGTCAGATTTCATTATCTTAGACATAGCGCTTCAGCTGACTTTCAGTTTCGCAGCCACAAATGTGGACACGGCATCTTAATATCGAAATTGTTAGTGTCCGTGGCACTTCGTTATTTCGTGCAAGATTCAGTACATGATTTGCTGACTTGCGTGCAGGTGTCCCAATCTTGAAATCGTCAAGGTATTCTCAGAGGAAAGCATTTATTCATGCTTAGTTAGGAAATGTAGAAATTATGAAGTTTTCATTCAAGTAGCATTTTTGAAGCGTCATGTCCACATATGTGGACGCGAATGAAAAATATTTTTGCATAAGCTTTTATATTTGAATTCTGCCTGGCCTACTGACCATGCATGGTGCAAAAAATGTTTCCTTTCAGAAAATTTAATTGGCACCTGAAGGGGTTACACATTTTGAACGTGACCAAAAATACCTGCGGCTCTTGGAGAGTATGCGATTCTTAGACAAGAACGCTATCTTATTCTCCCTTCAGTCAGTTCACACCTACCAGGCTCCCTGAAATGTTTGGCAAATATTTTTCCCAACCGATATTTTTGTATGGCTAAAGGTGTACTGATACAGCACCATTACTCCTCCATGAAGTTTATTATCGAACTTGTATGCCTGAACATTCATGCTGCGACATGGTTACACGAAAAAGCATTCTTTTCCAAGGGTCTTTTCAAAATATCTTGCATGCATGTTCTGGCATTTCACAGGAGACTGCCTGATTGGGTCTCACAGGCCCTTTTTTGCTTTTTTTTAACCCGTTGCAGTGGTGCAGTGGTTAATGCGCTCAATTGCTACGCTTAAGGATGCTGGCTTGAATCCTGGCTGCAGTGGCCGCTTTTCGATGACAGCGAAAAGCAAGGCGCTCACATACTGTGGGAAGTCAGTGCACGTTACAGTAGGTTCTTACTTCCGGAGCCCTCAGAAGAGACCATCGTCAGCCTTCTGCTCCCACTGAATTCAAACCAAGCCAAACCATAAGCTTAGGTTGTCATTTTGCGACCTTTTTGAACAACATAACTAGCAAAATTCAGTTTTGAGTTTTGCATGACCTACGATATAGAATAGCACAAGGAACAAGCATGCAACAACAAATTTCAGGATACCGTCACCGACAAAGACCGTCGCCGCCAGTCTTTTAATTAGGCGAAGCTCGAGACAGAAGACGACGCTCGGCCACGTGCCAAGATATGGCTCGGCCACATGGTGGCACCAGAAGAGGGACAGGGGTGTGGCATTGCCCCCTCCCTTCCAAGAGGCATCAACCCAATGCTGCATACATAGGGGAACAATGGATAAGTGGTTCAAGTTATAGGGGCGAGTCTAGCTCTGGTTTGGACCCTAGAAAGAGTTCAATGGTTATAATACGGCTTCATTCTGGGGACGTGAACTACTTCAAACTTCAGCTGTCGAGAGGAGCGGACCTCATAGTTCATTGCGCTGAGATGGCGGAGCAACTCATAAGGGGCCAAAGTAACGTTGAAAAAGCTTTTCAGAGTGCCCTCGCAAACTGATCGGGCTCGCACCCAGACTTGGTCGCAGGGTGCGTAAGTCACCTCTCTGTAGCGCAGGTTGTAGCACTGAGCGTCATGTTCTTGTTAGCGCCAAATTCGCTGTCGGGCAAGTTGGCGTGCGGCTTCTGCTTCACGAATAAATTGGTCATGGTAAGCGCCCACGACAATGTAGGTAGCAGAATCCAGAAACATGGCCTCCGTGTAGTTTCGTGGAGCACAGTGTTGTATACGAACGTGATGTACGGTAGTATTTGGTCCCAGTTCCCATGATCATAGTCTACATATATGGAAATTATATCAGCAATTAGTCTCGTTAAGCCGCTCAGTCCACTGGTTTGAGCATAGTAGGCTGTCGTCTTACAATGAGTGGTGGCACTGAGACGAACGATCTCGTTCGTGAACGCCAACGTAAACAAGGTTCCTCTGTCAGTTATGACTATTGTTGGGGCACCATGACAAAGCACAATGTTGTGAATGAAATGGGCAACTTTGGTTGTGGCACCACGGGGAATGGCCTTGGTAGCGGCTGAGGTAGTCAGTGGCAACCACTATATACCTGTCACCCATGAAGGATTCCGGGAATGAGCCAAGCAAGTCCTTGCCGACTTGCTGAAATGGGAATTTGGGGGGATCGCTAGGCTGCAGGAGCCCAGCTGGTTTAGTCAGCGGTGTCTTCCACCACTGACACTAACGGCAGGTACGGCACGTAGTGGTGGACAATGGCAGATAGCCTGGGCCAATAGTATTTTTGGCATCTCCGTGCCAACGTGCTGAAAAAGCGGAGATGGCCGGAAGAAAGGTCATCATGGCACACACGAAGAACTTCGTCATGAAGCGTTGTCATGAAGCCAGAAGAGAGACAGTGGTGTGGCAATAAATTATTTTTTGCACCACACTAGAGCAGCATGGAGTTTTGCATAAGTACATTGATTCAGCTCGCAACTGATTCTGGCCTTTTCTCCAGCAAACATGTTTGAATGTAGCCATGTTACGCCTGTCCAGTCTTTTTCTTCCTTCTGTGTGTGTCTTTTGAACGCTTGTTCCCGTTACCAACAGTTATGCACCATCTCGCCCAAGTTCAAGCCATGTTACGCTTCTTGACCAGTACCAGCCCGAAATTAGGAGTATGGGACCAAGTAAGTATGCAGGAAAAACGGGTATGCAGTGCTCATTTCGTGAACAACAAGAAGGTGGACACTGAAGCCTGGGTGGTCAAGACGTCAAGTGAAAGGATGACACGCCAACATGCATGGACAACATTGCTTGCCCCTTGCTGTACAGTTGCAGACCACCGCGTATATTTAATTTTGTCATTTACCCTGACTTGGCCAACGACTTGAAACCCCTCACTTCAAGCACACAAAACTTCAATCCCGATTCCTGGTTGTCAGACACCCTGGAACAAACAATTTTTCGCTGATGGTTCTGTGGTCTGCCTATATAGTAACAGCCATGGAGCTTGGAAACGAAGTGCAACAATCATGCATGCAATCATTTATTCTGGCCTTAGCACGTCTCGTCATGCAAGAAATGAGAACACATTATTTCAGTAAAGACAAGTCATTGTTTTAATGCCAGGCAAAAAGAAAACGTTTTCAAATCACTCAAAAGTCCTGATATGAAACAAAGATTGTAAGAGTTTAAAAATGAACAGCATTAGAATAAAAAAAATTTGTTCAGCAATTCACTTTAAATGCTCTGTAGCATGCTCAGAAAAGTTAAGAATCTAGAAGCACAATTTCTATATCAAAAAGTTCATTTCCAAGGCAACTCCTTTATCACAAAACAATTTCTTGCCACAGATGATCGATCACTCTTTGGTCTCTGGAAGAAAGCTTTGGTCATTCAAGAAGGATAAAAAAAATTTCAAGGCATGCTTGGCAAAGGCATCGCGTTCGAGAAAATATCACAGCAGCTGCAAAATAAGGCTTCAGACAATGGAGGCCATCAGACTTTGTACATTGGTAGACGGCAGATCTTTCGTGTGGTCCCTAAAATAGAGAGAGAGAGAGAATTCAGGGCAATTTGTAGTGCCACGAACAAAAAACAACAAACGGGAGGAACTGATGAAACCCAAATGAGGCACTTTTGAGATTCCAGACTGGAATGTTTCAGTACCAACACAGGAGAACCTGTACAGCAGGCAAATTTCTATAACCCTACAATGCTTAATATAGTCACTTGTCTGTGTGTGCAATTCCTGGTCACTATTGCCAATTATTACAATCATCCATCACAATCATCAACCTATCATGCTACATCGCCACGCACTTCACCCCATCCAAACTGCCAATCACCACACATCAGCCAAAATGGTAGCAACTCGTCCGTTTAGTAATAATGTCTGAGACTGAATCGACTGGAGGGAACATTTCTAAAGCGTATATATTGTGAGCCTTCTGGGGACCTTCTTTCATTTGTACATGCCATCATCATCTTCTTTCATTTGTACATACCATCATCATCGTCCCGCGGCGCCGGCTTTGGCGCGTGCCTGGGTTGGTGACCGGATTAAAACGCTGGACAAGGCTTCGCTGTCCTTGCCGCCACGACCTCGCCGTCTTGACCTAGCCTTCTTCCACAAGTGGTGGAGGTGAGAATTGATCCCCTTGCTGTTTTGTGCCCTGCCTCTCGCTGGAGCTACGTTCCGGTCGCTGTTTACCGCCTGCCACCATCGTTATGTCTACCGAGAGCACCCAAGAATCGGCAGGACCCTCTACCTCGGCTGCACCACCCCCTCCGACTATGCCCGCACGACAACGCGACCCGCCGCTGTTCGCTGGTCGTCGCGACGAAGACGTCGATGACTGGCTGGACACCTATGAACGCTGCAGTAACTACAACCGGTGGGACGACGCTCTAAAATTTCTGAACGTTTCTTTCTACCTCATTGAGGTCGCCAGAACCTGGTTTATTAACCGCGAACCCCACACCACTAACTGGACAACATTCAAGCAGCAGTTCCGCCAATATTTCGCCGACCCAGCAGTTCGCACTGAGGTCGCGAAGAACAAGCTCGCCTCTCGCCTCCAAGGTCCCGATGAGTCGTACGCGTCTTACATAGAGGCCATACTTGCACTCTGCCGGCGTGTTAGTCCCACCATGCCGGAACCTGAACGCGTACACCACATCTTAAAAGGAATTAATTCTGTGGCTTATAATACCCTGATTGCCCAGAATCCTTCTACTGTTGACGCCATTATTGCGACCTGCCAACGCATCGACCAGCTGCAGTCCTCCCGATTGCAGCCCAGCATTGCTACAGGCCCGACCTATGCTGACCTGGATCTACGGGCACTAATTCGAGCCATCATCCGGGAGGAGCTCCAAGCCCTCAAGCCTGTCTGTCGACACGGGTGCGATCATTCTTCCGTACCTTCTAATGACGCCGGTCTACGCAACATCATTAAAGATGAGCTGGCAACAATCACGCGACCTATGCCGTCCGACCCTCCTGCACCCCGCCAAGCATCGACTTACGCGCACGTCGCAGCATCACCCCCTCCTTTTGTTCCGCCGCCCCAACTGGCATCGCCCTACAACCACATCAACGCCGTGACGACGGCTCAGCCTACGCCACACTATTACGCACCCTGGCGCCCCTCTCGCCCAGTGTGCTACTACTGTGGAATACGAGGACATATATCCCGCTTCTGCCGTCGCCGTATTCAGAACGAGCGGCGTGGTTATGACACATTCGAAAGTGACGTACCCTCATATTATCAGCGACGACCTCCTATGTCCAGCCCACCTCGAAGATCATCTCCACCTCCAGAATCCTCGTCTGAGCCTCGTGGAACCCATGCGTCCCGACGTCGGTCCCTATCCCCATACCGCCGCTCAGTTTCCCCTCTCCGACCCGCAACAACTCTCCCTGTCCGCCATCCGGAAAACTAAGCGTTGCAGTTTCCGGAGGTCAAACTGCAGTCTGCGAACTTACCAAAAGTCCTCCAGATCGCCCGTATAATGTGATTTCTGTTTTCGCTGAAGGATTACCGGTAGAAGCATTAATTGATACAGGGGCTGCAATTTCTGTCATTCACGCTGATTTGTGCTACCGTTTGCGAAAAGTTACGACACCATATGATGGGCCTGAACTCCGTGGAGCCAATGACGTCCCTTTGCGCCCTTTAGCAAAGTGCACCGTACGAGTTGTTATTGACGGCGTCCGCCATCATGTGCAGTTTGCTGTGCTCTCTCCATGTGCGCATCTGATAATTTTTGGATGGGATTTTTTGTCAACCGCTTCGGCATTAATTTCTTGTGGCGACCGTGTTATCCATATGACAGAAAGCGATTTTTCATCTGAAGTTTCTGAACGACATCATCCCCTCGTTGCCGCCGCTGATACTGTTCTGCCTCCTCAGTGCGAAAAACTGCTTACCGTTGTTTCTGACCACATCGCTGACGGGGACGTACTCATCGCACCATCTTATCGTCATCTTGAACGCGGTATCGCCTTCCCGTCTAGTCTTGTGAGGTTCTGCAACGGCTCAGCGACAGTAGCGGCCACTAACACTTCACGTGAATCCCTCGTGCTCCGAAAAGGAACTTCTCTCCCCTGCAAGGTGGATGTTCAACCTTTGTCCTTGATGGTGCTCACCGCCCCTCAGCCTCAGCACCGTGTTTCGACAGACGTCTCTCTTTCTGTTCTCACAAAGACTATTAATCCTAACCTCACGCCGAACCAACGCCAAGAACTGCTGACATTGCTTCGACAACACCAAGCCATTTTTGATGCCACTTCCCCACCACTGGGACGGACTAGTGTTGCGCACCATCGCATCATTACTGAAGGTAACTCTATCGTGCGCCGACGACCGTATCGGGTTTCCCTCTCTGAACGAAAGGTAATTGAAGAAAATGTAAATGACATGCTCCATCGCAATATTATTCGTCCCTCGACAAGTCCATGGTCCTCCCCAGTAGTGTTAGTTAAAAAAAAGGACGGCTCGGTACGCTTTTGTGTTGATTACCGCGCACTCAACAAAATTACCCGCAAAGATGTATACCCAATGCCAAGAATTGATGACGCCCTTGACTCTCTCCAAGGCGCCCAATATTTCTCGACTTTGGACCTCCGCTCGGGTTATTGGCAAATACCTATGCACGAGGACGATAAAGAAAAAACCGCTTTCGCAACTCCCGATGGCCTTTACGAATTTAATGTTATGCCTTTCGGACTTTGTAACGCACCAGCGACATTTGAAAGGATGATCGATACTGTGCTTCGTGGCCTAAAATGGAGAACCTGTTTATGCTACTTGGATGACATTGTCATCTTTTCGTCAACTTTTAACGACCATCTCACGCGCCTGAATGAGGTCCTCACGTGTCTCGCTTCAGCGGGCCTTCAGCTCAACACCAAGAAGTGCCACTTTGCACAGAAGGAAATTAAAATATTGGGACATCTAGTCAGCCATGACGGCATTCGTCCAGACCCTGAAAAAATTATCGCGGTCTTGAAATTTGCTCGTCCACAACGGACTACAGAATTGCGCAGTTTTCTCGGCCTGGCGTCTTATTTCCGGCGTTTTATAAAGCATTTTGCAAGTATTGCTGCTCCCCTCCATCAACTACTTAAAGCACGCAGCCCTTTCGTGTGGACTGAACAGTGCGAAGCTGCTTTTAATAACCTGAAGCACGCCCTCACATCAGACCCTGTTCTTGGCCACTTCAGTGACAGCGCTCCAACCATCCTGCACACTGATGCCAGTGGTATCGGTCTTGGCGCTGTACTTCTGCAGCGCGATGCAACTTCGCGTGAGAAAGTGATAGCCTTCGCCAGTCGGACTATGACTCCAGCTGAGAAAAACTACACTATTACAGAACAGGAGTGCCTTGCCGTCGTCTGGGCTGTCCAAAAGTTTCGCCCTTACCTATACGGTCGGCACTTCACAGTTGTAACCGATCACCATGCTCTTTGCTGGTTGTCTTCGCTCAAAAATTTGACAGGCCGACTTGGCCGTTGGATTCTACGCCTGCAAGAATACGATTTTGACGTCATTTATAAATCGGGTCGCCAACACCAAGACGCCGACGCTCTTTCTCGCTGTCCACTTTCGGAATCGGCTTGCTGTTTTTCTTCCCAATGCATTTCCACCTATGACCACAGCCGACCATCTCTTTCCCCGACGTATATCACAACAGTTTCATTTGACGACGCAGAGAACAAACACACTCTCCGCTCACAGCAATTAGCCGATGCCTACTGCCGTCCCATCATCAATCGCCTTATTGGCGCTTCGGACCCACCCAATGCTCGGCTTCGCCGACAACTTCGCAATTTCAAGCTCGAAGATGGCATCCTACTCCCCTTTCTTGTATTGCACTGATGGAACTCGCTGGATACCAGTCGTGCCGCATGTGCTTCGTCAACGAATACTGGCGGCTCTCCACGATGACGCTACTGCAGGTCACCTTGGTATTGACAAAACCTACGACCGCGTGAAAAAACGATTCTTTTGGCCTGGCCTATCTTCCAGCGTTGCTAAATACGTCGCATCCTGCCCTCTATGCCAACGTCGCAAACGGCCGACTTCTTCACCCGCTGGCCTTCTACAACCCGTTCCCTGTCCCGCCACGCCATTCGACGTAGTCGGCATCGATTTATATGGTCCCCTACCTCTCTCCGAGGGGGGTAACCATTGGATTATAACAGCTGTCGACCACCTTACACGCTATGCTGAGACAGCACCTGTACCGACCGGTTCCGCTCAAGAAGTAGCAAATTTCTTTTTGCAATCAATTGTATTGCGTCATGGCGCTCCTCGGGTGCTCCTAAGTGACCGCGGGACGGCCTTCTTATCGACAGTCGTTGCCGAAGTTCTTTACGCGTCATCCACCCTTCACAAGACAACCTCGAGCTACCATCCCCAGACTAACGGGCTGACTGAGCGATTTCACCGCACCTTATCGGATATGATCTCCATGTATATCACACCGGATCATCGAAATTGGGACACTATTCTACCATTCGTCACTTTCGCCTATAACACAGCAGTACAACGGACTACCGGTTATTCTCCATTTTTCCTCGTTTATGGCCGTCCTCCCACTACAATTCTCGACGCTTCCTTCTTCTCTACGCCCGACTACTCCACATCGGTACCTACCCAGTTCTTATCTCGTGTGGCCAGATGCCGTCATCTTGCCCGCCTCAACACAGCAGCGTGCCAGGAAGACCGCAAGAGCCGCTACGATTCTACGCATCGCGTGGTCTCTTATCGGCCCGGTGACGAAGTACTGTTTTGTACTCCACTGCGCACCCCTGGTCTTAGTGACAAATTCCACCACCGCTACCTTGGTCCCTACAAGATCATCAGCCAAACTTCTCCAGTTAACTACAAAGTCGCGCCTGTTGATCCCCCAGCCGATCGACGCCACCGTGGAACTGAAATTGTCCATGTCTCTCGCTTGAAACCGTTTGTGCGCCGCGGTACATCGGTTAGTTAGGAGCGGCCAGGCTGGCCGCTTCCGACCCCCCGCGCAGATTGTGTGAGCCTTCTGGGGACCTTCTTTCATTTGTACATGCCATCATCATCTTCTTTCATTTGTACATACCATCATCATCGTCCCGCGGCGCCGGCTCTGGCGCGTGCCTGGGTTGGTGACCGGATTAAAACGCTGGACAAGGCTTCGCTGTCCTTGCCGCCACGACCTCGCCGTCTTGACCTAGCCTTCTTCCACAATATACATATTTTTTTGCCTCTAAATGAGTTTGCTAAACGAGCATCAACATGTCAAGAGAATACAAATTTTTAATCAGGACAACTAGACACAGTGGTGTCCCTTTAGGGCTGTTCATTTTTAAATGCAGGAAAGCATGACAAGGAATCTTCTCAACAGGCCACTTTTACTGAAATGATACGCTTTCACGTATGTCCAAGATGATGCCACGTACCCACTACACAGCAAGCAGCGCAAATCCATAGTAAGTACCCGCAAAGACAGGACATAAGGAAGACGGGCACGAAATCATTTTTGTTGACAGAACCCTGGAAGTTGGCCTTCCGGCTCACCGATAGTACAGTAGGTAAGGCAAAGGCAAGGTCTTTTCCAAGATTTTCCAAGGTAAAGGTTTTTTTTTTTTTTTTAAAGCGATCAAAGTTACAGAGGTTTAATGAGGCTAAATCTAGTGTAATGTGAGAATCTTCTAGGTCCACATATTTCGTTGTAGCAGATGGCAGACATAAATGACGTCGCCGACTTGTCGGCCATCCCCTGCCACAGGCGTGGCCCCCAAAAAGGGCAATGGTGTATGCTGCTATCATTTTATTACACTTTATAACCGATGCTCGCGAATGTTATTCCTCTCCAGGTTTACCTAGTTTCCATCGAGTTGCTTAAACGCTTGGTAACACAGTGCGATGGGCGCATGCAATGTCCCCTCTTTTTGGTTTGGCACCGATGCCTCCTTAGACTCTGATTTTGCTCCGTACACCAAGTCAGAACCAGACAACAGCTGGTCTTGAGAGGATGGTAGCCCATCTTCAGACAACCAGCTATATTCGGCGAGCGGAGCGCCAACTTCGAACATTTTCGCACTCCCAGGTGATGCTGTACTGAAAAACACTGTCCCCAATTTGTTTTGTTTTTCACATTTTCTCGTCTGACTCCCTCTCACTGACTAACCTTTAATTTACTCTAATCGAGTGGCTAGTGCCGACAGAGAGTTCTATGCCATGAACAAAGTAATTGCCAGATCTGTTTTGAGACAAAGAAAAACTCACTTCTTACAGCAAATGAGCGTGAAGAAATGTGGCAAACTCTTCTTCCAAACAAAACTGAAACCGAGGGCATCAGACTCTTGGGACACCAGTAGTAAAGGAGATGTTCACTGATGTACTGCAGTGACTATGGCACCAAGTTCGAACAGCTTTCTCTACTGTTCCGTGTTGTGCACCTTCACTCTGTTGATCCAGAAACTGATGCTAGGCGGGTGACAATGAGCGCCCTTTCTCCTGCCCCAAAAAGAGGCAAAATAGCATTCTTGAAATGACACAGTGGCATGCGTAGTTTGACTGGGGTTGTTGCAGTCACTGCCACATGTCAGCAGCAGGCGTACTACTTTTACAAGTACAGCTTCCTATATCTAGTAGTAGTATGTCATTATATATAATTAGATATCAAAAAGGAAACAAAAGATGTTTGCCAGCCCCGGTATCTGCTACAGTAGAACCCCTTTACAGTAAAGTCACTGGGATCAGCAAAAATCTTTACTATATCAGGGTTTTCACTAATTCAGTTGCTGGTGATAACATGGTTCTGAAGATGCTGTCTGGTAGTTCAATAAGCACTTACTATAAAAACTTCTTGTTGCTTAAGAAAAAAAAAAAAAAGCTGAAATACCTTCCATTTCACTCTTATCATCTCTTTGCGCAATTTTTTTTTGTTACAAAAATTTTCTACATCTTGTGGAAGTACCTCTTAAGCATGAGGACAACGTGGCTACGAATGTAACCAAGTTTGATTTCATGTGAAAACCAAAGCCTTGCATGAACATGGTGTCACTTTTTGCTGTTCCTGTCTTTTAAAAAGCAAGAAATAACTGCGCATGGCAGTCAAGTGCTGCAAAGCCGCACACACTGCACCTCCACTTTTTGCCTCCGCTACCACATGCTTCGTGCTGCACAGTGCTGTAAATGTTCGCCAGTTGCTTCCCCTTCCCTATTTCTTGCTGCACTTTTACTCTCCTTTACTTTCTGAACGGACTGCGCTGCCTCCTTTGCATGTTTGTAGACAGCTTTACTTTTTTTCCTACGCACTCCATGCTTTCCCTCACGGCCCCAAGGCCTTCGTAACGTACGCTTCTCCCAAACGCTGCTAAGCATGGTGGTAAAGCCATTTAAAGGAACACTTGGTGTTATTTTTTTGTTTTCAATTACAAAAAACCTTTGCCTCGCGATTCTAGGTAGCGCGCCAATGTCATATCGTGGGAGTCATCGCCGCGGCCAGGCACACTTTACTATAACCAATTTTTACCAAAAACATTTTTGCTATAAAGGGGGGAAAACTGTACAGTTGTCTATGGAAGAAGAACTGCGAATTCAGTTCCACTTTACTATATCAAAGTTTTTACTATATCTGAATTTACTATAGCGGGGGTTCTACTGCACAAGGATATCTGCGTAAGGATATCTGAAGCACCTGAACTGGGGCGGCGGAAATAAAGGGACGGTGGGGAAGTTTTAGAGGAAATCAAAGAGGTGAGTGATAGGGAGAAAGTACAGGGGTAGGTAAAATTAAAAATAAAGAGAGCTATATACACTATGGTACAATATATAGTAGGCTGTTCGAGGCTCGCCCGCAAACGTCCTAGGTCCTGCGTGTCTGAAGCGCTCAATTTTGGTTTTATGTGGGGAAAAAAAAGGGCCGAATTTCGTGCCACTCCACTGGGCTCTAAAAGAAAAGAGCTTTTCATAATTTCAAAAACTGATAAAGCATTCTGTTGACCATGACTTCGAACTCCCTATTGGCGCTAACCACCTAAATGGGCCAATTAAAATGTGAACTATAGCGAGTTTTATTTATTTAGCTATGCAATTAAATGACCTCATGGCAAATTATGTCCACCGTACCGGAGAGTTTTTCAAGAATTTTTTGAAGGTCACTGAAACACCGAGTTGTTTGCTTTTTAGTATTATGGCTGAGCCATGCAAATGAGCAAAAATTACTCTCTTATTTAAAATCAACTTCACCTTAGGGTTTCCTTCTAAATGCATTTTGCAGTTTAGCTCTTCAGGCTCACCTATCTCGTAACGAGAAAAAATAAACGGCTATATGTTACCTCCTGTGAAGCTTCAGTGGCTTCAGTAGCAGCAAGTTTTTGCATTACTATACTATCCTATCCTTGCCGAGCTCCATTCCACCTTTTCAGATGTCCATTCCTTCGTTAGGGGGGACAATCCCAACTTTCATGTTTCTACTGCTGCCTTAACGTCACACAGAAGACTAAGTACAACTTAAACACTTGAATGGATGAACAGGTTTTCCATCTCTTTAGCGGCAAAGCCTGTTTCAGAAAATTTTTGCATGATGAAAGCCAGGCACTCATGATGTCTACACGTATCCCATGACAACGAAAAACGATCGAGCACTTCGCACGCTGGCTTCTCACCAGAGGGTGGTGCAGCTCCGGCCGTGTGGCATGTGTCGGACGGGCTGGTCACAACGAAGGTTTGGGCTCTCACCACGGCCGTTGGTCGCCTGGTCTGAGCTCGAGGATCTTGGCCAGCTAACCTGAGCACGCCCAAGGGCAGCAGCAACATCAGTCAGTAACACCTACACCCAAGCAATGCCCAACAACTAGAAGACACACACCAGTGACACACTCCTGTGTAGGCTAGGTGGTTGCCTACGGAAAAAAAATGTTTTTTACAGAACGAGGCAGAGGGGGAACAGAAGCCACAAGCAGCCAACAAGCAGCAATAGAGGACATGAACACCTGAGCATGGTTACTTGGTTATCTCTTTTCTCAATAAAAGAGTTGAAATCTGGGCCAGCTGGTTACATTGTGAAGAGGAGAACCAGTCAAAAAGGACAAGAGGAGAGGCGTACGCCACGATGACTGGTCTCCACGATGACTGAACCAGTAGTCTTTCCTCTTGTCCTTGTCGACTGGAAGCACTTGGGAAGGGTGTAATAATTGCGAAGCATTTTCTCTCTTTTGCATCTGCAGTTACAATGAAAAGAAATCTTATGATAATGCATCATAAGATGTGATATATAGTAGCCTTGTCACCATTGGTAGCAGTCACTTTGTTTCAACTCATCAGCATTCCATTCTCTGTTGTGCTGTCAGTTTCGCAGCCAGCGTCAAGCACAGAGGCAGTGTTCGCATGTACAGAACGGAAGAATTTTCTTCGCCTTATGCCTTGCTACCGATGGGATGAAAACCATACAGTCGAACCCGGATATATCGAACTCGAAGGGGATCGCGAAATAGTTCGATATATCGATAATTTGATATACAGAAATTGGCTTGGGACGGTACTTACGATGCGAAAAAAACGATACCGTATTTGTCGCGTAATCAACTCAATCGCATAATGAACCCACCCTCCACTTTTGCACTCGAGAATTTTGAAAAAAAAAAAAAGCGTTAAGGCCAGCTCGCTCACATGCAAGCGATTCAGCGATCTAAGCGACGAGCGGCAGCGACAGAGCAAAAAATGTCCAACTTGTTGGAACTGCGTCCCTCTGCCATTCCAGCGTCGCCGCGGCAGAAATCGCCAGCGTTTTCGCTTGCATGTCGCACTCTGTTTCGGTCGTCTCATCCACAGCTCATTTCTTGGCAGCGTGCCAAGATGCTGCGCAGCGACCGCGGCGTGTATCTTTTGATAGCTCCTGCAGCGGCGGGGAGCGAACTTGGCAGACCCCCCGTGATGGCTTGATTGCACAAGCCTGGTTCGATTTATCATGCCGCGTTCGGGGCGGGCGTAGTCCACTGCCACAAAATCATTGGAAAGCATGATACAGTAGCTGCAAATGCTGTTTGAAGCGAAAAATGCTAAAAGCCGGTGTCATGATCGCAGCTGACCACGTGCTTTCGTTGATTTATACATGCAAGGATAAACGACTCCCACAGAAAAAAAGAAAAAAAGTGCAGCTTCGTAACGTAATATCTTACGCTACACCGCGCGTACAGCTCAACAATACAAATAGACAACTCTTGCAAAAAAAGAAAAAAAAAAGATCTGCCGCTTCTTAACTTCCGCAGGCGCCATAGCCACGTCAGCCGCCGCGCGCAGAGGGTTCACAACACACACTGGAGAAAGCGTCCGACGTTCTGTCTGAAAACGAGGTGAGCTGGCTTGGCGCATACGTAGTGCGTGCTACTGCGAACGAAGGCCGGGAAAGAGGAAGGAGAGAGATAGCTCGGCAAAAGAATGGGCACACCCTTGCGCTTCGCTCTGTCGCGTTTTTTCCCTCGCGTTCCCACCGGTTCTCTCTGGTTTATTCACGCACATGGCTTGCAAACATCAGGTGCTGGCGCGCGGGAAATGATAACCGCAAATGCGCGTGCCTTTAGGGAATGGGCGCGGCGCTGCCCTAGCAGAACTGTCCCCTCTCATTACTTCCGCGCATGGCTTGAAAACGTCACGCGGCAAACGGCCGAGGATGATGCGATCATCTTGGGAAAAGCACACTTTCCAGTGCGTGGTGCGGAGTTCGATATATCGAACGACCGGTGAAATTGAGTTCGATATATGACGCGGCTTTCCTATACTTTTACATGGGATTTTCAAAGGGATATTTTATGAGTTCGATATAACCAAAATTCGATATATCCGGGTTCGACTGTAGAACCCAAAAAGCTACCATTTCACTCCCTATTCTAAAAACCTGACTTGTTCAATTCAAATCTCTGCTATATCCAACACGACAAAACCTCACTAATTCGGAACTTGCCAGACCACGTAAAGTATTCCACTTAATTGGGCCTTCGAATTACCCAAACCTGAAGCGAAACGAAAAGCATGAAACAATATTCTACAGCAAGCAGCACTTCACAAGCACTACCGCTTTTCTTAACAAAGCTGCCCTTCTTGTTTAATGGCTAATCCTTCCAACTTTTCATGCCTGTCACTAAGACGTCACTGCCGGTCACCCACACTTTGGCCATGACAGTTCAGAAATCCACAAAACGTGGTCACGCACCACTCTTGATGCAACCCTGTTAATGGCAAAGCTGCTCATGGGTGCTTCAAGCTCGGACGTCTTCGGCACACGTGGCTGCCGCAGCCAAGGTTAGACACGTCATGAGTCCATTTCGACAACTCCAGACTTATACCAAGCACATTTCGTACTTTGATTTGTTTATTCAATGCCTGCATCACTATTTGGCATTACTAAAGGGCTCATTTATTGAGAAGAACAAAAATATCTGACAAAACACTCCAGGCATGGTAAAAAGTACCACTGGTGCCATTTGTGCAACATCAAGTGGAAGAAGATTCAAAGCATGTACAAAAAAAATAATGAAAAATGCCACCCTTAAGGACAACTACAACAGATTTTTTGCTTCGACAAGAATGCTTTTTAATGTGATGAGTGCGTCATAAAACTAACCATAATGAAGTTTCACGCTTTCTAAGAAACGAGCAGTGCTGTTATAAGCAATTCAAAAGTGCATGGCAGATGACGCGCGCACTTGGCGGCATGTCGCGTAGATGTGCAACTCGCTGGATGAGAGGTAGGAACCTGAGAGCCAGCCGCGACAGAGCTGGACCCGGGGAGAATATGAGCTGAGAACAAATGGATTATAGACAGCACATAAGCACTGGGGGCTGAAATTGGACTTGTGCTCCTAGGTTTTCTCCAGTAGCGTCATTTTCATAATTTCAAGTGGGATTACCGCACCAGAAAACTGTGTCGTTGTTAGAGGCACAAACGCACATAAAAGGGTATTCACACGAGGGAGAACCCCACCCCTCTCGACCGGGATGTTGTGAAAACAAGCCGCCTTCGATTGCCGGAACCCGTTTCCCAGGGGCCCCTCGGTGGTGGGGGGCCTTTTATCCGCTGGCACAAAAGCTCCCCCGAGAGGAGGGGTGTCCGCGGCCTTTTTCACTCGGCTGGCAACTTGCGGGTCGCGCGTTACGGGAAGCACGTGATTGTAGTTGGGATTCGGTGGTTGCTGGTGGTGGGAGAGTTGCCTGACCGGTCTTTGACTACTATTTTTTATTTGCTTGCAGTGAAACAAGAAAAACAGCCAGATATGAAATTCTGCAGGTGACACTGTAATGGCTAGCTGCCTGTGGCACTCTTGCTTGCGCGACAAGTTGGGAGCCAGCGACTTCTAAGCAGTGTTGTAAATTCATTCTCTCTTTGTACGAAAACCAGAAGCGAAGAAAGGTCGACAAACGACGCGTTGGAATGCGGGAGCGACATTATGACGACGGCTGCACAGGGACGTAGAGAGGGCCTGAGATGGCCAGGATAACATGAAATCCGACGGTGGGGCAGAGGATCGAGAGATGCTTGGGGAGGCAGAGAAGACACTGAAAGAATTAGTTAGCCAAGAATTAATAGTCTTTTGTCAAAGCATTCGGTCCTCTTCGAATGCCATTTTGGCTTGATGAAACAGCATTACTCCGACAAAATAGTCTAAAAAAATGCATTGTGTCAAACAGATGTCGCTTGCAATGTACCAATTTTTCGAAAGTGTTTCAATTGTTCAACCATAGTCTTTTTAATGCAGAAACTTGGCTGCTTTGGCATCAGCGGCGTTAGGCTATCATTACGCGCGTATGTGATCCATCGCTAAGACATCGAAATGCGGACCAGGACTGTAGCGCCTGTCCGGTAAAGACACACTGACATGTCTGACATGCCGTTTGGATGCATTTTATGCTATCCCGTTTCTTTTGTATACTGATGATTTATATTTTAAACTCTTTCTAGTGTGCTTCGTAGCGCTTGCTGACAATCTTACCGCGCTCATAGCAAGTGACGCAGTAAAAACGAAATGTTACATCAGGATCAGCTTTTGGAATGCTTGATGAGTCAGGGGCCGGAAAATAAATTTACAAAAGTTATTACAAAGAAAATAAGAGCTGTACTATCCTTAACTCAAAATATATAGCTATTTGTAATCACATAACACCAGATTGTTCCTGGGAAACAACTGGATAGGCATACATCCAACAGGGTGCGTATTCTATGAAAGTGTGGATGTGTGTGGCACTCGGTTTATGTTGTGGCTCTGGTGCTTACCATGTTTTTATGCCCTTATTTTTTGTGTTGAACATGACAATCATGCAAATTTGGGTGCTAAGTTCCCAGGCAACTTCAATGTATTCCCGTCTCCCCCTTCCGCATTCATTATCCGGTGCGACTACGCTACCTGCAAGGCCGACTGATTGAACCCGGTTGCGGCGAAGCGGCAAGGCAGGCAACGCAGACGCGCTCTCCTCGGCGAGTGCAGAGCCTCTGTCATCTGGCAACAGTGACACCCCTCTCGTACTCCGCCACCCGTGTGAATGCGGGAGCAAGGGAGGGGGCTCCGCCAGCCAGCGGTGCGCCCGCACCCCCCCCCCCCCCCATGAAAAGCTCGCTCATGTGAATAGCGCTTAATGGACAAGAATGTGCACATCACACACACGCTTTTCCGAAGCACTACAACCAGAGCGTTGTGTGTTGTGTGGAAATATTAGTTCCCTCACGCAGTGCTACGATGAGGTGCTTGCCTGGTTTAGTCTGAACAGATACAAACTTCACACCAGATGCGGCCACTCCAAATTAAAATTAATGTTAGCAAAAGCTCTAAAATATGAGAGCATGCACCACAAAACAAATAGGTTGAGTCTGAGTCGGGTTTAATGGCACGTAGGCTACTACGGCCATCGGCCAAAAGCAAACAAAATAAATAGTAGGGCTGATCGAAGAGCACTGGTTCTTTGCAGTGCTGTAAATTTCACGTGATCTGCATTCACGCAGTTATCTCACGTACCTGAGGTAGTGCAGGTCACAGCAAATTTTCAAGATGTGACAAATGAGCCCCCCTAGTCTCCTCCTCCCTTCCCAACGTGCTCCATCCTTGACGACCTACTAAGTAATGAGCCTAGCATTTAGTGCTCCTTAAATATCCGGACTTCAAACAATATCAAAACCTGAATGCACCCTTTGCTCCATAAAAAAATTCCCTGAAACTTGTCGCAATTATGGTGCAACTGAGTGTGCAACAACCAAAAGCTCTTTCCTTGGACAAAGCCCATGGCATCTGCAAAGCAACAGGAATTGGATATTTCATAAACTGCCGTAACAATAACACATAAGTGCTCCATTCTTTCTCGGGTCATAAAGGAAAGCGAGAAGGAGAAGGCCCCCACCTGGAGATGCGCCTCTCGAGCACCTTCTGCGTGGCGGAGGAGATCTTCCGCGCTCCACGGTCCTGCAGTCCAGGGAAACAAATCAGTTTAGTTTTGCACATCAGACAGCTGTGCCACAATAATAATAATAATAAAATAATGCAGAGCACACTCTGGTGAAGTGGTGGTCAAGACAATCCAAGTTCTGGAGCAATTTTTGGAGCCAGAAAATTCATTCAGGAGCCCCCTTGTGTAGGCATTACAATTCAGTAGCAACCTGGGAGAAGCATGAACGGAATCACGCAGTCGACGAGAAGAGTTTGCTACTAACGGGGAAAATTTTGATTATGTGTAGCTACTCTTATAAACAATGACGAGCGCATTTCATTCATGCTGGCACTGTCTTGAACACAACTGTGGGCAAACGTATTTGACCTAAAGAGCTAGCAAGTTCACAGGGGCAATTTTCCTCAACACTTCTTACAAGCTTTTATCAAATTCATCAAGCTCATGAATTGCCATCAAGAATGATCATCAAGACTGGAATTCTCTTGTTTCAACAAAGCTTGACCCTTTTGGACCTGTTCCAAACTTTCGTACTTCATCCCAGAAAAATAACTCCTTCAGCCCTCATTAGCCTTGACCGACACGCAGCAACCCTTTCTTCCAAAAGACGTCAATGGTTAAGCGCAAATTCTGAAAAGCAAATGGTTAACCCCTGACAGGCGACAGCGCATGAACGCAAATGTGCCCACTCCTGATATTCTTATACAGCCAATTCACTTGGTCGCGAGATTGTTTCCACTATTATTGTCTGGCTGTGAAGGAACCCTTTCGGTGCTGACAAAATGGCAGTACCAAAAACTCTATGTGCCGGCGCAGTACACTTTAGGGCAATCACTCAGAGATGACATGTTACCAAAAAAAAGAGAGGAGGGGGGGGTGATGTGTTACTCAATAGGATTGGTTGGATTTATTGGGCTTAACATCCCAAAGCGACTCGGGCTATGAGAGACTCCAAAGTGGGGGGTGCTCCGGATATTTAGACCACCTGGGGTTCTTTAACGTGCACTGACATCGCACAGCACACGGGCACCTGGCTTTCCGTCTTGATCGAAAAGCTACCGCCGTGGCCGGGATCTGATCCGGCGCCCTCGGGTACAGCAGTCGAGTGCCCTAACCCCTGCGTCATCGTGGCGGGATCTCAAATATGAACCAAAATTATGATAAGAATAAACATAATAGATACTACTTTTAGACCAGGCAAAGCACACCAAATTGACCATAAGCAATGTGCCACTTTTCCGAAAGAACAATGTTAATGGAACCCACCAAAAAAAGAACATAACACACCAGGCCAGCGTAGACACTCCACTTTTAACAAAAAGCACCGACAGAACTACACATGCTTGTCTATCATCAACTGCTCCCACAAAGCTTGAGCATGGGCCCGGATAACCCACTAAATTATCACTCTATTGAACCTTGCCCGGCTTAAAGAGCTCGCAATACAGTCAAGCCCGGGCCTGTTCTCACGTTAACGCACAAGACGCATTTCTCACTGTCAGCATGCATACTCCTACACAAAAAAAGCCCTGGCCAACAAAGAAGATCAAATTGCAGTAACACTCGAAGGACTTTGTTATCTTTTAACACAAAATAAAGTGATAATGAGGTGTGTCACGCTCCCTGCTTTTTCAAGTGACCTCATAGATGCACCCAGATAGCGGTACCCAAAAGTTCCAAGAGACGAATGAAAAGGGCTGCATACCTGAGTAATTATTAATTAAATTACATTGTAGTGTTCCAATATTTTTAATCAGTCATATTTTATGGCCCACGATGTCTAAACATTGAAGCGTCCCCGCAGCGAGTGGAACGACACTTTTCTTTTATTGAACATTATTTCACAGGTTGAATTTGGGGCCAAACTGGTCACCTTTCAATAGAGACGAAAAGCAAAATTTGGAGAGACGCTTAAAGGTATACTGAACAAATATCCAAGAATATTGAGAAAGCACCTCAATTGCATTCTTAAGGCACGATTACACTAGTACAGACCCATAATTGGGTTAGTTTTGAGCGAATGGCTGTATTTTTTAAGTTTTCTGAGCAGCCGCGTGCTCCTGATGTGAGCCAACTGTTGTGACGTCACATTTACCCTCAGCAACGTCATAGCCCCACCGCCGTCCCCGCATCTGAAGTTGGTTGACCGGCTACGCGCAGTGTCGGTTCCCCCGCGTCGCGCAGTGCACAATGCTGCGAAGTGTGGAATGCTGCAGACGAGAGAGGTCGAGGGGGATGCGTACGTAGGGTGCGTATTGCGGACAATTGTTTGTACGCTGGGAGGGAAGGGTGAGCTGTGTGCAGCGTGGTTTGAAGCTGAGTCTGCTGTCCCGTAGAAGCACGAGCAGCAGTTTTAGAACGCATTGTGCTTTATAAAAAAGGCGTCCGTCCGCGCGATTTTTGAGCACCACGCAGGAAGGGAAAAATGAACGGGTGTGACCGCTCACAATGGGGGTGGCTAGGGAAGCATAAGGGAGGCAGGTAAATGTGACGTGATATCCAGTTTTGTCAGCTTTCATAGGAAGCCGCTAGATGCGGCGATTTGAGAAATATTGATTAAAATACCCACTTTCCGCTCATTTCTGTTCATAAAGTATGTTCTTTTGGCCATTCTCAATGCGATAGCTACCATCTGCGCTAGAAATCTCAGCGGCAATTTTTTTGTTCAGTATCCCTTTGAGCTTTTATCTTAAGGGGTACGACACGATAGCGGTCGGTAATGACTCCCATTTGCAAAAGTCCCCATCTCCACGCAGATCCTTGTTGGTAAGCATACAGTTTTTCCACTCGTCCAATTAGTAATTCTTCAATTCCTTCATTCAATATTTCACCCATGCTCTGTAGGATGCAGTGTACGTGAAAGGCCGCTTGACATAAATACTATAGAGCCCCGCTTAATGAAGCCGTACGAAAGTGCCTTTGGAGCAAAAGTGAAGCATGTCTGAATCGTAACACAAGGATTCCACAAAGGTGATTCTGATCTCACCCTTTCGAGTGAAAGGAGCTGCCTGAGTTGATGAGTTGTGAGGGATGCTGCAGTGGATAGCTCTTAGAGTAAACACTATTGATAAACTCCTGTAAGTATGCACTGCTTTGTGAATAGGCTTTTGGTAAACAAAAATGCATGCTTATTTTACATGACCCTATCGCGTTATGTTTGTCATTTCAAGAGCTCATCACAGATGTTACGGCGGCTGTTCTTAGTCTCTGTAAATTTTCTGTGGAGTTTGCAAAGCAATCTCAGCCAAGACTGAGAACGGTTTGAAGTACTGTTATCACGGTTTACACAAGTAAAAAAAAAAATTGCACTTCTTATTTTTTTTTTTTTTCTTTTTCTCGGAGGGCAATATTTATACCCCATTGAAAGCTTGAAATCAGCATTTTTCTAGTAATACTACAAGGAAGAAATTTCCACCTCGAAATGCATTGAAGTTAAAATTTAAGATATTGAAGTGAAGTTTCAAAAAGGATTTTGAAAACGTTTTGCACATGCTAGAATTTTACAGATTTTTCTTCAAGGATTATTTCCTTGCAAATAATCTTTTATTCATATACAACTTGTTTTATGTTTGCTGGATATTTTTTTTTCAATATTCACTTTGAATACTTCTGTTCAAACGTTTTTGGAATGTGCATTCTATTCACATCATTTTTATGCATTTCCCCCATTTTTATTTCTCTCCATTTTTTTCCAAATTTTTCCTTAGTGACGAAAGTTAAGCCTGAGGCTGGCTACGCTCGACCACATGCAGTGCTCTAGTTGCATTTACACTCCGTTTCACATGTTCGCAGCATCAATGTGGTAAGAATAATTCACAGCTAAATTCTACCACTGACCACCAGTGCTACTCCAATCATGGAAATGTTTCAGTAGGTTGCAAACTCGAATGACTCTAAAAGAAGGATCTTTCTCGCAATAGCATCATTTTTGGCACAGCTAAGACACAATATTGATCTCTTTAACCCTTCTGGAGCAGGATGGCGCCGGAGAAGGGAAATGCGTCAAACCGCTGCAGCTGGAGCACTACTTTATTAAAAAATAACACGATTATATTAAAAAATACTCGACTGAAATCGTACCCAACTTTTACTATTCAGATCTGGTTCGCACCGAACAATTTGTTAGTCGCACCTTTGTACAAGAAGAAATTCAAGTTGAAGCAATCATGCGAGCCTATTACCTGACATGTCTCAAAGGACTAAAGACACCCGATTTTTGGGTTCGTGTTTTATCATTTGTAATGATGCCTAGGATATTACTGTACACAGTTCACTACGTCATATTCGCCCATGACTGCTGAATAATTTATAATCGAATTTCGTTTCTCACCTGTTTTGGTTTCAACAGCCAAGCGATGGCTGTGACGTCACAGTCAAGTGTAGGTGACGCGACGGATGAAAATACAGCGATACAGTGAATCCTCGTTATAATGAACAGCTAAAAAATCGGAAAATAGTTTTCTCTGTCCATAATTCATAATATAAAATTCCGTAGAAAATCCATGCAAGAGCAGCAAAATTCAATCAGAGAAGGCACAGCAACTCGAAGGGTGCCTTCTTGGGTCACATCCGTTTATTTACGCGCAAAGAACTGCATTATCGCGGCCTGCTTTTTTGTGTTGATCGCGTTCCGTATCACGCCCTGTTCCACAGTTTACAAACGTTTAACAAGGGCAGACCCACTGCTCTCAATAGCACTGTAGTGGCGGCGCAGTAAATCCAATGCAGTAAGCGCTTTTTGTGAAGTCTGAATGTTCTCATCGTTTGCACGGTCAGCCTGAGCTTCGTCTGCGGGATGTTCAGAAACTTCCGTGATTTCGGCGTCCGTCAGTACAGCCGTGGTCGCCGCGATGTCGTCGCCGCCTACAAAGTCCTCTACAGTCATTGTTGCGGGCATGTCACCTCATCGAGCTCGCGGAGCTCTGCTTCTGCATCATCCCCATCGTCACTTGATGCGCGGGCCTCTGCTGGAACAAAAGCTGCGTGCAGAAAGCAGTTGGCAATCGTTTCACCTTTCACACTGTCCCATGCCGCTTTAATGCTCCCAGCAAGTCAATCTTCAAATCCTGCTTCATAAGAAGCTTCATGAGAAAAGTGTCAATCAGTCTCCTCTTGTAAACTGCCTTTATCTTGAGCTTGGTCTTTAACGTCAGTTCTGCTCTTTTTTTCACGTTCACCGCCATCACAGCACTACGTACACCCGCGCACCACACTAGACACGACGACCGACGCAGCCTCCGCCGAACGCTACGACAGCCACGCCGCTGCTAACACTAAAACCAAAAAACGCGAATGGCGCAAAAACCAAAAGAGCAAGTTGTTTCCTTCCTCCATGCAAAAAGGCAAAAAACAACATTCGATCGTGCCGCTGCCGCCGCTGCTGAAGTGGCGATGTCGGCGATTGTGAGATGCAAACGATTTCTTATGGCCTCCGAAATCACCTCCATGCACACAAACAGGCGCGTGGGGGTAATCTCGGAGGCCATAGATTTCTTCGATTGTAGACTCTCAATGCCGTCGTGGCATCTGTGGCGCTGTCAGCGCCTGCGAGGTAATCCTGAACTTTTGCTGCGCCGCATAACACACATGTAGTGCAACGAAGCCTGTCTCCTGCTATTAAAGTGAGGTAGTGCTTGGCGTCGCGAAGTTCGTAATATCCGTTTTATGCCGAACCGCGTTCGCTATGAGAAGTTAAAAATACATATGTTTGACAAAAATATTTTGGAAGAGTTCGCTATATTCAATAATTCGTTATACGCGTGTTCGTTATATCGAGGTTTGACTGTATAACCATTGCTGTGTCATTTGAATTCAGCACAATGATAAAGCCAGCCTGCCTAAAGGACAGGAATCATTACAAGTGAGGAATGAGCGATTATATCGCTGTTTTTTCATGCCGTGCATCAAGACATGATAGTAACGTCTCAGCCACCTCTCGGATATCAAAACCAAAACTGGTGAAAAAAGAAAATTCAGTTATAAATTATATAGTGATCATAAGCAAAAATTGCATGCAGATCGATATACATCACTTACGCATCATTAACAAGAAGAAAAATGTCACCACAATTTGGTATCTATTGTATTTTAAAACGTGTGTGGAAACAAGTATGCTTCAACAGCTGGTTAGAAAACAATTCAACGGGTGTTTTTGTTGTTTTTTTGCCACAAGAACTCTTTGCAGTTCCTTTGCCTTTGAGTCAAGGGATAAAAAAACTTGCGCCACAGAAAATTAGGAGTCTGAGCCAGCTGCAGAGCAAGAAAATATACCACAACTCAAGTCCCCTGCTCAGTTTCAGGGTGCGGCGACAGCAATGTCAAATGCTACGCGCTTTGCCAAACACATGCTGAAAGCTTGGGCTCCCTGAAGTGACTGTGTGGCTCTAAATAATGAATGCAAGTGTCTGAAATAAAAGTGTTCCATCCCACAGTCTCAGTACACTGAGCGTGAGCACAAGGACTCACCGTGCCACTTCTGGTGTTGTTTGTCGGAGGACGGGTCCGGTGGGCGCGCAGCTGAGCAATCAGTTGCATCCGCTCAGCCATCGGGATGTTGAAGAAGACATCATGGATCTCGTGACATGCGGATGTCAGCTGCAGGGATGAACAGCACAAGAAAAAGCAGAAATCATATCAGAGTTTTGCTCAAAAGGGCGTGTTGTTGGGCTAGATGGTTCTGCATAGTACAAAAGTCGTTGGCACAAACATTTGGACAGAGAAATAGAGCCATGACGTGACGTACGCTTGTGCGTGTTTGCTGTCTTTGTCCGAGTACAGTAACATCTCGGTGATACGGATCCAGTTATGTAATACAAATTTCGGGACGATACAAATTAGTTAAATTCCCAGCCAAAATTTCGGTTGTTCCAAACGCTCTCCCAGGCCACTACGGATGATACAAAAGCGAGAACTGCAACCGCAACTTCGAGCACTACGCACTACCCACACATCGTTGAATGACGCTGTATGCATCAGGAGTAGTTTGCGGTGACGAGTGGCCCACACATCACTGATGTTGCGATCGCTTGTCGCTCGCGTTGTTGTTTCATCTCAGCCAGAGTGCGAAAGGTACCCTAAATTCACCCAGAGCTCTGCACCGAGACATTCATCACAGCTCACATGCTGCACTTCGGGATATTACATTGTACAACTTACAAGCTCAGTCACCCAAAATGGTACAGGCCATGAGAGACGCCATAGTGGATAGCTCCAGAAATTTCAACCACCTAGAGTTCTTCAACATGCACTAGCATCGCATGGTACACTGGCACCTTGCAATTCACCTCTATCGAAGTGCGGCCGCCATGGCAGAGATGAAACCCGAGTCGACGGAGTTGTACAATTGACCGCTTTCTTTTCTCATACTGTTCCTCTTCCTCAAGAATTTACCTCAACTGATTTTTATCTCAGATCCTGTGTTAAGCGCTCTCGCGCTACAATCAGCAAAACTAGTGCAGGCAGTGTGACTGGACACCGAGCAACCTCCTACCTACATGGGCACCAAACAGAGGCCCAGGACATGGCAGAGGTATCCGGCAACCCCGCCCCTCCTCACCTGTATGATGAGCCTTTGGTGCAGCTCCACGTCCTGCGGGGTGACCAGGCCGCTACGGATGTGTGGCTCCCCATGCAGCTTCAGGGCACACTCCAGGGTGTCCTGCATTACAAACGCCATCACCACCAGAGGACACTTTATAGCGCGCGCACCACATTATGCGCAAAGGAGCAATCGCATGGATATGCAGGTGCCCAAAGAAGTGTTTGGAGCACCCAAAAAATAAATTTGGTAAGCCTAACTATACTCGGAGAAAGCTATGGATTGGAAAATGGTAGGGGTGACATTAAGAGTAAGAAGCATGCAGAGTGGGTCAGGAAACAAGCCAGAGTTAATGACATTCTGATCAAAATCTAGAACAAGAAATGGGCATGAGCACAACATGCAGTGCGAAGAGAGGATAACCGATGGTCGCTTAGGGTAACAAATTGGATTCCAAGGGAAGGAAAGCATAGCAGGGGGCGGCAGAAAGTCAGGTGGGCGGATATGCACCTAGCACAGGACCGGGTTAATTGGAAGAATCTGGGAGAGGCCTTCATCCTGCAGTGGGCATAGTCCAGGTGATGATGATGAGGATGCTCACAGGTCTATAACCCACGCTGCCAAGGGAAGGACTATACCTCATGTAGGGACTAAGCTCTTGAATGACCAGCCAACTGCTTTAATAAGGCAAGGCAGTACTTTCCCTGCGTCGCTGGAGAAATATAGACCAGAGAGATGAGAGTGCAGTTCCTTTTGTGCAATGCTTTTGGTTTGGTTTATGGGACTTAATATCTCACAGCAACTCACGCTATGAGAGACACTGCACTGAACTAGTACAGAAATTTTAACCACATCTGGGGTTGTTTAGCGTGCACTGATATCGCACAACAGCAGGGCACCTTGCTGGTCACATCCATCAAAAAATGCCCGCCAAGGCCGGGTTTTGATCCTGCATCTTTGAGCACAGCGGTCGAGTAACCTAACCACGGCGCCACAGGCCAATGTTGTTTATTCATTTCAGCCGCCTCTTGAAAAGACTGGTGTTAGTCTGACTTAACTTTATCAAAAACGTATGAGTGCCACTGATAAAGAAATATTTCAACTGCCTATTTTAATGCATGCACGGTGTGAAACATTGTTTAGATAAATTTTTATGCTTGCTATTTACTCTCATGAGAGCTTTTCTTCCATGGACCCCAACTTGCGCTCTTAGCTAGAGATCCAGATGTTGAAGCAAACACTTTTCTAACGGATCTATGAAAAAAATAATTAAATCAAGTGAAGGCTAAGCTTAGCACTAACTAGCACTAGCAGTATAGTGCACGCACCCGCATATATTTGGGCATGCCTCTTAGCAGTGGATAGTGATGATGGTGATGGTGACAGCGAAGCATCCTTTATAGCGGGTCGCCGGTTTAGCTCCAAAAAAAACTAAAGGCTTGGTCCAAAAAATAAGTAAACACAGTCGCTACAGCTTGAGCAAGGTCACCCCGAAGTGCATTTCAGCGCTCTTCGCAACCACCAAAAATCCAAACAACTCTTCACTGCATCAACTGCGTCAACTGCGGCTGTCTGTCTGCTGCCAAGCCCAAAACCAAGTGCCAACCGAGGAATTCAGCTTTTTGTTGTTTTGACATTTGGAAATTGCCAGGCACCTGAACAATAACAGGCATGTACAACGGTTAAAACCCCAGGAGCTCCATTTGTACCATGGCAAAATCTGCACTAAGTTCATGCACTGCTTGTAATTTACAAGTTTTATACGTAGAGGTGTGCAAATTCCGAATAGTGCCTCTCGAATCGAATATCGAATAGTAGCAAACTTAATCAAACATGTGCTGAAGTGCTTATAAGTTATAAGTTCTGAATCAAAAAGAAAAAGAAAAGCAGGTTCTCGCCGAGACGTGACAACGTTGCCAGCGGTAGAAAATAGTTTTTCACTTGAAACTTGCATTGCTAGTATAGACAGGTATTTCATGGCCATTCTGCACAGACTAGGAAAGTTCTGCTTTGTCTGTTTTCCTCCAGTATTCAAGAGAGTCTTCATCCCTGCCACAAACTGGCTCTCGAAGGTACCGGGGACATCCCTCTTAGAACCACTTTTATTTTTGGGCGAATTTGCACCACATTTGCACCATTTGTACACTTCCTTGTGCTCATTCCAAAACTATAATCTGTTTTCACTAACAGCAGGTAGCTTTAAATATGTTAAGGAAAGCTGGTCTTTTAAAAGACCAGCTTCCTCTAAACAATCATTTGGAGTTATGTTTAAAAGACCAGCTTCCTCTAAACAATCATTTGGAGTTATGTTATCAGACCGATGTGATAACAAACGTCACCGGGGTGGACGACGTCGGACAGTACTATACCGAGTGCGGGCTATAAGAACGCAGATCATGGAATAAACCCGGCTCTTTTTTTGGTTCACTGAGTGTGTGTGTGTGTGTGTGTGTCGTGACACAACATGGAGGAAGCATGGTTTATAAACAATAAATCTTAGATTTCTATATTTAAATTATCTAGAATCACAGAGGACTGCAGTAAGGCGTAAATGAACATTCTAGAATGATTTTGAAAAGTTATGGCTTGTCAAACTTGCCAAAGAAGAAGTTCATTTCGGTGGTTTATTTTGATAATTTTAGTAAATAAGCAGTGGTTCAAAAGTAGTGTTACTGCAAAGATTGCAAGTTTATCTGTTTACAAAAAAAAAAAAAAATAATTATTATAGCGATAGTTGATACAGAACTGGAGATATTGCTTCTCCAAAATTCTGACTGTCCAAAATGCTATTTGGGAAATCGGCAATAAATGATTTTGGCACATTTTGAATTTCCAAGACTAACAGCAACTCGTTAAAGTGAGTTCCACCAACTTGAACTAGATGCTGGCGTGCATGGGCAGCCTGAACACATGACACAATCGAGCAAGCCTTTTGTGTAAGGCTATGCAGTCTCTTCGGAGAAGATGTAACTACAGTGAAAGCATGTTAATTCAAATTTCAAAAATTTTCAATTCTTGGATCAGTCAAACTGTACTGTGTGGTCCAACCCTGGCCCCACAGACCATAGAAGACCCTGTATAAAAAAGCTCATTATTTTAAACTGAATCAATCCTGCCACAGATCATTTGACAGACAGTCTACTACTTATGCACCACAATGTCTAGGCATCCTGGCCCCCAATGGCATGGTCACGAAGCTGTGTCACCTCGAAAATGTGTAGAGAACGTGAAATTAGAAAAAAAAATATCTTAAAGAAATAGGTAAAATCAGACCGGCACCATGACCAGCCTAGAAGCTGATGCCCTGACGGATGGGGGCCACAGCCAGGGCTCCTCTATACCGCGCAACTCCTTGCAGCTTAAAGGCAGCTTCAAGTTCAGAAATAAGTGTTGGCACAGTGCCGATCACAGCTTATGCAAAGCTAGGATATCGAAGGCAGCGTCCATTATGATCGGCAAGGTAACCCATTGTCAAGAAAGCCCCGTTCAATCCCGAACTGCAAGCCGCAGAGTTGACTGCGAACCTTTGATGTGCATGCACGATTAAAACGGAGAGTTTCGCCTTTGACGCCTTTGAGAATAGGCCAACCACACAGCTTTGGTTTTGCTTTTGCTTTTTCGAGCTGCATGGCAGCCCACGGTGCTGTCGGTTGTTGGCCATGCACATTAGTCAAACGAATGAGCCAAGCTGCACGCCGTTTAGGACACTCACTGGCGGCACGGTGAATTTCCTCTCGCTTCCATTCATGCGGCTCATTTGTTGCACAACTGTACGCCCATTCAACACGACACGCGGTTAAGTCAAACTTCCATTCTAAAATTCAAGTTCGAATTAATGAACTTTTACTGCATCTCGATTATCCGCTATAGCAGAGTGGTTTCAAAGGATTCATTAGCTTGCCAGGCAAGCTCCTGCTTTTACTGCAGTGCCACCGGAAGCATTGAAACAAATGAACAGCAACTCTTGAGAAACGATTGAAATCTCATCAAAGATGTCTATGCTGGACAGTTACAGTGAAGAATGCCACCAAGCGCATGCTTGTTGGCACTGTGTTAGCAATGTCCGGTCCAGTGTAGGACCAATGCTTTGCCAACATAGCACCAATATTGGGCCAATGGTTTGTGCCTCCTGGGAAGTGTTCAGCTAAGCTCAGGACAGCTAATGACAAGCAGTTCGTTTTGACTGTCCCAAGAAGCGTAGCAGCTGTTCACCATTAGCGATCTGTTATTAGAACAACAGACAGTGGCTGCAACACACAACAACTGCAACAGACAATATACTTGTCCCCGATGTGGAAAAAACTGCGCCTTCTACTAGAATCGCTGACGACAAAAGCACAAGACACGCTTTTGACACAACATAGGGAACGCTTCCGAAAATCTACACTCGCCAATGGAGCAATTCTAGTTTTATCTAACTCATGCATGTGGCCACTGTAAACAAGAGGTATGTAAAGGCCCAAAAAAATCTCCTCGTTCTATTCCTCATGTCGAGCGAAAGTCTGCTCAGCAGACTGAGCACCAACAAAAAAACCCTGTGCTGGACTGCATCAGGAAATGGCCCTGTTAAGTGCACGTTTGAAGCTCCCTGATCGGGGGCAGAACAAACGAACGGCTGGAAATATTGCGACGTGTGTCGTATGTGCATGCGTTTGTGTGTAATATGTGTGCGTGCAAACGGAGCGGCCGTGGCTGATGTCTCCTTCGAACAGTCCGAACTTGGGTGGAGGTCTGCAGGCTGGCGCCGCACAGACGGCCAGCAGTTCTGCTGTAGAAAAGCATCGCTCCTGAGAGGACACCCGATCCTCCCTGAACGACCTCCAGCCGTGCCAGCGAGTGGTTTTCTGGGATTTCGACGGCAGCTTGCAGCTAACAGCTACTACGGTGATGCCAGAAAGACGGTGGAAGAGGAGAACCCGGAGAGGGAGGGAGAAGCTCAGAGTCCGAGCGACGTAGGAAAAGGAAAGACGGGTTTCGGGGGCCGTGATGAGAGGTCGCACCCTGACAGAAGAAAAGTTGTGCTGCAATATGCATATAACTGTAAATAAATTTTGTACTCTGCAATTAGAGTGAATTCAGGTCCAGGTTAATCAGGAAAGGAATGGAAATTTGAAGAAAACAAGAAAAAAAGAACCTGATATTTAACTGGCACCCACCTTGATTGTCTGGATGATGGAGCGTACGCGGTGGGTCTTCATTAGACGCCGCGTCAGGTGGCCCCTGGCCATGGCCGTCAGCCGGTCAAAGCAACGGCGCCACCTGGGGTGCAGGGACTGCAACACACCAAAAAACACCAGTGGGCAAGTTAAAACGAGGCCTCATTGCGGTGCCTGTGGAAAGTGCCAAACGAGTTTCTTATGTGACGCAGTGGTGCAACGCAATGTTGACCTCGAGGAATTTAGCCAGATAAACATTTGCGACAGAAGAAACCTGACCCCTCCTCCAACCACCGAGCCATTATAGCGGAGCGTTCCAGAAGTGGCAGCTGCTCACTACAATCTACGTGACAGCACGGAAGTCAGAGTTCGTCAGATGTGAACTAATGGTGATTCTTATTGGCACAAGCACCCAAGGCATTGTGAAGGTGACTCAAAGTGCACCCTCCGTGCATGTAACTGCTTTCAGACAGCTGCCGCGCGGGACGCCTTCGACTGCAGACTGCAGAGGTGGCTCTTCTGATAACAAAAAAAAGGTTGAGCTCGGATTCCAGTAGCGTAATCAGAAATATTTTTCAGGGGGTGTTATACTCCCCAGTCAATAAAAAAAGGCAAAAGGGTGTAGGAGGATGAAACATTCAAAAAATTTCGAGGAGGGGGAGGTAGGGCCTGACACCGAAACAGCCCCCCTAGCCACACCTATAATGGATTATCATTCTGAGCGGAATAGCGTGGGTGGTTTCCTCAGTCCAGGATACCATTGGCTTGGGCTGCCTCCTGGGCCCTGATGAGCAGGCTGCGCTGCTCAGAAAGACCCATGTGGGCCAGCTCTGCCTCCCACTTCACTTGGCTGAGTGCTCGAGCTTTATATCTCTTTAATTGCTCTTTGCAGTTCCATATCATGCGAAGGATGTCCAAGACTTCACCGCATGCAGTACATGAGTAATTTTCTTATTTTTCGGGCCAGATTTTGTGGTAGAGAACAATAAAATGTGCATTTTTTTTGTTGGGTTAGCATGCACTGACATCACGCACTACACAGGTGCCTTGTGAATATACCAAGTTTTATGATTTTGCCACAGCATCATGCCGACAGGTACTATATGTATTCATATCAACTTAAGGCAGCCTACTTTTTCTCTTTCTATAACCTACAGCTACTTTTATTTTTCTTGATTGATTTGCTTCTAAATGCGTTCAAAACAAAAAATCACATACTAATGACAGCGCTACTATTAGGCTGCTATAAGCAAGGACGTTTGTTGGTATCTGTGGTAGACGTTACCGGGTTAATTTATTTTATTTATTCATTTCATTCTATTTCAAGGTATTTGGTACTCTTAAGTTACACTTTTAGCAAAATCTGTGAATCTTAGCTAATGATGCTCTGCATGTGAGTTAAGCGGCATGGCAGTCATGTTCACAGAGCTGCATAGAGTTATTATACTAACTTTATCTCGCGTCCGCGACGTCTGTGTTTGCAGACATGGCCTACCACTTAGAAAACGAGATACCATGTGGAAAAATTAAGTTTACATGGTTTTAGTGCATTTCTCAGTTCCACAACCGGGTGGGTATTCAATTTGAGGATTAAGGAAGAAATTGTTGAAAACGTCAGTAGACTGTCCCTTTAAAGGGGGGGGAGGGGAATTCTGACCGTTCAATAAAAATACATTTCGATATACCCAGGTTTAGCATATCCAGGGTGGACTGTATTGAATTTTTGTTTCGCATCCCTCCCTGTTAAGCCCAATCTGACCAGCAGTATAGAGCGAAATGGGAAGAACCTCTCCAAGGAAAAGTGGTGACCAGGCTTACCTCTCGCGTCTCTGAGAGCAAGTCCAGGTGCACGGAGGTGAGCGATGACGTGTCCGCCGCGTGGGACTGGTTTGCATCCCAGCAGCTCAGTGAAGATGGGTCGGCTGGCAGGCTTACAGGTTCCACAGACCTCTTGCCTCTCACGTCTGCAAGTGAATGCGTGAATGCAAGTGAATGAGAGCCAAACCAATGGCTGCGGTCCACAGCTGCGGTTTCACACACCACAAGAACGGGCCCTCACCAATGAAGCCATAACACAACAAACAGCGAAAACTCCTTATGACAGTCAAGATGACCCTGCTCACATAAGCTGGGCTCGGAGTTCGACTTGGAGTTGTTTTGAAAGAGTTGTCCCTCGCCCTCGAGTATGCCAGAATTACGTGTCAACACTCACAGTTGCAACTGAACTGACATCTTTTTCCGCCGTTTCCACCTATCAGGCGAGAGCGAGAAAGCCTTTCTGAAATACGCAAGCTTTGCATACGAGGCCAGAAAAAAGCGCAATCAGGCCTCTTTAACGCTTTCCTGTCCACACCTATTCCCATTGAAAACCCACTGAAGATGGTTAAAAAAAATACGAGTTTTCCTGCTTTCAAAGCATATGCAGTGGGTAAAAGAGGAATTAACTTGTTTCACTGCCCATATCATTTTTCTGCCGCATGATGGGATTTAAAACCCCGGACATGTATGCGTTGTTTACGTCGTGGCAGTGGCAGCACACACCGCTGCACTGTAGAAACGGTGTGTTTCTTCAGAGTCCCACGCATCTAAAGACAAGTTTTTGGGCAACAATAGGAGCAGTGACATAGAAAACAACTTCAGTTCGTCACATTTTAGCGCACAGACAGTGAAACGACGTCAAACTGACCCAAAATGCAAACAGGCGTTTGCCGACAAGTTCAACTTTCTTTTCCGAACCCTCCGCGGCAGCCAACGTTTTTAGATTAGGTCAGTTGGGAAAGAGCGCGCCCGCGCCATGTAGACGGAGCGGGCCCCTCGCATATCCCGCGCAGCGGCGGCGCTGCTGTGGCGTTAGGATTGCCCCTTCTGATGTCGTCTGCTACGTCTCCGTGTTGAACGGCGGAAGCAAGAAGCCTGCGCATCAACATTAAGGTCTTGAAGCAGCTGGGGTCAGCTGGCTAAATGTTATTTAAGCACAGAAATTAATTTCGTGATAGTACACAGGAAAAACAATGCCTAAACTAGGCAACGACCGACTTAAACAAGCTTGAACCGACTGTTGGGTGGTGGTAGCGGCTGCACCGTGCAGACGCTTTCCACGCTCCCCTCCAGCGCGGCCCTCCTAACACAAACCTTGTTAGTGATGACTTTGCAGTGTGACATCTGGTAGGACACGTCCCTACATCAGTAGAGTATATTCCAAAAAGCGGCTGTGTTTTTCAACAAAACTGGCCCGCGGTTCCAACAAACTCAAATTCGGCGCATGCGTTTATTTACAAAGCCGACTACGACGTAAAAAGGTATCGTTAATCGCCTTTCACGGTTGCGGCTACCCGTTTTATGCTATATGGCGCTGCGGTGATATCAATTAGGTCAGTAAACTTGTCTCACTGCTGGGATGTTTATAACTTTACCCCTTATTTACTCTACAAATGCTTCACGTGCGCCGACCTCTTGGCTTTTTGAGTTATTCTGAGCAGCTTGGAAAAAGGCTTCTAATTGTAGAAAAGGAATGACTCGCGGTAAAGTGAAATACAAAGCACGGCTCAATACATAACAATCATAGCGTATCTTTATTTACATGCATGCTTTTATGTCACGTGGATGTATTTATTTGTCCAAAAGGCCAGTCTACATCAACTTCACCTTCTTTCTCACGGAAGCAATTGTGCCACAAGCAGTCAGCTGTTTGCAAGCATCCTTTGCTGCGAAGTGCATTCGTAGGACTACATAGTATTGCAAAAGGTCTGCAGTCAGAGTGTCCCTGTGAGTGCAGCACCCAACACCTAGCACACCATAGCCTTTCAGTGAATCTAGAATATCACAAAAAGTGTCCACACAGAGGCTGTTTTCTTGCAGTAGGGTCGATATCTTGTTTTCAACACTTCTAAACATGTTGAACAGCTCCCATGAAGGATATTTAAGGCATCCTTCCTTGAACTCTCTTTCAAGAGTTAGAAAAGCTTCTGGGCATGCCGTCTGCCACGGGGTAACGTCTGCCTGCCTCCTTCATTCCTTTTCCTTGTTAGCATTTTGAATTGTTTGGATTTTGATATATATCACTTGGTCACTTCTTGGGCGGCAGCGGTAGCGGTGGCATGGTCCAGTTCTCCGGTGCCTAAAACGCATCTCGCATTCCTTGCAGATATCATCGCCGTGCAAGAATAACGGAACGAAAACGCTGACCATCGTGATCACCACTGGCGTCACCATCGCATCAGAGGCCGCGCCAACAAATCATCGTCCAGCACCCGTCTACAAAAGCAACAATCCGGACCCCGATATCTTCACTTCTTGGGCGGCAGCGGTAGCGGTGGCATGGTCCAGTTCTCCAGTGCCTAAAACGCATCCCGCATTCCTTGCAGATATCATCGCCGTGCAAGAATAACGGAACGAAAACGCTGACCATCGTGATCACCACTGGCGTCACCATCGCATCAGAGGCCGCGCCAACAAATCATCGTCCAACAGCCGTCTACAAAAGCAACAATCCGGACCCCGATATCTTCACTTCTTGGGCGGCAGCGGTAGCGGTGGCATGGTCCACTTCTCCGGTGCCTAAAACGCATCCCGCATTCCTTGCAGGTTTGTGAAAAAACACTTCGCCTTATTTTATGTACTATTAGCCCAACTGCACCACTGCTACTGCTGCTGCTCTTACCGTCTTTGCTTGTTAAGATTTCTCTTTCTTGATAAGGCCGCCCCTGGCTTGAAGTGTACTATGCCATTTGATAAAGATAAGTGCTCCTCTTGTCATCAAGAGTTTGATGAAGATGATTTGATAATGACGTGCTGAATGTAACTTGCAGTTTCACCTTGGTAAATGCAGTGGCATATCTGAACGGTCTTTTCGACCGATGAAAGAAACAACTAAAAAAAAGCAGAAATGTTTGTCTTGCAAGCCTTCCGCTAGCGAGCATGAAATACAAGATATGACTGGAAAAATACAGGCAGAGCTGGCAGAAATAAATAGAAAGCTGTCCCAAATTCCGCTACTCGAAGCAAAATTGGATAAGTTGATGAGCTTGCAGGAAACTGTAACAAATATTGAGAAATCCGTTCAGTTCCTGTCCAATACCTATGACGACCTAAGAAACACACAAAATAGGCAAGACCAGGAAATAATCGACTTGCGTCGACGGGTAGACGCCATGGAAAGTTCACCAGTACTGAAAACTGTGTCCGGACTAAAACAACAGATAAATGATCTAGAGCAGTACAGCCGGAGACAAAACATTGAAATTCCCGGTCTGAAACGACAAGACGATGAGGACCTCCTGCTAGAAGTGAATAAATTAGCTCAGCATCTTGAGATCGCAGAACTGACTGAAGACGACATTGAAGGGTTACACAGACTGCCCGAAAAAGACGGCAAGCCAAATGTGGTAATTGTCAGATTTGCGTCGCGAACTCTTAGGGCCAAATGGTTCGAGAAAAGAAAGGAACTACAGACTAAGAAACTTGGCGTCATATTCTTTGACAACCTGACGGCAACCAACAAACAGCTGCGCTGGCTTGCAAAACGTAAAGCGAAAGAAAATGGGTATCAGTACGTTTGGACTTCAGAAGGGCGAGTCTTTGTGCGCAAATGCACTGGTGCAACTGCTATCAGGATCTCAAACGAAGAAGACCTCGAAAAGATTGTCTAGCGCTCAGTTCAAGCTCACTGTGACATCCGAATTTAAGTTATGGCCACGTACACTACTGAAACTTTTAAAAGATTACTGAACAGTGAAATTGTTTGCGCAATAAGCACGTTTCTCTCTTTCATATGAACGCAAGAAGTCTCCGAAACAAACATGTGGAAATCGAAGCATATCTATCGGTTTTCGATTGCGCGTTTGACTTTTTGGTTTTTTTCAGAAACCTGGTTTTGCGATAGCTCAGAAGTAGTCAGTTTTTGTGATTATAGGCACGTTTCTGTTTATCGCGCGGAAAGGCGCGGTGGGGGCGTATCTATTTATGTATGGAAGCATCATCAGTTTGAATGCTTGCCAGATTTCACATGCGTGACCAATGATTTTGAAACAGTTGCGATTGTGTGTCACAATGTACTAGTTCTTGCACTCTACCGGCCTCCCCATGGCATTCTTCAAAACTTTCTTAGCTTTGTTGAGAGAATATTGGTTTTAGTAAACGCCAAAAAATGGAACGTTGTTGTCATTGGTGATTTCAATGTTGACCTTTTTTCAGCTGAGCAACCAAAATACCAACTTCTAGAAGTCATGCTTGCAAATGGTTGTGAAAATTTAATCACCGAAGCCACTAGGGTAACAATGCATTCAAGCACGCTGATTGATCTTTGTTTCACAAACATTCCTAAGGAGACAACTTTATCCGGTGTCTTGTGTTCGGATATAAATGATCATTTATCCATATTTGCAGCACTTCCCATAGAAAGCAACTCTCAAAGTATAAAACACACTAAAAGACACATTAACAACCATAGTGTTAGTTTATTCACGTCTTTGGTGGCTACTTCAAAATGGACAAATGTGTACGCTGAAAGCGATCCCTCTAAGTCATATGATGCATTCATTTCTACACTAAATTGCTATAATGTTGCCTTTCCGTTATCAACGATACTTCAGCACAAAAAAGCCCGGAAACCATGGATAACTAAGGATCTTTATAAGCGCATCAAACAGAAGGAAAAAATGTTCAGCCTTTTTCTAAAAACGCGTGAAGTCGAACTATTGCATGAATTCAAACGCTTCAGGAATAGGTTAAATTCAGATTTAAAAAAAGCCAAATTTGCATTTTTTCAACGTAAGTTTGAGAACTCTACCCAAAGTAGTAGCAGAACATGGAAAGTTTTTCGTGAGTTGACCAACGCCCCGACGGCTGACTTACTATTAGAACTGGAAATTAATGGAAGAACATACTCCCGCAAATCGTTAGCCAGTCTGTTTAACAATTATTTCATAAATGTCGGAGCTTCAATGATCGTGCCAGGTAACCAACCAGAGTGCAACCCTTTAAGTTATATTAATAATGTCGTAAAGGACAGTCTATTTCTTGTTCCTACATCTGAGGATGAAGTTATTTCTATTTTGAATTCCCTTGACAACAAATCGGCTGCTGGTGAAGATGATATTAAAGCCCTACCGATTAAGGCAGTTGCAGATGACATAGCAAAGCCCCTATCTCATATTTTCAATCAAATGCTAGCCCTTGGTATCTTCCCACAACGACTGAAAATTGCTCGCGTTACTCTAATACACAAAGGTGGTAAATACAATCAGTTAAACAATTACAGGCCAATCTCAGTGTTGTCACTGTTCTCCAAAGTTGCAGAGCGAATCCTATATAAACGATTTAGCACTTTTTTATCGTCAAGGAAAGTGATAGTTGAACAGCAGTACGGATTTCAGAAGGGGAAATCGACCGAAATGGCCCTGCTGCATATTAAAGATAAAATCATCCGTAACATCGAAGCCAAGTTATTTACAGTTGAAATCTACCTAGACTTTCGTAAGGCGTTTGATTCTATACAACACCATATCTTGTTCAGTAAGCTTGAGGCATATGGTTTTAGAGGCACAGCACAAAGTCTTATACGGAGTTATTTGCACTCGAGGGCTCAGTTTATTTCCATACATGGCATTACGTCAGCAAAAGAAAACATTAAATACGGCGTTCCTCAGGGCTCTATACTCGGCCCGTTGTTATTCATACTGTATATAAATGATATATTTAACATTTCAACTGCGGGTGAGGTGTTGCTGTACGCTGACGACACAAGTGTCTTTTTTTCTGGGCAGAGCCTTGAGGAACTTGAGACTACGTCGAACGCATGGCTGAATGACCTTGGTTTATGGGTACATACAAACAAGGTTCAAATAAATACTAGCAAAACAAAATATATGATATTTTCTGCAAAAAACAAGCCCATTCTCAACAATGTGAACCTGTACTATAATGATGCTTTGCTTGAGCGTGTAGATTGTCATGCATTCTTAGGTGTTACTTTCCAGTCAAACCTAACATGGTCCCACCATGTGGGAAATGTAAGAATGAAAGTAGCGAGATGTATTGGAATGTTAAGCCGCCTTCGAAATCTTATCCCTGTCAGGCTCAAAAAGCAGCTCTATTTCTCACTAGTACACTCTCTCTTTAATTACTGTTGTTTAGTATGGGGTACCGGAATTAAGACTGATAATGACAGACTATTTGCACTGCAGCGGAGGGCCATTAGAGCATTATATAAGGAAAGTTTAGACACCGTAACGTTCATGGCAACACATAATATCCTACCTTTCCACGATATATACAAGCAGAAATTATCTGTGTACGTATTTTCTGAAGTGTCGAGCAATTATAATAGATTTTCTAGTCATTATCTAAATAGGGATACTGGTCACAATCTGTGGAGGACTTTCATTGTTGTAGATAAACCTCGGACTAATTATGCTAAACAGACAATTGATCATCAAATCATGAAACTATGTAATAATTACCCAGACATACTTGATATCGCAAGAACAAGTAGAAGTCTGCCAACTTTCAAACGGAGAATAAAACCTCTTTTCACTTCAATAGAAAACCAAATACATGACTAAAGTAGATGCGAAATCGAAATGTATTGTGCTATTCCTTTACATTGTTCCAGAGTTTCATAACTGTTGTTACATTTCCTTATGTTTTGTTATTGGCACGTCTCTGAATGCGTATTTTGTACTGCGGTGATAGTTTTTAACTCGGTGTTTTTGTTTCATGTGTTTTTGTTTCATATACGGTGAAGATTGTTGTATGTAGTTGCATGTGCATTGCCTGTACTTTGTACCCGCTGCTGTTGCGCCCAGTGGGGCCAGGACCTCGTCAGGAGACTAATTACCTCCTTTTGTCCTGCCCCACGGGCAGTACCATGTATTGCCCACACAATCACTGAATAAATAAAAAATAAATAAATAAATATATATATATATATAAACACTCTCAAGGTTCGTATACAGACAACATAAATACCCAAGAAAGTAGCAGGGGGGACAGCGGCCGATGTAGCTCAGTTGGTAGAGCACCGGACGCGTTATTCGGAGGTCGTGGGTTCGGATCCCACCATCGGCACGTTGTTTTTTCTTCTACTTTGTGTCTAATTATCTTTCCCCTAAACAGATTACATTACTAATTTCTGTGGTTATCGAAGTAAACATTAAAAAAAAAAATTACATGAACATACCATCCCCAACGCTTTCCTTGGCCTCGCCGACTGTTGGCTTCTTTCCTTCATGTTTATAACGAGCACCCTCATTTCCCCTTGATTGATCTGCTTGTAGCTTACGGGGGTCTCGGTTCTGGCAGTCTTGAAGCCATAGGTAGCGTAAGAGGGTTCTAGCACAGCTTTCGCCCTCGCTCTTGATCACGTTCTACGTGACGCTGGCGGTAACAAAGGACGTCCCACGTCCGCCGCTATGGCTGAGGGCGGCGCTGGTGAACACTCTCAAGGTTCGTATACAGACAACATAAATACCCAAGAAAGTAGCAGGGGGGACAGCGGCCGATGTAGCTCAGTTGGTAGAGCACCGGACGCGTTATTCGGAGGTCGTGGGTTCGGATCCCACCATCGGCACGTTGTTTTTTCTTCTACTTTGTGTCTAATTATCTTTCCCCTAAACAGATTACATTACTAATTTCTGTGGTTATCGAAGTAAACATTAAAAAAAAAAAAAAATTACATGAACATACCATCCCCAACGCTTTCCTTGGCCTCGCCGACTGTTGGCTTCTTTCCTTCATGTTTATAACGAGCACCCTCATTTCCCCTTGATTGATCTATATATATAGTTTTTACTGGGTTTTAGCATATTGACACAATTATCTAAATTTGTGCATCGCATTTCTTTCAACTTAGATTTTGTTGATCAAATTGATGGTATATTTATTGACTTCTCTAAGGCTTCTGACACAGTGATTCATTAAAAACTCGATTCACGAATGTTGTATTAAAAATTCATCTTTGGCGAACTGGACATCTCTCTTTCTTTCTCTATACAATTATGGTGAAATCCAGTGTCGTCCCAGTCTCTTCTTGTGTGCCACAAGGACCTGCCTTAGAACATTAACAATTCTTATACTTTATATGAACGACCTGCCAAATAACGTCATGTCTGAAATCCGCATGCATGCAGATGACTGTGTTGTGCATGCAGTATCTCATCCATTCCTCTGAGGATCATTGTGATCTTAACTAATCAGCTGCTACATTTTCGTAATGATGCAAAAATTGGCAAATGCCTATCGATTTTTGTAAATCTTTAACCGCGGCATTCTCTGACAGGTCCTCGCCCTCCGTTTTTGCGTATTCAACGCATATCACTTGAAAAGGTTTTTGAATATAAGTGTTTTGATATTATTCTCACTTCCTTACTTATCTTGGTCAAGACCTATTGATTTAATTTGTGGTAATTATGCCCTTAATAAATTTAGATATTTAAGACGTAATTTAGCTCAAGCTTTATGTGAAGTCAAGTTATTGATGCATACAAATCGTTAATCCTTACTATACTTGATTATGATGGCATTTTATGGAATCCTCAGGCACTAACACGTTATCTCCCAGATCGTATGTCTTATAAAGCAGCACATAAAGACGCAATCACAAGCACCTCAGGAAAGTGCACCATCGATCGACGACAAAACACACAGCAAACGAAGCAATGAACACGTGCGCCGCGACAGCGGCGATGGTTTCCCACTCAATCTCAACGCGACGGTAGCGCCACCCCTGGGATAGGATACGAGTTAGGGCCGCCTCTGGCGGGGTCTTTTCCAACTGACCCTAATCTAAAAACGTTGGCGGCAGCCGTGCACTGATCGGAACATATCCTCCATGTTCCAAATGTCATAGTTCTTATCTGCAGGGTTTCGACGTCTTTCAGGAGACATCACTTGCCCCTGGCCACGTAGAGCGTAGTGTCTTCCACCACACGTGACCACCAGCTGTTGATGCAAGCATTGCTTTACGAACTGACATGACGTTCACTCAGCTGAAATGCAGTCCCTGCAGCTACGATCAAACCAACATCCTTGGGATCGGCAGTCATGCGGCCTAACTAGTCAGCCACCTATTTATTTAAAACATGTTTGTTTTTTTTTTGAGGAAAGCTGGATCCTATCCACAGACGATGCAGGCCAAAGCAAGGTATCACAGGCAACATATATAGTGTTGACGCAAGCTCATAGAGAACTCCATGCCATGTTTGCTGCTTGTGAAGCAACTGTACATCTTTTCCTGGCTACACTGGTCTGTGGTCAGTGCAATGAGATGCATTCATCGGCAATAAAAGTGAGAAATTAAACAGTTTTTGTTCTCCTACCACTAGATTCAGATTCATTTCATCGAGACCAAAAGAAACTCCTTAACCACTACGCACCTGACTACCTTAGGCACACACATGAAAAAATGGATGCTTGTTTAAATTATGTGATCAGAATGTGAGAGCTTTGAAGTCTGATGCAGTCTCACTCCACATCAGTTATTGCTGCTTGGAGCATAACGTGCGGAGCCTGTGCAGTCATTGCTACTTCAGCGACGTACACATCAGTACACACCCTCTCTGCCACATAAAAGCAGGCACATGATATAGTGTCAATTGGCTTCATTCCAACACTTGATACAGTGGAACCCCTGTATAATAAACTAAGATACAGTAAGAACTCGGACAGAGTAAAGTGAAACTTAGATCCCAGCTCAACTTCTATAGAAAACTACATTTTTTCCTCTTTATGGTAAAAACATTTCTAGTAAAAACCGATTATAATGAAGTGTACCTGGCTGCGGCGAAGTACCACTCATAAATTGACATCATAGCACACGCACTCCCTAAGATCGCGAGGCAAAATATTCTTGCAAAAAAAATAATGATAAGTGCTTTTATTTTTTTTTTAATGCCTTTACCTCCAGGCTCACCAGCTATGAGGAGAAGCCAATTTTACCTAGGCCTTGGAATAGTGAGCAAGGTGCAACAAAAGAAAGAAAAAGTAAAGCTGGCTACGAACATGGAAGACGACGTAGTACGTTCAGAAGGTAAAAGAGTAAAAGTGCAGCAAAAAAAAAAGGGAAGGCAAGAAACGGGCAAGCATTCGCAGCACTGTGCAGGGCGAAGCACAGGGCCGTGAAGGCAAGAAATGGAGGCACAAAGTGTGAGGGTTTGCCGCACTTGACTGTAGCATGCATTTCTCACCTATGACGACGCCGCGTTCATGCAAGGCTTTGGTCTTTGGCATGAAATAAAATGCAGTTGTATTCGTGGCCACACTGGATTCATACTAAAGAGGTAACGCCAAAAGATGTAAAGAACAGAAAAAAAAAAGAAAGAAGGAAGTCTTATGGCTGAAAAAAGCAAATGGCGCAAAGAAACTGTAAGAGAGTTGGAAAGTATTTTAGTTTTTTTCTTAAAGCAATAAGATGTATTTAGTAAGTAGCCATTTAATTACCACACAGTATCTTCAAGGTCATGTCATCACTAACAACTGACATAGTAGAGACCCTGGTATAGTGAAGATTTATGCCGGTCCGACTGACTTTGCTATAAAGGGGAGCTGTCTAGACATATGAGGGGGTACCCAAAAGAAACCGAACTTATTTCCTTTTAAACCTATTTATTCAAATTTGAAGCCTAAACCTTCAACTTCAATCTCCTCTAAAGTACTCTCCACTTTCACTAAAACAATTGTTTAAACTTTCATTCCACTTTTCAAAAAATTGTTTAAATTTTTGAGATGCTTGACAGCGCCTGCGTCATTTTTTTCTTTGCCTCTGCAACATCAGCAAAACGCTTTGCTTTCATATATTTTTTTTCATTATGGGAAACAAAAAAAGTCACACCGGGCAAGGTCCGGTGAGTATGGGGGGTGAGGAACAGGAGTCATACCATTTTTGGTCAAATATTGATGATAACATGAATTTTTTCAACATTTTCATGTGTTTGGGCCGTGGAAGGATGACCAGAACGAAGTTGGTCATCAATTGACATTTCACCCATTTTGAAACGGGAGAACCACTCAAACACTTCGAGTTTTCCCCATAGCATCATCCTTATACGCAAATTGTTAGCATTTCAAGAGTTTCTGTTCCATTTTTTTCAGAGCAGAAAGCACATTTCACCGCCACACGCTGTTCACGAAAATCAGCCATTGCAAAAACGACGCTCACAGAAAACAGTTGTCACTATAAACTCTGCCGAAGCTTGTATGTCTGACCTTCAGCGACACCACTCGGCTGACTGACTCTGGAATGTTCACTATGCGCTCCTAGCGGCAAAACACGGTACTACGAAAGCGCTGCCCACCAAAAAATTAGTTCGGTTTCTTTTGGGTACCCCCTCGTATCTGCATACTATACAGCGATTCCACCAGCTGATGCAAAGCCCAGCTCTGTGCTGAGCCATGTCACATGGTCTCGTGACATCGTGCACACCGTCGGCCAATCAGCACTTAGCCACGCCACGCAACAGGACTAATCAACAAATTTTATGACAAATGGTGCCAGACACAATGTTCTCTGTTTTGTTCCAATGAGGCTTTTTATGCAGTCACACTAAAACTCTAATATGATGCAAATTAAAGAAAAGAAACAGCAGCTGGCAACAACCAACTACAGCCTACAAGATGCCGTAATACTTCCCAAATCAATTACAACAGTAAGCAAAAACAATTTCAGCAGTTCCAGCAGTCTGTAATGTTCAACCTTACCAAACAACCTAGAGGCCCCAATATTCCCGCACTTGCCATTTTGTCTCGCGATTAGCGTGTTAGTAAGGTAACAAGAAAAGCCTGAACAATAAACCATTTTCTCACCTTGCAGAAATTCTGTGCAGTATTCATAAATGTCGGCAGACCTCACTGCACTTCGACTGAAAAAAACGTAGCAAAATCTGCATTTTATCTTTCTGACCTCTTCTAGCCTATAAAAGGCTTTGTTGCCAGCAGAAGTAACACCTTGGCATCGGAATGTGGAAGTCTATCAATACAGGCCTACACAAATTTGCCCTTGGTGAACCTTTCAGCGGCCCCGGGACCTTTGCTTTGCAATTGAACGGAGAAAGTGCCCACTCACACGTCGGTGACACTGAGCTTGCCCGCTGTAGTGCCAGTGCAGAGTCGTCAGTGTACGACCCGTCCTCATTTTCTGCTGTCTCGACAACAGCAGCAGGTGGCACAGGTGGCATTTGCACAGTGCCCTGGTGGCCTCCGGCAATATCTTGTGCCCGCGTGTCATGCAGCGCCTTCGCCTGGTGGTCGCGGTTGATGAACACCACGCTGTCATCCAGCGATGCATGCTGCTCCAAATACCTGCATCAACAATGCATTACCACATGCACAAACAAATGGGACAGATGAAACACACTGCAAGCGATGGTTTCCATCTCAACTTTTAACGCCCTCTGGCATGGAATGACAAGCATTCTGCAATGTAAGGCACACTTTCAAATTTTTATGCAGTTTCTTCGCTTTTGGCACTCTCTGCCACAGCAGGATAGACTAATTGCAGGCTAGTGGGACAAGTTTCCCTTTTGGCAGTCATGTTCACTGCTATGCCTGCAATCTTTTCATGCTCCGTTGGTGAAGAGTCTGCTGTCTTTACAGTGCGTGGGCAGTACACATGTCACATGAATCGGAGACCATGGGGTTCCTGTCAAAGTTGTCTCTCCTTTCCATTTTGAGTGCGCAGCACTCAAAAAGCCTCTTGTGAAACCCGTGCCTTGGCAAATGACTCACAGCTCAGTGCTCCTTGGACTCAAAGCAGTGATCCACACATCAGAAACACACCCAACAAACAATTCCCAACCCCCCCACCCCTACCGCAATGCCTGGCACTGCAAATGGTTAGAGCCACACTGTCTACATCCGTTTCTGGACTGCAGACTAGGCTGGAAGTCCAAGACCAGACTAGCTCAGCCAAATCCCTGGAAGAGTGGCACCTCAACTGGAGACTCTCACGCCCTTCCTTAGCAAACGTCTGAGGCATCGATCGGCACTTGGAAGTTGGCACCTGTATGAGTGCTGCCAGAGGCAGGAAACTCAATAAGATTAGTTTCAGTCTGAACTACTTCAATGCACCCGATGAATGAAGAACTAGTGGCCCCAAAAATGAACACCACTTCTTGCGCATCTATGTACAGCAAAAGAGGCCGTGGCAGTGGTGAAACTGTTGGAGGCACCAAGAAACAAAGCTGCTTTCCCCCCCCCCCCCCCTCGCCACCAGTGCTTCAAATCTCACTCGGGGATGAATTTTTCTGCTGGATACCACTGTCGTGACAACAACGATGTGCCACAATTTCGCACCATTTTCGTTGCAGACCTTGGCAGCACACCGAGATTATGCACCGCTGACAACAACACGGCTTGTTTATCGCCTAACACAGGCTCCTGTGGCCGTGACATGTTTGGCGAAGTTGGCAGCACCTCAAGACGTGTGCCATTCAAAGACGTGTTAGATTACTTGGCACACTACTGCATTCCCAGCTTTGCTGTGCATGCTTAGAAAGGGCACAAGTAATTGAGCAGCATCGCAGAGCAGTATAGTATATTTCAAAAGAGAACATTATGAAACGCTTCGCAACGAAATGCTATGCAGAAAGTTGGCCGAGACCAACGAACGGTATGTAGAGCTCGACAACGGGGGCAAAAATGCCTAACCCCTCTCTCACTATAGCTAACACTTGGCATGTGCGTTGCACATGTGTGACCATCCCAAGAATTTTTTTTTTTTAACCTCGTGCATCAAAATCCTCTCTCCCCCAAGCTTCAGAGCCAGTGCTCAGCACATGTTCACTTTACCTCGCCGCGCCCGATTGGCAGCATCCTCCACTGTCCCAAAATCACCAAGTTGAGCCGCAATAACAGCAAACACTTTTTGAAGCGAAAATACTGAAAACCAGCAACGATGCCGATGGGCTGTCTGACATACTCTGAAGAGCCAGGTGGACGTATAATTTAAAATTTCGACTCTCCCAAAGAATCAACCTTTTCTTTTTTCCTGCGTGACGTACCCTCCCCCAAACCTAAGCCAACTCTTTTTGGGAAAAGTGGTTTCATTATGCAAGTAGTACTATTCTGACAGGAAATTGCTTTTAGTCCATACACACCAACATCCCCAACAGCTGAGCTGAGCCTGCTGCAAGACAAGAGCATTTACCAAGTGACTTTAATTATGTGCGTTTAGAATCAAGATAAGCAGCGCCCTGTCTACTGCTTAATGTCGCAGTAAACACTTCACAAATAGGTAGGTCATACCATGAATGTCATTAACCCGATGCCCTCCTCCCAATATTACACCAGTTTTGTCACTTGGATTACTGTTTAGTACATTCCCTGCATTTCTAAACCCAAGCTTGGCATGCCCATCTTAACACACACTTATCGCAGGAACATTCCATGGTATGGCTGCCATTCAGAATGCACGATGGCATTCCAGGGCACTGTTATGAACCTAGACAGTGCGCAACATGCTACCAGTAAGGCACCAGTACAGAAGCCGCATTCTATGGGCTCCCTTCCACCAGGCGCTTTTCAACCTTTTCCCAAACTGGAGCCAGCACAGGCTAACAAGTTCTGAATGACGGTTTTCCCCAGTCACCTACGCCTAAGACAAATGCAAAAGGGTGGAAATTAGGACAAGGTGGCAAGGACCTATAAACCTAAGTAAAGATTGACTGGAAGAAACACTGTGCCCAGCTTATTTTGTCCACCACCCTGTCTGGTGCCCTTGGTACTTCACCACTGTCTAACATGGAGGTGATAAGATTTTGGCCATTTAACAGACTTGCTGCCAATTCCAACGCCCCAGGATGTGAATACGTACACCCCTATAAATATTTTCACTTTGCTAAAGCCTCTTCCTGCGACAGCCTCACGCACTCCAGCACATTTAAAATATGAGTGCCGGGATGACATTTTTGCCGGGAATATTGTATAAGCCGGAAACGTTAAATACAGCCCATGCAAAGCCATAAATCACCTCATCTGCTGGCCACAGGAACTTGTGGATGACTCTGTCAACGAGTTCTGAGTACTTCCCATACCGTCACTGTACTCAGAAGTGTTGGCACCTCGATCAGGACGCTCATCTGCATCTTCATACTGTTCTTCATCCTCCGCATCACAGGAGGAGTTGAGGGCATCGAAGTCTTTCTCCACAGAGAACAACGATGAGTGGCCGCTTCCACTTGAGCAGAACGAATGCTGGTGGGAACTGGCCGACACTGGCACAAAGAAGGTGTCACCTTGGTCTGCATCACTGACCAAGGTCTTGCCAAGCTTATATGAAGCCCACACTGCCCTAAAAGTCTTACCCTTGGACACAAAACTAGTTGCCGAGGCAGGCGTCAATCCTTCCCCTCCGTCATCCAAAGCATCAGCAAACACGTCTTCAGCAGTTTCTTCCGCCGAGTCATTCTCTTTCAGTACATTGGGGATATCGCTCAGGGTATTGTCGGTAGCCCGGTCATTAGCATGTTGTAGATTTCTGATCACTGTGATTCCTTCGAAGGGATTCCGTGAAAGGGAGCTTGACGGCCCTTTCCAACTGGTGAGCTTTGAAGAACAGTTGGCAGGAACGTTGAAAATTTCATCCACCGTCTTCTGTGATGCAAAAAAGTCTGTCAAAATTGGACCACCCAGATTATTGCTGAACAGACAAGACACAAAACGTGGATGTGCACTGCCTTGTTTATCTAGCAAATTTGGCGTCCGGTCAATTTTGATGGGCACATCTACAGGCTCAGGAACTGGTGCTTCGTAGGAGGTGTCGGTGTGAAAATACAAGTCTGGGTTGTTCAAGTCATGTGCAGAGGCTGTCTGTACACATTCAGAGTTCATTTCAGATGGAGTTTCGGCATGTGTTCTTTGGCTAGCACCGTCCCTGACACTGCGATCATCCATACTCGAGATGCCAACGTCACTGCCATCCTTGTGCAAAAATGCTTCCGAAACTTTGAAGTGTTGTGCAATGTCCACTTGCCCCTCATCCCCACATGTTTCACGGCGTTCTGGGCTCTGTTGAAATGAGACCCTACCTGGAGATTTCTGAGGCTCAACAACAATCTTGACGTTGACGCCATCCAAGCCGTCACAACCGTCCCGGCACTGCTCTTTCCACAGCAGCCGGGCCAAGGAAGGCCTCTCAACTACAAACGACCGTGACCGACACAGAGAGGGCACTGACAGTTTGGCAGAAAAGCATCCGTCTCCAATTGGTAACGTGACCGGTGTCACTGCAGGTGTCTCCATGGGTGTCACAATTGGTGTTGTGGTGGGCGGTTTTGTGGGAGTCACCACGGGAGTCACCTCGGATGTTGTCAACAGTGTTGTCACTGGCTTCACAACAGTGCTTGAAACCATGTTCTGGTCTTCAGATGATCTCACCTTGTCCCCTTGAGGAACTGCACGAGACAATGCATGGTGCTTTAGTCGGCTGCAATTGCTCAAATTTGAAACCACTGAGACACTTATCCAGCTAGTCCTAACATCCTCTATAGTTACATGAGCGACAGACAAGACAAGAGAAAAGGACGCAGCACAGCACTGACTCAATTGAGTCTTTGTTGGAAACCAGTTGGGTGTAAATACCCCACTGGCAACCAGAATCGGAAAGACTTTTATACAATTCCTGCATAGGAAGCAATGACCTTTACAATATAACTGACACGTGTCAACGTTCGCATTCAAGACAGGCTCTTTCCTTCTCTGACAATGCCACAGAGGCTGCGCTAATATTAGCTCATTCTGCCTGAAACCGTGTCACGCGTGCTTTGATATTTTTCTGAACAACACATCTCAGTTTCTGCCTATCACAATGCAATCTTGATACAATCACTCACAATGATTATCATCACCTTCATCTTCTTTCAGTGTTTTAACGTGATAGGAACACTTGAGAAGTTATATTTGTGCTCTTCTAATCTTTCATTAAGACAATGGCCAGGTTCACTAATGCACTTCTTCCCACAAAACACTGGCAAGGAATAAATAAATTATTCCTTCCTGACAAGGGACAAAACATTTAGCATGCCTCTTCAAGTAGCCTCGAGGTTCACTGTTTGAAGAATTCACTTTTCTGTTAAGACTAGACAGTCCGATGCAATAAAAAGCGGCGCTATCGAGACAAGGACGAAGGAAAGGCTGGTTGCACACGAACGCAGACTAGCAACTTCATTTCGTGAAGAAAACCAAGGCATATATAAGAGATCCCTGCAACAATCTAATCATCAAAAGAAACCAGCACGTGAACAAATGGCGTACACTAATTCAACACGAATGAACAAACTTTCTCAGCAAAAGAAGATAAACTTAACCAGGGTCAGCCCACTAAGCAAGACAACTCCATAAAGTCATCCAATATCACGAATCACCTAATACAACAACCATCAAAAGGGAATGCTGTTAGGCATGATTACAAATCAGTAAAGCAAGATAAGACCTGAAAAGCAACCAGGGCAAGCAGAACACCATCTCCAGGCTGCGTGAAAGAAAAACAGAGAAAAAACAGCAGGTAACACAAGCACAAAAGCTCAGACAAGCCTCGTCAGAAACAAAAAAAACTGTGAAAAAAGGCACCAAGTCAGAATAAGCCAATTTGCACAAAAAAAAGGGACAAGACGCGAAGCTATGACATTCGACCGTATTTGTACCGAAGAAAAGCCAGAAAAAAGTCAAAAGTCAAAAACGGTCGAATGTCATAGCATCACGTCTTGTTCCTTTTTTTTGTTGTTTTTGTCTCAAATTGATTTTATTCTGACTAGGTGCCTTTTTTCACTTTTTTTTTTTTTTCACGCAGCCTAGAGATGTTCTGTTTTACCCTGGTTGCTTTTCGGGTCTTGTCTTGCTTTACTGATTTGTAATAGTGCCTAACAGCATTCCTTTTTGATGGTTTTATCAGATCATTCGTGATATTGGACGACTTTACAGATTTTTCTTACTTAGTGTGCCAGCCCTGAGTAAGTTTATCTTCTTTGCCATGAAATTTTGTTCATTCATGTTGAATTAGTGTACGCCACTTGTTCACGTGCTGATTTCATTTTATGATTAGATTATAGCAAGGGTCTCTTATATTTGCCTTGGTTTTCTTGATGAAATGAAGTTTAGTTTGAGTTTGTGTGTGTCCAGCCCTTCCTTCATCCTTGTCTCGATAGCGCAGCTTTTTATTGCATCGAATTATGAACCAACTAGCCTGACGAGTTCTACTAAACAGTCCCTTGGGTGAAAAGACAATCCCAACTGCTGCACGCTTTCCCATTCTTCTCAGGTTGCATGAAGCCTGACACAGATATGGTACGACAGCAACCTTTCTCTTCGTTTTGTCAATATCAGTTCACTGATTCAATAGAAGAGAGAAGTGGCAACACAGACAGGACTACTGGCACGCTGCTAGAGTGCTGGCCATTTGTAGCATCGTCCACTATGCTGACATATCGCAACCCTCACTGCTGCTCAAGCAGTTTCACCACTGAAACCCTTGATAAGTCACTTCGGGATCAAATTACACGCCGATCACATCATGTGTCACAAAGCCACCAATGAGCCCCCCGCCCACTGGTTAACAGTTTGTGACAGTTTTTGTGATGTGATAGTTACGTAATTCAGACCCTGCCACCAAAATACTGAAAAAACTGGAGGACTGCTGGACCTACCTTCACTTGCAAGGAAGGAGGCGTTCATGAAGCTGGATGATCTGTCAGTCTCAGTGTCACCCCCCTCGCAGTCAGAGTTTGCGCTGCTGGGCACCAGGGTTGCCGAAGACCCTGTGTCTGGGGTGGAATTGAGCAGTCCTCCACCAAGACTGGTCATAAGAAGGCCTGTGGGAGGCAAAGGTGGAGGAGCCCCACCACCTGACAACAAAAATGGTCGGATTAATCAGAAATAAGCATACAAGAGTAGCAGCCTGCAACTACACTCCAAGACTGACAAATTTGAAGGCACCATGTACCTGCAAAATTTCCTGCCCACCGTGCAGAGCGCACAATTTGCAGAATTTCAGGTGTCACAAACGTTCGGTCACACCTCCGCAGGCGATTAAAACCCAAGAACCACAGCTCTGCCCCCATTTATACTAGGAAAACATTTTCGTTTGCCCTGATGCATCAGTGTCCCTGTCAGCCTACCGCGTTAACCAGGCTGGCTGGATCTTGCGCCACGTGGCTCTCAGCTGCCAAGAAACGCATGGTGTGCAAACACAATGTAAGAACCAGTCCACACGTGTAAATGAATGCGCGTGTAAACGAATCCAAAAAAAGAAAGGTGATCAGCGGACAGTTTACCGAGAGAGTCCATTTGCAGGAGTATGCTGAAGGCATGTTCACTCCTTGCTGTACTTTGCTCAAACTCCATGCCTAATGTGCTTTCTTGAGTTTTCAAAGGGTTGTCACGCAGTTGCAGAGCATCCACATAGGCCGACCACTTTCTTACATTAAAAGAACACGACGGCAGTGTTTGTGACTGATCATGGGCAATAATTAGTCAATGAATCTATGGCCAGAAAAAACTTTCGCCACACGTCTCAACCAAATTGTAAGAGAACATCACCAAGAGCTAGAGATCGTATAGTAAGACAAGAAAACATTGTCAGTCATGAATCAAGTAATGTGGATCAAGACAATGCTTCCTAACTTAAGAACTACAGAAGTGTCAGCTGATTAATTATATACACTGCTAACAGTATGTAAAATAAAATTAAAAAATCATTTCGAACCATGCAGTGGCATTACAACCCATTTCAAGCCGCAGCAATGTCGGGAGTGCAATGAATGTTGCACACTCTGCCCAGACAACCACTGGCAAACAGAAAGAAGAATACAGAAAATCTGCCAGGGTATTTGCACTCACCCAATGACAGCGAGGAAAGCTGCGACACATCCAGGCTATCACCCAAGTCATCATCATCAAGCGGAACAGGCTCAAGCTCTGCTTCGTGCAGCGTGCCAAGAAGCACTTCTTTTTTTCGCTGTGTGGGAGAAAAATCAGAGAGCACTTTGTGACACGGGTTGCCAAGGGACTGGAACTGTGGCTACCTGTTCCCCTTCTTTGCAAAGATTGGAACTGCTTCACAGAATCATGCGTCATCAAGAAAACTTTCAGAACAAGTTGTCGCATGAGGAAATTTGCTTTTTTTTTGTTTTGTTTTTTTATGAGCAGCAGTACTTGTAAGTGCAGTTTCTCCAAGGGGTGGGTTACAGAGTGTAGAGCCTGGACTGCAGTATATATGCGACGGTACATTTGAGACGTCCTTGAGTAGATAGGAAGAGGGATAGAAGTGGGACACCAACCTTGTCTCGTGCCGCCTCCCGCTCGCAGGCCAGTGCCCTGAAGTGGCGCATAAGCCGCCGCTTCTCATCGGTCATCTGCACATGAACACGAGACAAGCGCCCAAATTAGTGGGCAACCCCAACCTCAAGCATGTGCACCAATAACTGACAATCATGTAACAACACACGTCAGTTCACATGTTTTTTAGGCCTCGGTGTCTGCACTGCACGTCACCAGTCACGTGCAAATGTTTCATATCGCAAATAAGTCCTTAGGTAACCGGCACAACCATTTCTGACCGTCGCTGTGTGCTACTCTTGACTAATATACTATGTGCCTCTCAGCAAATAAGCCTAGTCACCGTCAATCAAAACATAAGTGAGGGCTAGTGAGTTGCTCACTGTGAAAATCTGCAGCAGCACAAAAAAAAAAAAAAAGTGATCAACATGGTACTGAATGTGCTCATCCTATTGTTTTTATGCTGTTTAGTCATATTTTTGTTTGTTGCTCCAAACTTTGCCGCAGGCAAGTACTAAAAAAACACCTAGCGAAAGTTGCGTGCATGAATGGTATGCTCAGGAAAGTAAAAGGTAGATTAAAGGGACACTGCAGCGGTTTTTAAATGTGCCAATACTGTAGATTGTTGAAGTAGATTATTTGTTGATCATCTCTGTGAAGTTATTTTTTTGGTTATGCATAAAGCACCTGCGCAACTGCTGAATGAAAGCGCGCAGTTCAAATTTCCCGCGCCCCGCGCGACTGCTACAGAGGAGGAAAGCGGAGACAGAAACCTCGCGGAAACAGAACCCTGCCCCCCTAACATGCACCAACATGCACGGTACATGGGAACCTTTCCACCACCGTCAAAATGCAGCCAGGAATGAAGCAACCCAGCCCCTCCCCCATTCCCCGTCTCAGCTATGGAGCACATTAAGCACTGAACCAATGTGGCAGGCCTCTTCAGCACAGAGGACCAGAAGAACGAAGAGAAAACCATGAAAAATGAGCAAGGACTGCACAGTGCAAAGAAAAACCGCTCCTCCTAGAGTATCCCCCCTTTACACCAACGAAGATTTTTTCTCTTCCTTCCCACAAATTCTGGTGGCGAGGTGATGGTAACTGAGCACTAGACACACAGCTCACCAGAGGGGGCAGGATAGGCCGGCCAAAGCTCCTGATGCAAGAGACGTACGGCCGCCGATGCTCCTGCTCCACATTTGCCATGGTTGCCCTGCAGTGGGACGGGAAGGAGGTGTCAAAGACAAGCACGAAAGGCCAAGCTAAATCAAAAACAAGCCAAGGAAAGGCCGAGACACAGCATGAAATAAGTATCAGGTTGAACAAAAGCTTGTGGGGCGAGGTGATGCATAATACCCAGAAACGGCGGCGCAATAAAGACAAACACAGCACAGGCGCACACTACCAGCTGTAATGCAGAACGCAGCCCGAACGTCACTCTTTTACACCCAAGCAAAACTTCCTCCTCTACTTCCAAGCACATCACACACATCCTTTCCCAAGCAGAGAAAAGTTATTTTAAAAAATTTTCTTAAAATTATAAATTGTTTAAAATTTATTGTCTGGGCAACAATAAACATTAGCAGCCTTCACATCCAAGGTAGTTTGTGCATAAATGGCAGAAGGTGTATCTATCTTGTTCGCACAATGTGAGCGAACTTGGTCTTGAATGTGAAGATTGCTAAAATTTATTGTTAGCCAGACATATCTGCTTGGAAAAGAAGAGGTGTGCGAGTGTGATCTACTTAGGAATAGAGGAGGAAGTTTGGCTTCCGTTTTTTATTACAGTTGGTAGTCTGTGCCAGTGTTGTGTTTTGCTCTTCGTGCTTGTCTTCGTTGTGCCACTGTTTCTTTGTATGAAGTTGAACCTTTCACCAGTGACTTCTAATGCATCCCCCAGGGTGAGGCTACAGTAGGATAAAATTAGTAAACATGGCAAATTTTTGGATGAATGTTCTTTCTTATTTCAAACTGTGCTCAAGACAACACACAAGAGAAATGAAATGGAATTCACCTAGAGCAGCTGAATATTTCTAAATTTTTTTTCATCATGCCATTTTGGTTTCAACATCTCAATGACATTTGTGATGCCACATTGACCAATAGACAGCATCACATTCAACTCATATGGTATTATTAATATTATCAACTTGTTAAAAGTGTTCATCTTCTAGCAGTATTGATGGAATTATTTCCAAAGTTTTGAAAAACACTAAACATGTTTACAGTTTTATTCTTTCACAGCAGTCTTTTGATACTGGCTCCATGCCATTTGAAAGGCGAATTGGGATGGTCATTCCAGTCTTCAAGAAAGATGACCGATCATTTCCAGGTAATTACCAATGCATTTCGCTAACTAGTGGATGCTTTAAAATCATGGAAAAAGTCATATACTCTAATGCTGCTACTTTTCTAACGTCTGTCAACTTCTTCCATCCAAACCAGCATGGATTCTGGGAGGGCACTCGTGTGAAACCTAATTAGCTTTGTTCCTGCATGATATTCATTCCAATCTTGACCACAATATCCCAATTGATGCATTATTCTTAGACTTCGAGAAAGCATTTGATAAAGTACCCTATTCCCACATCTTGCTCAAACTGTCCCTTTAAAATCTTCATCGACTTGTCTTCAACTGGATCCGAAGCTTTTTAACAGACCGCATGCAATTTGTATTCGCTAATGGCTTCTCATCAGCTCACTCGAATGTTCTTTTAGGAGTATGTAAAGGGGTAGTCCTGGGCCCTTTCATCATCATCATCAGCCTGACTAAACCCACTGCAGGGCGAAGGCCTCTCCCATATTTCTCCACTTAACCCGGTTCTGTGCTAGCTGCATCCACTTGACCACTGCGAACTTCTTAACCTCATCCGCCCACCTAACTTTCTGCTGCTCCCTGCTACGCTTTCCTTCCCTTGCAATCCAGTTTGTTACTTTAAGCGACCATCGGTTATCCTCTCTTCGCACTACATGTCCTGCCCATGCCCATTTCTTCTTCTTAATTTCCACTAGAATTTCCACCTGGGCCCTTTACTCTCGTTTAATATAGATTAATAGCCTGCCTTCCACACTAATACCTACCATCCGCCTTTTCGCGGATGACTGTGTACTCTATCACTTTTGTCCTTCAAAATGACCTCAATAGCATACATCAATGGTGCTCAACATGGCTAATGTCTTTAAATACTACAAAGACAGTACTACTTTCTTTCCACCTCTGCCAAAATCATACTCCGCCTGCTTATGAAATTAATAACTCTGCCATTACTTCCACTAACTTTTTAAATACCTTGATATTAACCTCAACAGTGATTTATCATTGACTTAACACGTCAACCACATAATAAATTCATCTAATCGAACGATTTGCTACCTTCGTAACCAGCGCATGGCTCCTTCTTAAAATTATTAACTGACAAAACACTTACGTGACTTAAAGTTGAATAAGCCAGCATAATCTTTGATGTGTACCAAATTAACCTTATCACAGCTCTAGAATCTGTGCAGCACTCTGCTGCTCACTTCATCTTTTCAAAGTACTGATGATACTCTCGCATATCTGATTAAAGCTTAAACTACAACTTCCTTCTCTTTTTTTCCATTGCCGATTTTCAATCCTCTGCCTTTATCACGTTTTTTCATAGTTCACTCTGTGACAGCCAGCCCATACAATCGGTACGTCGAACATCCCCACAGGCCCTTCTAACAGCATCATCTCGCGTCGTGTCCACACTACTGCATTCAGAAGTCTTTTTTTTGTGCACACAGCTCGCAACTGGAATGGCCCAACCAGCAGCCATGCGTTAATCTCTGACCCTGCCCATTTCAAGACTGCCATCGAAGAAGCTACGCCATATTTGTAATCACCACAAAACAGCCATTGTTAACTGCCGTTAAAGCGCCCACCTTCCATGTAATGTCACACATGGGGACTTTTGAGGTTCTATTAAACAATGAAATTTAACAGACAATTTTGAGCCACATGAACCATGCAGGAACTTAAAGCTGCTGCTTGCTCATTTTACCACTCCAACTCATAGCCAGGCTTGTGACAGATTGTTTGGTTTGGTTTATGGGCTTAATATCCCAAAGTGACAAGCTGTGAGACTGGAGGGATCTAGAAATTTCAACCAGCTGGGGTTCTTTAACATGCATCGACACAACACAGAACACGGGCTCCTGGCTTTTCTCCTCCATCAAAAAGTGGCCGCTGCGGCTATGATATGATTATGCACCCTTGGGCACAGTAGCCGAACACCTGGACCACAACATCACCAGGACGGGGTGCTTGCAAAAGAGTCCACTTGAATTAAAAATAGGCGGGAGTAACGGTAATGCAGTTTCTGCATGCTTCATGCAACCTCAAACCATCTGCAGTGTCACAGCAGTCACTCCGCTGCTGCAACCCTCCGCCTTTAAGCCATTAACGCAATAGCATTAATGGCTTTACCCTGCAACTCAAGCTGCGATCCTTTCGTTTGCACATATAATACCCTACACATCTTAATTAGGATACACTTGCAAGCTACCACATAATGGGAAAGCCACCTGGCATCGATATAATAAAGCCTCACTATAAATAATCTTTTCAAATGTGCCCAGGTGGCCAAGGGGTAGCACACCTTACTTGAGATGCGAGGGTCCCAGTGGGTTCAATTGCAACTGCGCTACGGCTCCTGCTAACTTGGGTTTTGTCCTGTGGCCTTGTTACGTCACATTAACCACCGATCAACCGGTGCCTAGTCATATGTCATCTTCCGGCTACCACCTACCAAAGAGATGCTGGAGAAAGGTGCCTTTGACTCTACTGTATTGAAAAGGAGTAGGGAAGGGATGATATGAATATGCAGACACCAAAACTGTTCTCTGAAGGAGAAAACTCTGCAGCCCTTTCCTCTACAGAAACAACCGAGAAAATAGAGTATGGCTGGCCCCTCATCCAGACGCCAGAGAGAGACCACTTTGGCTTGCCAGTTATCTTGAAGTCAGAGATTACAACAATAGCATATAGAGGCACTTTGAGGCCAGGGCCCAAACGGGCTGCAAAAATCTAAGCCCAAACCCCTCGCCCCAGAATGTGACTGGCAGATATACTGACCAATTGGGACAGGGCTTCGATAGCATTACGTGAACAGGGTCTATGGCCTGGATAACATAACAGAAAGTGAAGCAACGCGGACAGACAAAAAGTGAACGGGACAGGTGCCCAAAATACAACCAAATGGCTGTTCCTCTGTCTAGCCTCGTCTGCTCAAACACTGATTATGTTAGGAGCACACAGCAAGAGGTTACAAATGAATGCCACCACCAATGGCTTACACACTACAGCCAAGCAGAACAGCTGCCAAGGTATAGCTATAACTGCGGCTTCCAGGAAAGCGCTCACAGTTTCCAAGGCAGCTAAAGCGCCCTTCTCAAATGCGGGCGAGGAAACATCAACGGCCACGCTGCACAGCCTGTTAACCACCGTGGTTGCAAAAAAAGCACAATTCTTCGTTCCGCAGATGCGCCTGTCCAGCAGCGGCTTTCGCTTTTTGACAGATTTACACGCCGGAAGTGCTTTTTTTTTTTCTTCTTTCCCTTCCAGGCGGCACATCACAGTTCCCGCCATTGCTTTGTGACGCGAACGGTTAACACGCAGGTCGAACTCAACCGCAGTCTACCGTGACAACGCATCTACTCAACAATAAAGGATGTCTCGTATTCTATTTCGTTTACGAGGGCGGGAAAAACTGCTGGAGTCTGCACGACTGACTGAAGGTAGCAGGACGCAGCGCTGACCACGCGCACATACAGAGACGTCGTCATGCATGGGCATTTTTTACACTGTTCCCAAAACACCGTCCACGCACATCGATTAGCACAACGTATGCTCTCAAACCGCAACCACACGACGTCAGTTCGAGTACAGGTAGAACCAGGATCAGCTGCTACTGCTCGCTTTCCAGAATATACGGCTTGACAACACTGCAGGTACAAAGTTAAACCAATATACGGCCAGTTTCACTGAATGAAATTTAAAAGGCAGAACTGGGACACAAAGCTTGCTCACGTGATTCAAAGGGTCAAATTTTCGCGCTCCAAAGGACACCGCCTTTCCGCGCTAGATAGCGGCGGCAGTCCGCAGGCATAGAAAGTCCGCTCCAATGCAACTGTTTTCACGCGCGCAGCGATGTTACGCAAGAGTTATCGCATTACACAACATCGATATCGCTGTTAACGGCAATGACAACCGCTGCATACCGCTGTTTACTCACGTTGCCTAGGCAGCGTCGCTCATTCGAAAGCGCTGCCGTTCATTGCGTTTCAGGCCCGCACCTATGGCCGCACCGTACAGCCCGAAGCAGCACCGCAGCATTCTTCTCAGTTTTGAGAACAAAAAAGTGAATACAATATACGCTTTATTGTTATAACTATATCTGAATACATTCTTTATTTTTATTAAATTAAACCGAAAGTATAAATGGGTGTATCCTAGATGGCGGGTGTGTCGATTTGACCTAGTTTACCGGGCAGGGTTCACTGTGCGTTGTGTTTTTTGTCATCCGAGTTATCGAGTAGCTTTTCTTCGAATTTCAGTTACGCTGCTGCTGGACTGAATTTCTAGTTGCTTGCACAGCTTGGATAGTTTCAAGGTGCGTTCCGGCTAAGGTAAGTCGAACCTGTCGGCATCCGGCAAGTGGCGTGTATGTTACTTTTCAAATCTGCCTTGCAGTCAGGTTTGTGTGAGTGGCTGTTTTGCTTGCGCAGGGAGAGCTTAGTTCAGCCCTCATAAGTAACGATGTTCTACGTTCATTTCTGACGCAAATCAGAGCTATCTAGACAAGTGTCTGTGCATAGGTTTGTTAAAATGTGCAGTTTATTGCTCTTTGTCACATTCAAACCGGCGTGGTTGCCGTTGACCACTTGCGGAAGTAGGTAAAACAAAGTCTCGACGCGTTAGTCAAACGGTTACCAACTGGGTTCTTATTAAAAGTAACAGCTTTCTGCAACATTCAGTGTCTGTGTTGTACGTTTCAAATGGCCAGACTTCGTTCATTGCCAAAAAAACTAGCCTAACCGATGCCAGGCTTTCCAAAATGCGACCATTTTCGACATCCACAAGGCTCCTGGAGGGACCAATCACTATCTCCCGCGGTCAATGAAACGGCCAATGGCAAGCCAGCTTGTCGGAGCCAATAGAAAGAGACATGACGTCAGATTCGGCCAGTAGCGATGTTCAGAGGCGATGACGTCGTTTCTGTGTCATGCTGATTTTTTACCTTTGTTTATTTTGGAGCGGTTTTCTCACTCCCCCATCATTGCAACTGTCCGGTCTGGTGTGCACGCCTGCTTGTTGTGTTGTGTTTAGCGCTGCTACGAGTCTCGACGTGAAAGTTCTTCGGATTTTTGGCATCAGGTTTGTGGAGTCTTTCGTGTGTACGAACCTGCGCTTCTATTTCCACGTTTTCGTTGTCGCGTGGTGAAGCGCAAGCTGACTGCGATATGCCCGCGTTGCTGCCACGTCTGCCCTAGCTGTGGCGGGGTCGTGTTCATTGTTCCCGCTCTCTCAAAAATACCCGAGGCAGCCATTTTGAAACAAAGCTACTTTCGGCTCGTTCTTCGCATTCGCGTCGTCGGCTCTCGTTTTTGGCCCTAGCATCCTGCAGCTGCCGCGGTGAGTTGCTGCCTTTGCACATCACCTCACGAGAGCCGACTAAGGGATAGTCGAACGAGACTCGTTTCCAGTTTGCAGCCCTTAAGGCATCCATTTCATCCGGTTTAGCAAGCCTCGTCTTAGCCGATGGCAGGTCCGCTAGGCCTAACTTAACCCCCTATCGTCGCCTGTGGCCAGGCTTCGCTCGCTCCCGCGTATTCTGAAGGCGGGCGGCTAAATTTTGCGCCAGAGCTCGTTGTGCCGGTCATCTCGCTTCCCCGCGCTCTCCATTTGAGCACGTTGTGAATATTGGAGCTGTGTTCGGAAATGCCTCTTATTTTAGTTGGCGGGAATCGGCCGCCCGCGCGTAGCTAACTAACGGCGTAGCGCGCCGGCTTCCAGCTCCCTTCAGAGGGAAGTTCGGCTCCGTGCTGTAAGGGCCCGACTAGGTAATCCTTTGTTGACGCCTGGTCCACTTTTTGTGACTTCTGCACTTGGTCTTACTAATCCTTGTTGCAGGGGGGGGGGGGGGGGGGGGGGGGGGGGGATAGATACTGAGTCTTCGGGTTAGGCGCGTGTGTATCTAGACTTGTTGCACATGCGTGTATCTTGTCGCATTTCCACGATCTGGACAGTGACACAGTCGTGGGCAATGCACACTGCTGCAACATGCAAAATTAGTTGAAATTTCCGAAGCCTTCCAGCGGGCGAACCTTCGTAGATGTCGGGACGTTAAACCTGTGCTCCTAAATTGTCACGACCCCCGTTGAGGAATTGCTGCGTGGTTCCTAACACGTGTTGGGTGCGTTTGTTTTGCAGGTGACACTTCTCCCGATCAGCAATGGCCCGTACTAAGCAGACCGCTCGTAAGTCTACCGGTGGCAAAGCCCCACGTAAGCAGCTGGCCACAAAGGCTGCCCGCAAGAGCGCCCCTTCAACGGGCGGAGTCAAGAAGCCCCACCGTTACCGTCCTGGTACCGTGGCCTTGCGTGAAATTCGTCGCTACCAGAAGTCAACGGAGTTGCTCATCCGCAAGCTCCCCTTCCAGCGCCTTGTGCGTGAAATCGCACAGGACTTCAAAACGGACCTCCGCTTCCAGAGCGCCGCCATTGGTGCCCTGCAGGTTAGACTCATTCTTCTAGACACGCGAGATTACAAAGTATTCAGACATCTTACGCGTTGGAATTAGTGTAATACAAGAGAAATGAGGGGGGGGGGGGGGGTAATTATGTGCGCTCATCGGCTTACGTTGCCAAGTGTCAAGCTATTTCTTCGGCAGGCAAAAACCACATCATTTATACACTCGGCGTTATGACAGCATTACACCATAGAAATGCCACAGAGCCTTTAATTGGAAACATAGTACATAATAGCTGCAGAAACACAGGTATGTTCAGTAAAATGTTGGGTAGCAAGTTATGTTGGAATCGGCAGCAACGAGAGAGCCGATGCATGTGTCGTGGGTCATGCTAAAGTACAGCCAGGCGACATAGCTGAGAGTAAAGAAGTCTTCATGGAACAACGAAATAACTACACCTTTTCAAACCGATCATCAAAGAACGGAATCATTCTGGAGCTAACTGCAGAGCATTCAGTTTTTGAGCCTAATTGTGTGACCTGTGTAGAGGATTGAAAAATAAAAATTTATCAGATAGCTTCAGAAGTCTAAATAAAATTGGTTTGATATCCTGCCCAATATTGGGACCTTTTCAGGACAAAACTGTGGTGTGAGTGCAGAGACTTCACATAGTGTGCAGGCTTGATGCAGAACTAGTGGGACTTTGCCGACGACTGCAGTAAAATTCTGTGGACATGCCTCTGTACGATGCTTAGCATTACCACGTGCCATTTCATGGCCTCACGGCAAAAGGCCTGCATGATGCATTATGGTGTTCAGCAGTGTTGACAGGGGCTTTGCAGCACTCTGAAATTACTTCGTGTCTCTGCAGAAAGTTTCGGTGAGCACTGCCAGAAACTGCACCATTCATGCACCACGACCAATGCGGGGGAGGAAGGGGAGGTATAAATGTGAAAGATAAAAGGGAGTTACAGGAATATGAAGTCGGTATAGTGTGAAACAAAATAGTCGTATATCATGCAGGCCTGTGGTTCTTGCTGTGATAGCACTGTTCACTTCTCTGTATCACAACTTGGTTTGCTGCTGGCCCCATTTCTGAGTCCTGCGGGGTGTTGCTACACATTAACTAGCAGGTTTCCTAATTAACCTGAACTTGTGTCGTCCCTGATAGCCAAGTCAGTTTGGGGGCGTTCCACATTGTGAGCCATCTTTTTGCACACCCCCCCTTTGCAGGAGGCCAGTGAGGCGTACCTGGTTGGACTGTTTGAAGACACCAACTTGTGTGCTATCCATGCCAAACGGGTGACCATTATGCCAAAGGACATCCAGCTGGCCAGACGGATCCGTGGAGAGCGCGCCTAGATGCACCGCCACCACTTCAGGGACACACGCACTCCTCTCTCTTCGTCCCGCTCGCTGTCCCTGCTCTACCACATCATTTTCATTGTGCGCGTGTGCTCTCCCCCGCCTCTCTGTCTCGTCCAGCTATACCCGTCGAGGAAAACGACCGCTGCCTGTCCTGCTGCTGCGTTGGGATCGTACCTGTGCGCAATCGGCCCGTGTGTGTGGTGTGGAGAAGTCCTTATGGGCACACTGCTACCGGTGTCCAATGTGTGTATTGCCAGGGAGCCTGGTTGTCTCAAGGTGGTGCACTGTCAGCCTAGCAGGGACGTTACACAGTGCAGCGTGGAGCATGACAGTGCATGTGGACCGTTTTCCAATATGCCAGGCATCTTTGGTGTCGCGTGCAGTGACTTTTTTTTTTTCTCGCTAAATACCACTTCTTCTGTCTCTGAATAATTCTTTCCTTTACAGCTTGGCGGTGTACCTTTTCCCACGTCTGCCTTTTCTTTTAATTATTTGCTCTTCTCCATTACATTGTTCGCATCATTGTGAAGTGTTCTTGCATTGACTGGTACTGTGCGGCCTGTTGTGCTACAAAGAGCTATCATTGCACATGGCAAATTCTCATCACGTGCACAACCAGTTGACGAGGAAGGTGGTGGAAACTGGTTACAGTTGAAAGCCAGTGTTGGGATTATGGGGCCGAGAGTAGGCCTCTGTCTTCAGCACATAACTGACCGTACCCTCCCCCTTCCTCTCCAAACATGCATAGAACACGTACTTAAGTGTTGCAGGTTGTTCAAAAGCAAAGCCAGCTTTATTCTTTCTACACACCATGTTCAAGGTTGGAGGTGTCCTTGTGCAACATGTTGGGAATGGTCTAAAGTTGACTGTTGGTCGTGGTTGAAGCTGCTCATTTAAGGCGGTTTGCTACATGGCCAAGGAGTGGGCTTGGTTACGTGCACTCTGAAGAGCTGGTGCACAAGGATGCTTTAAACCTGCAGGTGTGTGTGCTCACATTGCTTTGTTCAGAAAACTTTTCGTCGACCACTGCCACATGCGACAGACGCAAAGCAGCTTTGTGCGTTTTGGTTCTCTACAGTTTATTGCCCTGTAAACTCCTGTGTTGGAACTTGATGGTGCTGCATAGCAAGACCTTTGCAGAGAGTTATTGTTCTCCATGATTTTTTTAATTTTGGGTTTATGCCGCTGTGTATCTCACCTTGGTGTACAAGCGAGTCACCCGAGCAGGGGGCTGCTACCAACCACTGTGGTTCAGTGTTATTCAGTGAGTGTGTTTCATGTATATTATCACGTCACCACCATACACACACCTTCTTGCATATGTAGCAGTAGTTTCGTAAAGCGACGGGTCATAGTGTTTCTCAAAAGTCTGGTCTTCACAATAAATAAATGGCAGAAAAAGATTGGAATAAAGTGCATCACATTCCAATGCATTTGAAGAGTCATTCATTCATCAGTCCTGGCAGTAAAGTGCATCACTTGACTGCATCTGTTTGCAACCACTTCTCCCTCATGAAATTGACAGGCAGTAATGCCAAGACATGTGAAAGCAATAATGCATTAACAGCTGGACCACAAGATGAGTAGACTCTTGGGCTTTGCTCGGAGAAGGGGGCTAATAAAGGCAAAAGCCTTTATAGCTGTGTCTCGGAAAGTCTTGCAGCGACTCTGGTTGAGACGTCATGAAGGTCTCGACCAGTCCCAGAGCACCACCACAGTATGCCCGAATGTGTGCCCTATATGGCCTTCTGCCAATGATTACTTATTCATTAGTTGTTGTTGTGCAATAAATGAATTTTTTAATTGTCAATTACTAAACAGTGACAGTTTTGTAATGAGCTAATACCTTCCACACAGGGGTACAGTATGCATGAATGCATACTTAGTCATATGCCAGTCAATGCTTAATTACTCATAAGGTTGATTACTAGACTAATTACCAAGTGAGAATTGTGTAATCAGTATCCATAAATGTCCATATGGATATTAGTAACCACTTATTAATGAACGTCTAATTGAATAATTACTAATCAGTGGCAGATGCGTAATTAATGCTGCACACCGAGTAAAATCTCTGAGCATAATGCAGCACTCTGGCTTTTGCCCTTGATCACTTTTGTTGCCAAATTGTCCGCGGATTTTTATTCTGCTTTGTCTAGAGTCTTGAACTGTTCAGCCTGATGAGATGCAGTAAATCTTCCCTGTAGAAAAATTCTCTGCCGCCTGCTGGGGCCATTTTAGGTCTGCATTTGATTTTGCATTGGGAAGCCAGCTTCGCCAGGAAAAAGAGCTGGGAAGCAACATTAAAAACAATGGAGAAAATTGTGAAAAGAATCTTTCCCCATCTCTTGTCTCCACCTCTAGAATACAGCGACGGGACGAAGCGTTGGTTATGCAGGGCGCCTTCTAGCAATTGATGTTTCCGACTGAACCTGATATTTTCGCTTTGGGCAATTCGAAAACCCGATTAATTCAAGCAGTTTCGCTGTCCCAACTACTTGGAATTAATGCGGTTAGCTTCCATCGCTCCCATTTTCGGGGAGCTTGACAATGTCCATGTCCGCTACAAGCGGCAGCACGCAATAATCTCCCGATAATGAACTTTGTTACAATTATTTCTCAGATAAGATGAACAATGTGAACTCGTTTCGGTTTCCGATATTACTGTGTAAAAAAGTTCGCGTCTCCTTCAGATAACATCTGGCTTTCGTAACCACCGCGCGGCTTTCTTTCTCGAGGAACAAAAAAAAAAGCGATGTTCAACACTGCTGAACCGAATGTCGAGCGATAGTTCTGTTGCTATAAGCCTGGTTTTAATGCTCATTTCATCGATTTATTTCATGCTGTAACAGTTACGAACACAGCCGTGTGATAATTAGTTGCCTGCCGCGGTTTCTACGTTTGTAAGCGAAATTCTAAATTGGTCTAGCTAGAACACTGGTTATCAGTTGGTGTTGTGTTGGGGACACCTCATGTACCAGTTGAAGTGGTGGGGGACTTCTTAAAACCGAGGGGGGGGGGGGGGGGGGGGGGGGGGGGGGGCGGGGGGGGTATCTTGGTCCGGTGCCGGTACGCATGCCGCTGGAAGGGTTCCAACTCCTCCCAACACTGCTCGCCCGACTCCCGAGACGTTTTGCATGGCAACCCCGTCCAACAGTGCAGCCCAATCTCGGGTTTCGCCGATTTTTTATCTTCGTTACTGCACTCCTCGCATGTCGTTCGCTTCGAGAAACTAACGTCGGCGTTGACCCTCCGTGCTTAAAACCCTGAAAAAGTGAGGCAGGTTAGAGCTATAGCGCGACCTTTTTTGTGTTTGGTTTGGTTTGGTTTGTGGGGTTTAACGTCCCAAAGCGACTCAGCCTATTATAGACGCCGTAGTGGAGGACTCCGAAAATTTCCACCACCTGGGGTTCTTTAACGTGCACTGACATCGCACAGCACACGGGCGCCTTGCTTTTCGCTTCCATCGAAAAGCGGCCACCGAGGCCGGGATTCGAACCCGCTTCTTTGGGCACAGTAGTCGAGCGCCGTAACCAATGCGCCACTCCGGCGGGCTGTGTGTGTGTGTGTGTGGACCGTGGACCCATATTTGAGATACACTGATCTCGAAGAAAGGCACTCCACAGTATCTGTCTGAGGATGGAGGGATTGAACGAAGGAGAGCAACTGCCTTAATATAGGGCTCCATAAAATGGCGTCGGCCTGCTAAATATAGCGGCCGCAGTCCTCACAGTGTGGCTGGCCCAGCAGATCTGGTTCCCGTTCGTGCCTTCCTGGATGCCCGACTACTGTGCCGGGGTACCCTGGTTCGATCTCGACCGTCGGCGGCTGCGTTTCGATGGAGGCGAAACGAAAAGGCGTCCGTGTGCTGTGCGAAGATCCCCAGGTGGTCGCAATTACTCCGTAGCCCTCCACTACCGCTCCCCTTTCATTCCCACCTTCCTTCCCTTACGGCGCGGTTCAGGTGTCCACAGCGACAAGTGTGACAGATACGGCTCCTTTCCCTTCCTTTCAACCGCCTATTATTATTTATTATCGAAGTACCGCTATATTTCCGTCTCCTAGTCATCTGATTGGTGAAACGCCGAAACATGATGTTACCACCTCTTCCGGTTCCGTAATGGCAACATCTGGTTCCGGCGTTTCGACCAGCCAGATGACTCGAGGTCACGTGAGATAGCGACACATTGATTACGACGCAAACTGAAAATGCGGGCCCAGGCTACAGTGCCCTAGGCACTGTACCCAGGCCGAGCTGTTCATTAGAAAGTCGGCTTCGGTCGGGTCCCGACCAAAGTGGCGAACAGCGAGTAGAAAATTCAGCATTTTTTTTTCTGTCAAACATGCGCTGTTGTGCTGCATTTATTTATTTATTTGCTTTCAGGGCCAAAGGCATTGCAGGGGGAAGTGGTTGTTGAAAAATATAAAGTAAAATGTTGCATAATAAAGTTTCGCCTAATCACGCACTGTTAGCGAAACAGCTGCGAACAAGATTAACGGTAAGGTACATGTACAAGGAATAAATGATTAAAAAAATGATTTGGCTGCAGTGATCGAGTCCTACTTCGTGAATGTAATCATATGCGATGTGAATGATCGAGCGGTTCAAGAATTATTAGTTCACTGCAGTGCGTAGTATGGGATGACGGAAGTTTATAAAATAATGCTATATAGGCGCGAAAGTTTACCACTAGAGGATGGCTGATGTACTAGTTGTTCTTTAATAATCGAAAGAAAAAATAAACCAGTGGAATTGTTTTGCACGAGTTCAAATAAATTCGTTAGTCGAGTGACGTGAGCGGGATTTCATACAGGTGATGTGTGCTCAAGTTTCTAGCGCATTTAAAGGCAGCAATTTAAGGATTGATGGTGGATTGGAAAAATTACGGCGTAGGTAACCCAGCATATGATTAGCATTTGATGTGACTCGTCCAGGATACAAGTTATTCGTAAAATAAACCGTCCAATGTATTTGTAAGCGGTGTCTGCTGTAGGAAGAAGGGGAAAAAAAATACACGGTCCTGCTACTGGCTCTGTAGCTGAGCCACCTGTTGTGGCTGTAGAAAGAAGGAAACGAAAATGCACGAGCCTGCTACTGGCTCTGTTGCTGAGCCACCTCCGCTGCCTCGTGGACAGAAGAGATTGATTGATTTATATATAGGAAGGGAAAGACGCGGTAACTGTCTCACTTGTTCTCTGCGGATTAAAAAAAAAAACTGATTTATTTATAGGAAGGGAAAGGCGCGGTAACTCTCACTTGTTTTTCTGTGGACACCGCAACCGCGCCGTAAGGGAAGGGAGGAAGATGGGAGTGAAAGTGGAAAGAGAAAGAGGAGCCGTAGTGGAGGGCTACGGAATAATTTCGACCACCTGGGGATCTTTAACGTGCGCTGACATCGCACAGCACACGACGCCTCTTCATTTCGCCTCCATCGAAACGTGGACAGAAGAGAAAATAGAGTGAGAAAGACACGCGCCGCAACAACAGCCGCCGTCCACCACAGACACGGTGGCGGGTGCAATGACGGCCTGCAACAGATAAAAATTCGGTGGCAGGCTAGGCACTATACCCCCGCCGCGAGCGCCGGTGACCTACCTGTCCCAGCCCCATCAGGGGAGGACCTTCATGCTTACTCGCAACTGGGGTTATTGAATGAAACACACAATAAAGACCCAATTAAGCCAAGCCGCACCAAACCACACTCTTAAAAAATACCAAACACCAAGTCATGACAACCCAGTACACATGTCATGTTCAAGAAATCTAACCTCATTATCTGTTATAGCGATGGGCGGGTCAGTTGACACATTTGTTTACCTAATCGCATGATGTGCCTGCAGCCTCAGCGATTTCCCCGGAAATCATTCAGCATGTTGCTGTACAAGGGATGCATTAGCAGACTGTGCATGGATACCGTAGCATGGACGAGCAGCTAATGCGTTATTAATCTCGAGAAAGGCCAAAACGCTTTAAGCAATTCCATATAATCAAAACTGCCGCCGCGGAGGTTGGGGGTTGATCTCGGAGGCCATGCTTTACATGTTTTGAAGCGCTGGCCGAACGTTTTCTGAAAAACCATGGCAACGAAAATACCTTCGGACTGAATGCGTTGCTCATCAATGCAGATGACTAATAATGTTAACTTTGCTTTATATTTAAGTCAAAACAATCGCATAGCGCAATAAGAAAGGTACCTAAATGTGATGTCGCATTTGCAATTTTGCCGCGGGACCGTCACTGCTTGATCAATCGCAATGGCCGCCTCGTGTCGGCACACGGGACGAACTCCGATCAGAATCGTCAAATGGAAGATTCAGCCGGGCAGCCGCATTTCGCACGGTACCGGCCTGCTGCTGTACAAGAACGTGGACGGAGACACCGATGCCGGCGAGCTATGCAAGCTGAAGTCCGAATGCGACGGCACCGTCGACGCGCTGGTTACCCCCGAAGGGGCCGTTGCGAACCCCGGGTACGAAGGCGCGCAATCGTGGCAATCTGCGCGAATTCTTTTCACTTGTGTAATGATCATGCTCTGCCGGAATGTCGTATCGGCGTTTTCTTTTTTTCTACCCAGTAATTCACGCCATGGTGTAAGCCGGCGATTCAAATTGGCGGTGTGCGCGCGGGCGCGCGCGCTTATTCGAACATTTTTCTGTGGCGTCAACAGTGCGTCTAGCGTTCAATGAAACCTTGGGCCATTCAGAGCAATGAATACTGTATGGAATTTACCTAGACCTTTTTTTTATCTTGTTTTTCAGTCTGATAAATTGTCCACGCGCGTGTAGCAGTACTGTACGCTGGCGTCTAGCCGGCGCAGAACTTTGCAAGCCTGCAGGTACGGTACCATTCAGACAGAACAAAAGTTTGTCTTATTTGCATCCAGATGGGGCAGGAATTGTCACTAGTGTTCCGTCATGGCGAAAAGCCTGACCGCTTCTGATGAAACAGTTAAAAGTAGCAGGCAACAGCAAATCGGTATGCATTTACTGGACGTAGCTCGTGCAGCTGGCGTATTTTTCCGTTAAGGCGGAATGGTAAACATCCCTAGGAAGAATTGACTGTATTTGGATTTATGTTTAGGCGAAGCAGATGTTAATTCAGTGCACGACAACAAGCCAAACGTTACCTGGCCAAACCTAACTGTTTGAGATGTGTAGGTGAAAATAAACGAAAAACCCGCGTCAATAAATACTCATTCGTTTTGTGACGATACGAGGTGACAAAAAGAGGGCAGATGAGGTTGGAAAATCTGCAGGGTTAAAGCTCATTGGGTAGGAATTGACGATAACATTTAGTTGTGGTATGCTGATCTGACTGAAACCTGAAGGTACACACAGCACTGAAATGAGGGTTTGTGGTGCCAAAAACAAACTGAGAGGTCAGACTCAGAGAGAAACACTGGCAGCAATTTTCTAGAGGGTGTACTGATGAGTGTCTCACGCTGCTGTTTTTCAGGGACGTGCTGTTCGAGCTGGCCCTGTGCACGCACCCCGTGGTGATGAAGGACCTTTGTGCCGAGTGTGGGGCTGACTTGAGGCAGTAAGCAAATGGTGGAAGGCAGCCCTGTCAACACACCACTCTTTACTCGACGGAGAGTCCAGACAAGAAGCTCACAATGGATCTTACAGAATCTAAAAATTTGTGTTTCATGTCATGTTAATTGTCTACATTGTAAAGCAAGTCAGGTGAAGAAAACAAGTGGTAGAAGGTGCAGGTGATAAAATGACATGAAATGATGGGAAAATGGTTCGTGTAACGTTAAAAGAGACAGGAAGTGTGCAGAGTGGGTTAGGGAACAAACTCGAGTAATGGCATTCTAGTCAAAATCATGGAAAAGAAATAGGTATGGGCAGGACATGTAGTGTGAAGACAGGATACCCGATGGTTGCTAAGGAAACAAATAGGGTTCCAAGGGAAGGGAAGCGTGGCAGGGGGCAGCATGAAGTTATGTGGGTGGATGAGATTAGGATGTGTGTGGGGGTCAAGTGTATGCGGCTACTATAGGACTGGGTTAATTGAAGGAATATGGGAGAGGCGTTTGCTCGAGTAGTTATAGTCTGGCCGACGACGAGCATCAAGGATAGACCTTTGCATTGAGCTAGTCCTGTGGGGGCTTTTACCATTTTAGCGCTGGATGTCCTATACCGCACAGATCTGTGCAACAGCATGATTGCCGGCCTGAAAGGAATGACGATATAACAACAGGGCATCAGTGCTTGTAGCCTTTCATGCTAGCTTATTCGAAAGGTCAACTTAGGGTTCCAGAGTAGAACATTGCAAGTGATGACCGAGGATTTGGTAGCTGTAACTAGAACATATCGGCATGTAAGAAACCGCTCTTGGAGATTTCAGCTGTCATGAGTGTGTTTGCCATTATTTAGGTCTCTATCTCTTTCCTCAGGCTTGGGGAATCGGTGCCGGCATCAGCGGACGTGGCCTCTGTCAGCATGATCCACAATGTACCTGAACTTCGTGTAACCCAGGAGGTGAGTCCTGTTTGGGTGGCATAAGCTGATTGCATGCATTTATAAGGCTTTGGTTTATGTATTCATTCACTTTTGTATTTGACCCCCTCATGGCAACCTCCACACCTTGTACGTTTCGTTCATTGCCCTGCAATGCAGTCATATTTATTTTTTTGTTCTAGTGGGGGCATTGCATCTTTTGATTACTGCTTAATCCTCATAATTCTGCACTCGGAACATTTTTCTTTGAGCTTAATGTAATCATTATAAGGTCATAATTAAAGAACTTTGCTTGGCAGGAACATTGGTACAACGCTAACAGACAGGACGAGAGAAAAGGCGTTACACTGACAGTAACCAAACAATTTATTGCAACAAAGAAGGCAGCATTGTAAAGGAAGTAATGCAAGCAGATAAAAAAGGATTAATCACTATTTGAGAATTATCATATGTCGTCACAGATTAAGAAACACGCCAGTTCTTGTGTACATATTTTCCGCCATGCAGTTTGTGTTAATGCCTTGGAAATCAGCCGTGAGGCCTGGTTATTATGAGTGTCTATCTTTTCCCCCATTCCGTCTGACAGCTGTGTACTGTCATTTTCGTCAAGGTGTTTTGCCATTGTTATGCAGCTATTTCAGCTGGACGATTTCAGCTTTCGTGTGTTTTACTTGTGAAAAGCTTTTTCTTCTTGTAAATTTCTTGAACAGATATTCTTTCATAGCTTCATGGGTTACTAGATTGAAAATAATACCAATGGAAGACAAACTTCTCCTCCAAAATTTGATACTTTGTACTTCAGTATCGAACAAGTTTTGGTAACTGCAAAAATAAATGCACCACTTGGAAACTGCCGCCTTTCTCGTGGGCAGGATGAGTCTGTGGGCTGTTCCTAGCCTCGCAATACACAGCATGTGTATACAGTTTTTGAGGCACATCAAATTGGATCGCTCATTCACCGGCTTCAGTCAAACCTGAGGTAACGCAACTGCAGATGCCTTACCTTTTCATTTTGTGGGGACTTTTCTGGCCTTTGTGGACACTTGTGGTCACCTTAGTAGGGGTGCAAAATTTTAGCTATATGCTGTGTCTTTGGAATGGATGTGTAGGACATTAATTTCAAAGTTTTGGTGTGTCTGCTCAAGGATGGTCTCAAGTTTATCAAGGATGGTCTAAATGCTAAATAGCATGATGGTCAGGCCTAACTTGAGCCATCCGAGCAACCTCAGTCTATGTGCCTGCCTCTCGGTTCCCTGCTGAATAGCTGGAAACGGTGAAAAAGTTCTCCCATGGATTACCGCAGAGATGCTGAATATGACAGGCTTTGAAAATTCTAAACTATCACTACAGAGCCCTTCTTTGACTGAGTGAACTCGCAGCCTGAAACCTATTTGGCATAGGTTGCATGCTGGTATAGGGGCGAAAGTGCGATACTGTGCTCCCATAAGGAGACTATACAGCGCTGACCTCTTACAATGTAACCGCTTATAATGTGGAACTGGATATGATGCATGTTTTAAGGCAAAAGTCTTTAATGACTCATCATTGTCGACTGAAGGTTGCCAGCAGAGATGTCACGCTTTCGAGAGTGAAAAATATATGAATAAACCTTTTCTCCAGCTGGAATTGAACCTCTATCTCTTGTATCCCCGGTCCAGCACTTTATTAACTGCGCCACGCCCCGGATCGTGAAACGCTCTTCATAATTCTTGTCTACCGTGAGGATGATAGTGGGAGTCTGCGAGTGGCAGATGTGCGCCTTTCCTTTCTTGTAAATGAATTATAGAACGCCGGTGAACTTTGATGCCTTCAATGAAATGCTGGTTGTGTTCGACTAGGGGCGCGCTATGTACCGTCACGACAGGTCATGATGTCACCAGGCAATTCATGCATATACGAAGCTGACCCCGCCAGGCGTCCGATCCAGACATCCATGCGACGCGTTTCATTTGCCGCTTCCTCGAACGCCGCACCACATAGCAAACAGAAGCAGACCCAAATGTCTAGGAGGCTTTATTGCAACGAGCGTCAGTAGCATTTCAAATTGATTTACAGGATAGAAAAGGCACAGTATCTGTCACAATTCTCCGCGGACACATACTACGCCATAAAGGAAGGTAGGAAGGGGGGAGAGAAAGAAGAGAGGGAGATAGAGGTGCTATAATGAAGGGCTACAATCCACTGAGCTATGATGATATTCGCTTCATCACACTTAAGTGGTCCAAAGTGCCCTCTAGAATTTTTTTTTTCTGTCCACTGGTCTGCCTCCTACAGGACTCAGTTTAAATTCATACCATTTAAGAAGTGGTTGGCAGAGCAAAATACCTCATATAACACAGTGTAATGCCTCAGTTTGGAAGCCTTTTTTGTAGTCTCGTGAACTGAGGCACACTTTTTGCAGCAAGCACACCAGCTGGGCAAAGCTGACGAAGAGCGGCTGCGAAAGTTGCGAAAGCTGGTGCTTCTCGTCGACCTGGACCAGACGCTCATCCACACCACAAGTGACGACGTGCCGGCAGATATGAAGGTACCCATCTCTACAACACAGCCGAACCCTGTTACAGTAAAATGGCGCGGGCAAAATGCGCAGACTGAAATCTCCTCAGAAGTGGAGATATGAGCAGGGCTGTTTAGCGGCTAACGAGACAGCAGTTCTGAGGTCGCTTACTAGAACGTAGGTAGTCTCGGAGACCTTTGTGGAATTTTCAGTTTCGAATTTTTGCAGGCTGCGAGAAAGTGTCCCAAATGCTGGTCAAGTTGACTTTCCCATGCAGCACTTGCTACAGGCCAAATGCTTAGTTTGATAAGTGCCTCGTGTAACAGTGGTTTTATGTGCAAAACAGTGCACAAGAACCAAAAGTGACCGCATTTTTGTAGCGCTGCAGCTTTTGTGAGCTTCGTGGTGGTCAGCGTCAGTTCGACTGATGAGGTAGCAGCATAACTTCAACTCTCCGTACCTGCTGTTTCCATGAGGGCAACTGGTGCAGACTAATGTCTCAATGAGTTCGTAAAGTGATGCCTTTTCTAGATCTTCCACAGCCCCTCCACTTTTTCTAGCCCTCCTCCCTCATCCCCACATATAACCATAGCATCTTCCACTTTTCCACTGGTCAGTTGGTGTCACGTGGGAGAGCCTATGGAACCTAAAATGGTAGGGGTAACATTAAGAGATAGGAAACGTGCAGAGTGGGTCAGAGAAATAACTGGAGTTACTTACATTCTAGTGGAAATCAAGAAGAAGAAATGGGCATGGGCAGGACATGTAGTGCGAAGAGAGGATAGCCGATGGTCGCTTAGGGTAACAAACTGGATTCCAAGGGAAGGAAAGCGTAGCAAGGGGCGGCAGAAAGTTAGGTGGGAGGATGAGGTTAAAAAGTTTGCAGGGGTCAAGTGGATGCAGCTAGTACAGAACCGGGGCACTTGTAGGAATATGGGAAAGGCCTTCGCCCTGCAGTGGGTATAGTCAGGCTGATGAGGATGATGATGATGGGAGAGTCCAGGTTAAATTTCTGCCTTCAGAAACTGCGTTGAATTTGGTTGTGATGCTGCATTGGCTGAACATTCCCGTGCCGCAACCAAAAGTGGAAACTGAGTCTTTTTTTTTTTCTTCTTGCCTGACAAGCACAGAAAAAAAGCTTGTCTCTAATACTTTGGTCGGACAGACTCTGAGGCATTATCAGTGCATGGCTGTGTAAAATTGGCGCATTTTAACCATTTCTGTTGAAGTAGGTTTACCCTTCAAAGTGTACCCTTTGAAAACCTTCTCTGTACGCTAGCAAAAGAGCACTGGTTTGGCAGTGAATGCTTCTTAGCCGAAACAGACGGGACAAGCGGTTTTCTTCCCTCCCTCTGGTGGTGTGCGCAGGGTGTCCACCACTTCCAGCTGTACGGCCCCCAGTCGCCCTGGTACCACACACGGGTGCGGCCCCGCACGCAGCACTTCCTGGAGCAGGTGTCGCAGCTGTACGAGCTGCACATCTGCACCTTCGGCGCACGGCCCTATGCGCACGCCATCGCGGCTCTGCTGGATCCGGACGGCCGCTTCTTCTCCTACCGCATCCTGTCACGGGACGAATGCTTCAACCCCACCTCCAAGACGGGGAACCTCAGGTGTGAAAGGCTTTCCTTTCCAATTTTCTAACCCTTTTACAGGGTTCTTGTGGTGACCATGGGGCCCCTTAAGAACCGATGTGCTGTGTTACATATGTAGGTATATGTTTCCCACATATTTCTCTTTCATGCTGGTTACCTTGTTTTGACAGACGAGTGCCTGTGGTTTAGAGGGATGTCGAGTATACGTAAAAGTTTTCTTTTATACCTCAACAAATTTAAAAATAATGTAAATAAATAAGCATAGGTTTCAGTAGGGTGCTGCTAGAACAGGCCAAGCCTTGCATCACAGCAGATTGGGGTAGGAACCTGCAGTTGGTCGAGTTTCACCCAAAGGGATGGTCAGGCATGAATCAGGCATGTACGGTCAGCATCTAAAATGGAGAAGTGCTTTTCCAAGAAGGAAAATTCATTCTTGTGCAATGATTTTGGCACTTTACTTGCATGCTGTAAGCCCTTTCTTGTCCCCATCATATATGCTGTCTCGGCTTCTATCTGAAACCACTATTTTAAGTAGGCGAGGCATGCATCAGCTTTTGTTGCAGTGAAGTTCCTGATTAGATAGAGCACTTTTTCCAAGTATGCACTCGCGTTCACTGAAATGTTTATAGCGCCTGCTGACGCTACAAAGCGGAGGCACTGAGATCAGTGTTAGAGGAAAATAAAGATGTACAGCGCGTGCTCGGAGCGCAAGCACGGCACGGGCTGTTCAGAATGACCTGCCACGCTGGTCATCTTGCTCTGGTGCTCCATCGCAACAGTGGTGACTCCGGCCTAAGAAATGAGAAGACTCCAGCAACCTACCGCCTTCAGGCGAGCTTCCACCTGATGCCACCTTGCGCCAACAGGACGTTGCAGCTCTCCAGCTCCGCCTACCAGCATTCTGGCCCAAGTGTTCGCAGATCTGGTTTGCCCAAGTGGAAGCCATCTTCCATCTGCACCACATCACCTCGGAGGCATCTCGGTTTCGTCATTTACTTTCCAACCTGCCTCCTGAAGTGGCTCAAGAGGTGGCAGACATTATCGCTGGACCCTTGGGCGATGCCCCGTACCAGTGACTAAAACAGGGCCTTCTGCACCGCACCATGGCGTCCGAGAGTGCGCGCCTCCAGTAGCTGCTCACCTACGAAGAGTTTGGAGACGCCGCCCCTCCCAGCTACTCACTAGCATGCGGCAGCTCCTGGGCGAAAGCAACGCCGACTCGAATGACGCACTGATGAGGCAGCTCTTCCTTCAACGCTTGCCACAGTCCACCCGCCTCATCTTGGCTGCTGCGGGGAACTTGATCCTTGACCGCCTCGTCCAACTCGCTGATCGAGTCCATGACGCGACTTGTCCTTCCGTTGCTGCCCTCTCTTACATAGAAACATGTGCTCCACCGCAACATGTTCATTTCACCACCTTCATGTCTGCCTGATGTAAACTTTACCACATGTTAGGGGAATCTAGTATCTTACTCCCTGCTCTACAATTGACAAAACCTGTGGGCATGCCTTATGCCACAAGTTTGCTCTTTTGGTCATTTCTTGTCAATCCTGCAACTTCATTCGCTCAGTTTTATGTACGAATGGACCAACTAGCCCTGCGAGTAGTTATGCTTAATTGATTGACAATCGATTCTTCATCGGGGGTCACAGAATTGCGCTCACAGCACGCACGTTTTGTCCGAAACGTGCAACGGTCCGTCGCAAGTGTACAGGAGAGCCTTGTGCTTGAAAGGAGTGCGGTTTTACAGGATAGCAGCAGCACCAGGCCGGGGAATCATTGTTTCTCACTGCCTGCATTGCCATTGCCCCTTCCAGGGCACTGTTCCCCTGTGGGGACTCCATGGTGTGCATCATTGACGACCGGGAGGATGTCTGGAACTATGCGCCAAACTTGGTTCCAGTGAAGCCATACGTCTTCTTCAACAAAACTGGCGACATCAACGCACCACTGTGCCCTCGTCCAGAGTCGTCCTTCTTCCCCCTGCCGGTAAGGTTTCTTCCTGCTGGACTTGTCGCTGCTTTGTTGCTGTAAACGGGTGAGGGGAAGGGGGGTCCCTGTGGATTATACAGCTAAAGGAATGCAAGAGTAGTTCTTGTAATTCAATACAGCTGTTGCAGTGGGGTGTAAACTTATTTTTTGTCAGGTAATGGAAAAGTTGCGACAGGGAGAGAGAACTGTGGCTTTGTTCTTTCCAGCGTGTTTTGCGTGTTCATGACCATATTGTTGTTCAAACTCGTTATTTTTCATTTGTGACCGGGAGGCTGGGGGTACCATCACCAAGTTTGACGTGAGAAGGACAATGTTTACTGACACGCACACGGAAAGGCTTCGCAGTTGTATGGCTCGATGATGGCTCTCCGAGTGTTGTTAGTCTTTCTCGGGGTCGTTGGTATTAGATGTGAAGGGGAGTGCTGTTGCTGGGCTTTCATCTTTTGGGCAACTGCAAAAACTGGTGGATCACAGAGGCCTTCACGTATTCTCGAGGGGTCACATTTCTTTGCCCAAATCTCTGTTTCTCCATTGACTGTGCAGATGCGTAATGCTCTCTAACCCCTCCCCTCGACACCACACGGGTTCTTCCATGATGTTGCTACCTGTGTATCTTCACAAACTAATGTGCATAGGCTACAGCTGATGATGAGCCAGACAGTGTGTGGTATGGATATAATGCGCATGATTTATGAGGCAGGTACGAGCAACAGCATCTGCCTAAAAATCAGTCTCTGAGATTGAGTCTCTGTGTTTTCAGGAAGAAATCGGAGCATATCGAGAGGAGAGAGTTGGAAAAGGTAGTCATGCAGCCCAGGAGCAAGAGACTGCTCGGGATGCCAAGGAGACCAGCACTGCTGATGACAGCGAAAAATGCGCTGCAAAGGTGGTAGACATGGACGCTGGTGGAGATGTGGAGAGGGGCTCTGACAAGGGCGCAACTGAGGGCGCAACGGCCGGCACAGACAAGAATGGGTCCGACATCGTAGACGAATGTAAAGCTGAAGGTGCTGAAAAGGATGCAGAAAAGAACGCTGCTGAAGACGAGGGTAAGGTTGCAGCTAAGGATACAAGTGAAGATACAGAGAAGGACATGGCAAAGAATGCAGATGAGAGCAGAGACAAAGATGAGGATGCAGTAAAGCGTGCCGACACTGAAGGAGACAAGAATACAGCGCGGGTAGAAGAGAAGAGTGCAAGCGGAGACGCAGAAGAGGACTCGGCTAGGAAAGCAGATGAAGATGGGTGTGAGGACGTTGGCAAGAATGCCACCACCGACACAGACAAGAGTGCAGCCAAGGTTGGTGGAGAGAATGGAGATGCAGACGGGGACAGAGCGAAGCCTGCGGATACAAGTAAAGACAAAGGTGCAGAAATGGAGATTGTGGCTAGCGTCGACAAAGATGTAGCCAAGGATACAGGCAGGAATTCAACCAAGGGTGTAGCTGAGGGCGCAGACAGGAATGCAATCCAACAGGGAGCTAAAGTGACCGATGACATAATGGTCAGCAGTGAAGAGGAGGATGAAGGGCACGATGACAAGGGGTCAAAGGAATTGGAGGACGAGGACGACTACCTGCTGTACCTGGAGGAGATCTTGCGCACCATCCACACTGCATACTTTGCCATCTACGACCAGATGGACTCTGAGGGTGGGGGCAGCATTCCGGACCTGAAGCACATTGTTCCGTACGTGCGGCGCAAGGTTCTCAAAGGAGCCCACCTGGTGTTCTCCGGTGTGGTTCCGACAAACCAGGTGGGTGCAGCTGCTGTGTCGTGTGCTGCCTCTCTCTGTGTAGATCTGTTACAATACTAGTCATATGCAATTCAAGAAGAATGCAAAGGCAAGATAACCAATGGTCACTAAGGGTAACAGGCTGGATCCCAAGGGTAGGCAAGCATAGCAGGGGGCGGTAGAAAGTTAGGGGAGCGAAGGGGTTCAGGAAGTTCTTGGCGATCAAGTAGATGCAGCTGGCACAAGATCGGATTAATTGGAGGAATAGGGGACAGGCCTTTGCCCTCCAGTGGGCGTATTCATGCTTCTGCACTAATCGTGCAATCATCAAGATGAAATGTAGGGAAGCATTTTTTTTTGTATACTCCCTTCTGCATGTTTCTACAGGGCCATATTATGGTAATTGAGATTATGAGACAACCTTATTTAGGTGGCATCACCTTTGGCACATAACACTTAACAGTCGGATGCCGTGATTTAAAAGCTGAGGAGCATTGCAACAGCATTCTTATCAGTATTCCTGCTTATTATGAACTGTTGAGTCGTCTGCTGTAGAAGCTCTTTACTGTATTTACTGACATGATGAACCCACTTTTTCTTTCCAAGAGAAATTGATGTCAATTTGGGGGGAGGGTTCTTTACATGGGGAAAGCTAAATTTTAATATAAATAACTATTTAATACACATGAAGGAAAGAAGCCAACAGTCGGCGAGGCCAAGGAAAGCGTTGGGGATGGTACTTTATGACTTTTTTTTTATTGTTTACTTGGATAATCACAGAAATTAGTAATGTAGTCTGTTTAGAGGAAAGATAATTAAACACAAAGTAGAAGAAAAAACAAGTGCCGATGGTGGTAACCGAACCCAAGACCTCCGAATAATGCGTCCGGTGCTCTTCCAACTGAGCTACATCGGCCGCTGTCCCGCCTGCTACTTTCTTGGGTATTTATATTGTCTGTATACGAACCTTGAGAGTGTTCACCAGCGCCACCCTCAGCCATAGCAGCGGACGTGGAACGTCCTTTGTACCATCAGCATCACGTAGAACGTAATCAAGAGCGAGGGCGAAAGCTGTGCTAGAACCCTCTTACGCTACCTATGGCTTCAAGACTGCCAGAACCGAGACCCCCGTAAGCTACAAGCAGATCAATTAAGGGGAAATGAGGGTGCTCGTTATAATACATGAAGGAAAGAAGCCAACAGTCGGCGAGGCCAAGGAAAGCGTTGGGGATGGTACTTTATGTCTTTTTTTTATTGTTTACTTGGATAATCACAGAAATTAGTAATGTAGTCTGTTTAGGGGAAAGATAATTAAACACAAAGTAGAAGAAAAAACAACGTGCCGTTATTCGGAAGTCGTGGGTTCGGTTCCCACCATCGGCACGTTGTTTTTTCTTCTACTTTGTGTTTAATTATCTTTCCCCTAAACAGACTACATTACTAATTTCTGTGATTATCCAAGTAAACAATAAAAAAAAGACAAAGTACCATCCCCAACGCTTTCCTTGGCCTCGCCGACTGTTGGCTTCTTTCCTTCATGTATTATAACGAGCACCCTCATTTCCCCTTAGTTGATCTGCTTGTAGCTTACGGGGGTCTCGGTTCTGGCAGTCTTGAAGCCATAGGTAGCGTAAAGAGGGCTCTAGCACAGCTTTCGCCCTCGCTCTTGATCACGTTCTACGTGACGCTGGCGGTAACGAAGGACTTTCTACGTCCGCCGCTATGGCTGAGGGCGGCGCTGGTGAACACTCTCAAGGTTCGTATACAGAAAACATAAATACCCAAGCAAGTAGCAGGGGGGACAGCGGCCGATGTAGCTCAGTTGGAAGAGCACCGGACGCGTTATTCGGAGGTCGTGGGTTCGGTTCCCACCATCGGCACGTTGTTCTTTCTTCTACTTTGTGTTTAATTATCTTTCCCCTAAACAGACTACATTACTAATTTCTGTGATTATCCAAGTAAACAATAAAAAAAAAGACATAAAGTACCATCCCCAACGCTTTCCTTGGCCTCGCCGACTGTTGGCTTCTTTCATTCATGTATTATAACGAGCACCCTCATTTCCCCTTAATTGATCTGCTTGTAGCTTACGGGGGTCTCGGTTCTGGCAGTCTTGAAGCCATAGGTAGCATAAGAGGGCTCTAGCACAGCTTTTGCCCTCGCTCTTGATCACATTCTATGTGACGCTGGCGGTACAAAGGATGTTCCACGTCCGCTGCTATGGCTGAGGGTGGCGCTGGTGAACACTCTCAAGGTTCGTATACAGACAATATAAATACCCAAGAAAGTAGCAGGCGGGACAGCGGCCAATGTAGCTCAGTTGGAAGAGCACCGGACGCGTTATTCGGAGGTCGTGGGTTCGGTTCCCACCATCGGCACGTTGTTTTTTCTTCTACTTTGTGTTTAATTATCTTTCCCCTAAACAGACTACATTACTAATGTCTGTGATTATCCAAGTAAACAATAAAAAAAAAAGACAAAGTACCATCCCCAACGCTTTCCTTGGCCTCGCCGACTGTTGGCTTCTTTCCTTCATGTATTATAACGAGCACCCTCATTTCCCCTTAATTGATCTGCTTGTAGCTTACGGGGGTCTCGGTTCTGGCAGTCTTGAAGCCATAGGTAGCGTAACAGGGTTCTAGCACAGCTTTCGCCCTCGCTCTTGATCGCGTTCTACGTGACGCTGGCGGTACAAAGGACGTTCCACGTCCGCTGCTATGGCTGAGGGTGGCGCTGGTGAACACTCTCAAGGTTCGTATGCAGACAATATAAATACCCAAGAAAGTAGCAGGCGGGACAGCGGCCGATGTAGCTCAGTTGGAAGAGCACCAGACGCGTTATTCGGATGTCGTGGGTTCGATTCCCACCATCGGCACGTTGTTTTTTCTTCTACTTTGTGTTTAACTATATTTCCCCTAAACAGACTACATTACTAATTTCTGTGATTATCCAAGTAAACAATAAAAAAAAAGTCATAAAGTACCATCCCCAACGCTTTCCTTGGCCTCGCCGACTGTTGGCTTCTTTCCTTCATGTATTATAACGAGCACCCTCATTTCCCCTTAATTGATCTATTTAATACACAGGTAGATACTATAAAGTGTAAGAAAAGGAATGTTGGAAGCACATATTTTAGTTTACATGTAAAAGGTTTGTATTTTGTGATGATATCCTTATGTAGTTGTCATGGCTTTGAATACTAATTCAGTGGGCTGCTAAATATCTGCTATTATCTCAATTTTAAAGCTGCTTCCAATATTACATTCCTTACATTTTATAGTATCTACCTGTTTATTAAAAATAAATTTCTGATGACCATTTTTTCATTATTGTTTGAGCAGAAAATAGCAATAATTTTCTAATACCTCTGTAACTGGTTGTCCTGGAAGGAAAAGTTGTTCACATTTGAAATCGGCAGAAGAAACTGAATAAATCTATAAGTTTTCATAAAATTCAGGCAATAAATAACAAAATTAGTTTTAAGGCCTATGTCCCCCAATAACTAGTATAGGTATGCATGGCATCATTCATGAGGACTGTCTGTTCTGGCTGGTTAGTGTGGCATGTCATTGCAGCTGCTGTGGTATGCCGACAGCACAGCATAAACGGAGGCATGGCCTTTACAGTTGCTGTAAAAAAGGCAGTAAACGTCTCAAAGTGCCCAGTGTAGACGGTGGTGTTGCCTTCTCGGCCTGATCCTTGTTTCTCAATGCAGCCTGCTGAGAAGAGCCGGGCCTGGCAGGTGGCCAAGGCCTTGGGTGCCAGTGTGTCGCAGGACCTTGGCCCTGGTGTCACACATCTTGTGGCTGCACGACTCGGAACTGCCAAGGTGAGGCCATCGTCACTTTGGGCTGGCAGATTTATGACCGCAACTTTGGTTTGGGCCGATTGATTCATCGCTGAAACTGACTCTAAGGACTCCGCAATAACATTGTGGATTTTCTTCGCGCCCATCTGTTTATCTCAGCTCATTCACTCTCGGGTTTATAAATGCTACTCTACATTCTTATCTGCAATTTTTCATACCATTGGCAGTGTTGAACGAAAAAGAAAAAAAAACATTTCTTGTTTTTGTACACATAAGTTCTTCACAGTTAAAAGTTTGACATCATTGTAATGGGACATGCTTTATTTTTTGCGTATGACCTGCACCGGAATTATGAAAACACAGTCAAAGAGTTTGGGTGTGGGTTTTATGTGAATTTCTTGGCAGAGTACAGTGCCTGCAGTGTTCATCGTCACTGACAAATTTTAAGTCAACAAATGACGAACAAAAGGTTGTATGCTAAATGAATGGCTGATGGACTTTTGCATACTTACATTAGCAGTTCGAGCCCCGAGGTCATACACTGCATGGTTTGGCTAAAGGATCACCAATGTGTGGAAGGCAGTCCCAGCTGACATTGTATAAAGAATCTTCAGAAACAGTTTAGAAAAATGACAGAATTTTCGGCGATGCTGACTAGCCTCTTAAGACCGCTAAGCTTCTCAACGTAAGCTTTCTCTGAGAACAGAATGTACACTCTCTGCGTAGTAGTTTTCAGACTGCCTTGTTATACTTGCTTCAGTTTATTAGTGGGTTATACAAAAAGATAAATATACATACTTTTCTCAGTCTTAGTAAGGGTTAGTATTAGAGGTGCAGGTTTTATGCAGGGGTTGGCTATATGTGCAAAAATATGGTATTCTGGTTTACCTCCATGCTCTCTTATGTACCCCGTTGCAGTGCAGGGAATCTGGGTTGCTGGGCTAGAGGACCCAAATTGAATCCTAGCTGCAGAAGCTGCATTATAATGCTCAGTGCAAAAGCTGTCCGTGTGCTGGGCGTAGTCGGTGCATGTAGAAAGTCCATAGAAGGTTGAGATTATTCCGGAGCCCTCCATCGTGCTGCCCCTGTTGGCTTGTGCTTCGCTTCCAAACTCCGTGATTTGCAATTCTTAATTCATGCTATCTTGGTCTTGGAAGGGGGTTGTCAAGAATGTCCATGGAGTACCATAAATTCTGGGCCACAGTTTATATCCGTACCCACAGGGCTCAATTTTTGTTGAAAAACAAGGTTTTTATATAATACTAGACTGTATCCTGTACATTGTCAGAGATCAAATGTACAGTCTGGGAACCCACAAGTGCATTGAAATGTCAATGTTTTGCCTTTATTGGTGAGTCTGCATCCTCTTTTTCATTTGCTACAAAACATTCCACTTCTTACAAGCCATCACGATCATCATTATAAAGGCTGTTTGTGCAGACAGACGGGTTCTCTCATTTTTATGTCAAGGAAAGGTACAGTCGAGCCCACTTATAACAATACTCAAGTGCCAAGAAAATGTCATTGTTATAACCAATAATTGTTATAACCGGGTTTGCCAAAAAATGCAGTCAACATAAGGTTCAAAGCCCCGCCGGGGTGGCGCAGTGGTAAGACGCCCGACTACTGTGCCGGAGTTCCCGGGTTCGAACCCGACCTCGGCAGCTGCGTTTCGATGGAGGCGAAACGAAGTGGCGTCCGTGTGCTGTGCGATGTCAGCGCACGTTAAAGATCCCCAGGTGGTCGAAATTACTCCGTAGCCCTCCACTACGGCTCCCCTTTCTCTCTTTCCACTTTCACTCCTACATTCCTCCCTTCCCTTACGGCGCGGTTCAGGTGTCCACAGAGCAAGTGTGACAGATACTGCGCCTTTCCCTTCCTGTGAACCAACCAACCAACATAAGGTTCAAAAATTTTAATCAAGCAGATAAAAAGTTGTCCACTACTTAACAAAAAAAACCATAGTCCGTGAGCTTCGCTTGCTTCACAGAAAGCTTATTAACATTGGTCTCGAGAGCATCTAATTGTTCGACGTGCTCAAGTGGAAGGCCCCTTGAAGAAACGAAGTCCCGGAGGGAATAAATCATATGCAGGGCCTCCTGTGAGGACACTACTTGGAGAGGCTGATCTGCAGTGTCGTCGTCGTCATCGCTGTCATTGCCCGCCGTTCGCACATTTTCCACGATTGCCTCGTCAGTGAGGATTTCGGACGTTTCCACATCATCATCTGCATGCAGAAACTCATCCAGTCCCGATGCATCATTGCTGAGCGCAGACCACAGTTCTGGCATCCCTTCATTGGTCGGAGCTACGCAAGCATCAGCCGCGGCAGTCGTGCGATCCCGAACGAAGCCTGCTTCCCTGAAACAATTCTGCACCGTCGAAGCATTGAGTTCTGACCATGCACCGAAGATGAACTGAACTGCCATCAGTAGGCTAATCTTGAAATCAGGCTGCTCATCACCTCTCCGCGCAGCCATGTCCATGGCAAGCACTAACCTGTTCAGGACGCGGCGGTGGTACAGGGCCTTAAAATTAGCGATAATGCCGGCATCCATAGGCTGCAAACCTGAAGTGGTGTTCGGCGGAAGGAAGAAGATTTCCACGCTGGAAAGTTCTGGCATGGAATGATGCGCACTGCAATTATCCAATACCAATGCAACCTTCCTCTTTTGGCGTTCGATGTGGTCATTGAATTCCACGAGCCACTCATGAAAAAGCGCTCGTGTCATCCACGCCTTACCATTGTGGCGGTAGCGTACGGGGATTCTGGCGGCATCTCGAAAGCTGCGGGGATTCCTGGATTTTCCGATGACAAATGCTGGACATATATCGCTTCCGTCTATACTTGCGCACAGAAATACGGTCACACGCACCTTACTGTTCTTTCCACCCTTGCATGGATCTCCTCGAAGCGCATGGGTTTTCGCGGGAAGCATTTGAAAAAAAGTCCAGTTTCATCACCGTTGTAGATATCGCTGTCGGCGTACTTCTCGAAGATACGTGGCAGGGTTTCTTCTTCCCAACGGTGTCTCGCTTCCACGTTGAGTGAAGCTCCCTCGCCGGTGACTGCTTTATATACAATCCCGTGCCTATCCTTAAAGCGTTGCAGCCAACCATTTCCCGGACGAAAGTCCTCATGAAGAAGAAAGGCAAAATGACTCGCCTTCGCCGTTAGGATCGGCCCACTAATGGGCAGGTTCTGTGCACGGGCGCTAAGAAACCATTGGAACAAGGCTTCCTCCACTTCCTTGTAGGCGCCCTGCCAGACCCTTTTCCGTTCGTTGTTCTTCGAACCAGAGCATTCTTCTTGAAGCAGCTTATCTGCGGAGCGGATGATTGTAGAAACTGTCGGTTGAGGCAGTCCGTACTTCAGCACCAGGGCCGACACCTTTTGTCCATTCTTGTGGTCCTCAACTATGCTGCGCTTCGTCTCCAATGAAATTGCTGTACGTTTTCTTTTTGCTGGCAATAGCGCCGTGCAGTCCGGTGAAGGGCGTACGGCAGACGGATCTGCCATTGTACGACGAGAAAGCAAAACGCCACAGGCGTTGCACACACACCACTTGCACCCCACACGTATAAGCACTACGACGCCCGCCCACACACAGCCGCCGCTATCGCCACACAGAGTCGGTCGGGACGGCGGCGGGGACGCGACCATGTGACGGAGCGCGGAGGTGAGGGGGGGGGGGCAAGGGTAGAGAAACGGAGTGCTCTCCTCTCTTCGTATCGTGGGCGCAGTCCACTTGTCTCGAGGGGTGGAAGGGTGACATGCAGAGCGAAATGTGCTCGCTTTGCGTCATTGCGGACGCTCGCGTTTTCGTCGGAATCACACGTATTTTATTTTGAAGCAGGGTCACAGTAGCCAGTTTTAATCGTTATAACCGTTAGTGCGGCAACACATCATTGTAGTAAATGGAATTTTTTACTATTGGATACATAATAAATTTGACGGTGACATGGCTATTCATTGTTATAGCCGATATATTGTAATAACCGGTATCGTTATAAGTGGGCTCGACATATCTCAAGTGCCTTTTGTCAACAGCAGACGTCTGCAGCAATAACCTCACAATCTTCCCTGCTGTGCCGCAGAGCATGCAGCACACAGTGTTGACTGGGTGTATACCAGGTGAAATGCGCAAATGCCCCACCTTCTGACAGAAATTTTGCCATTCACGAAAAATGGCTTCATGGTAGCTCTCACTGGCGGTTGCTTCCACATTACAGATTCTCGTGATGCTACTGGTACTATGTCATTATTAAGGTTAAAGCCTTTAATGCCTCATCATTGTCGACAGAAGATTGTCAACAGAGGTGCCACGCTTTCGAGCGCGAGAGTTAAAAATAAATTAATAAACCATGTCTCCACCGGGAATCGAACCTCCATCCCTTGAATCTCCAGCCCAGCGCTTTATTAACTGTGCCATGCCCCGGATCGTGAAACGCTCTTCATAATTCTCCTTGTCTACCGTGAGGATGATAGTGGGATTCTGCGAGTGACAGATATGCACCTTTCCTTGTAAACGAATTATGCAACGCCGATGAACTTTGATGCCTTCAATGAAATGCTGGTTGTGTTCGACTAGGGTCACGCTATGTACCGTCACGACAGGTCATGACGTCACCAAGCGATTCATGCATATACGAAGCTGACACTGCTGGGCGTCTGATCCAGGCATCCGTGTGGCGCCTTTCATTTGCCGCTTCCTCGAATGCCACACACACAGCAAACAGAAGCAGACCCAGATGTCTAGGAGGCTTTATTACAGCAGGCGTCAGCGGCATTTCAGATTGATTTACAGGATAGAAAAGGTGCAGTACCTCTCACAATTCTCTGTGCAAACATGTACCACACCCTAAAAAAAAAGGGAAAAAGGTGAGAGTGAAAGAAGGGAGGGAGATAGAGGTGCGGAAGGCCCGCACTTTAGGGGTCCAAAGTGGCATCTAGAATTTTTAGACCTGTGATATTCAAAGGCAAGCCATTCGCACCCTTCCATACACATGCCGGCATCAAGAAAACTCCTGGTCTAAAGGTTTCTTAGCTGGTTGAGTGCCACCTTTAAGACGCGGGCTATTAAGTGCTGTACCAGTGTTTAGCACTCGATACACTCGTTTGCAACGTGGATGACTGAGACACAGGCTACTACAGTAAAGCCTCAATAATTTGAACTCGCTTAATTCGAAATTTCGGATAATTCAAAGAATTTCTGCGGTCCTGTAATTTCTAATCTAAATTTAATCGCACAATTCGAAGCGCCTGCCTACACCAGCCATGTTATTCCTACGGTTTTGTCTGTTTTGCTGTAATACTCTATCCCAATTTCGCTGCAAACCAATGAAGCAACGGCACCTTGAAGCCGCAAAGTGACACCGCAAAGCGATGCTTAAGCTTGACATGCCGTAGTGCCCCAACCTTAGAGCTCCCAGTACAGAAAACTGGTCTGTAATACTGCTTGGTGACTGCCAAAGCGCGCCCCTGCAGAAGTGGAGACGTGTTTTACTGCAAGTGATCTGACAGTACCACATAGACCTGCACCGTTTATTCTAATGGTGCACCATGACTTAGAAGGTTTGCAATGAACCTACCCTGCACTTATGCCTTTGAGAATTCTGAAAAAAAAAAAAAAAAAAGAAAGTTCGTTGTTAGCATGTTTCTCCCAGTTCTGCTCTGTCGTCGCGGTCCACACCGCATTTCTTGAAGGGGTGCCAAGATGCTGCTCAGTGATAATATTACAGCGTGTTTATCCTTTGAAGTTAGCTTCTGCGGTGGGCGCAGGGAGGGGGGTGAACTTGGCATACAGGAGCGCTGACAGTGCCCTGCTCGGCTGGTTGCCGAAGTCTGTTGATTTCCAGTATATTTGTTTTATCGTGTTGCGTTTGGGGCGGGCGCCGTCCACTGCCACAAAATCGCTGCACCGTGTGATAGCAAACGGCTTCTTGAGTGAACAGTGCTAAAAATTACAAGGGTCCAACGCTGCTGAACCAAATATTGAGCGAAAGCATTAGCTGAGGGTGACCGAGTGTTCTTCTTCCTCAGCCCACATATAAAGCCCCGCTTTAACCAAGCTGTATGAACGTGCCTTAGTGGCCTATAGGGGTAACGTGAATGCCAGGGTCCTAGCAGGCTGATTCTGACATAACCGTCCCATGTGAAACGAGAGACCCAAGTTGGCAGCCCCTGCCAGCCCACGTGGAGTGTGACGTCACAGCATCACATGGGTAAGGCGTGGCTGCTGGCCACACTATGCTGGAGGCTCAAAACCTAGAGTAGTATTGCTTTCGCAATAAATGCCGGCACCATGATTGCGGCTGATTGCACTTTTATGGATGGAAGGATGAGGGGAATACACCCAGTGTGTTCTTGCAGTGAAATTTTCTTCCTGGGCTACATTTTTTGCGATGTTCGGTCAATTTGAAAACCCTGTTAATCCGAACATTCTTCTCGGTCCCAATGACTTTGAATTAAGGGGGTTTTACTGTACTTCATCTTCTCTACTAGAGGAGTTCCCACCAAGTCAGCTGGCCTAATACACTAGAAAGGCTTGGAAGCGCATACTAGGCTGAGTCATGATGTCATATTGTGCTTACCACGAGCCACAGTACCAAAAAAAAAATGGTGGACGATGGCATTGCAGAGATCACAGGATGGAATCGCTTTTGTCTGGAGTCACTAGTTGATGCCCCCTAATCTTGCTGGGGAGTTCTTCTTTATACTGTTGGCCTGTTCTGAATGCATGAAACAACTTTATACAGGGCTAGAAGTTCTACATTTGTGGGCAAGCACCTGCCCTACTTTTGGGATGCCTGTCACTGTTGTCAAAGCGAGCACAGTGAATGCATAAAGCAACAAATGCAATTCTGGACCTAGTCACTTCCTCCAACAGAATAGCAGCAACCTATAAGGAGTCAATTTTCTTACCCCCTTCGAAGACCATTTTTCTTTTTTCCTTTAAGACCATACCAAAATGTTCATTTCTAGTTTTGCTATTTCAGGAAATGGTATTATATTTTTGATGTAAAGCAGTAGAAATGGCATAACTGTTTCTTTTTTATTTTCAGTCTAACCGTTTTTTTACTGTGCATTGCAGCGCTACAACAAAACCTACAGGGTGGGCTTCTTCCCGTACGTGGTGGGACAGTGGTCATTCAGTCCTGCTGCCCTTGTTTGTCACGAGCGTGACAGTGCTTAAGGCAGCACACAGGTCTGTTTGACTCCTCCTGGAGCAAAAGATGCGCGAAAGTTGCCTCCAGACACACATCCTGCCACTGCCCGCCCTCTTGCTTTTCTGATGCAAGGCCGAGGATGTCATCACGATTGTCATAATCGTTGCCCAAGCAACAGCAGACATCAGAATATTCTTCATTGCTGTCACTGAAAGCTGAGGCATCACAGCTCTTGCATTCTACCATTAATGACCACAGGCTTATGAGCAAACAAATGTGGGGAAATTGACGCGTCCATTATGAGATGCGTACGAAAGCAGCCAAAAGACACTGACAGAAAGGAAAGCATAGGGGATATTTTTGTTTTTGTTGATTAGGGTGAAATACATACGTAATTGTGGAGATGAGTGATTAGAAAGCAGAATAAAAAACAACCACATGACGCTGGTGGGATCTGAACCCATGGCGTCCCTCGGTAGAGCACAGGACATGAAGCGGAATTTAGAGGTCGTTCTGCACATGTTCTGGATAAAGGTCTTAGTTTTTTTGTTTTTTTTTTTTTTGTTTTTTCAAAGCTGTTTCTGTCTGTTGCAGTAGAAGTTTCTTACGTAAGGGAAGTTGTTGAATCAATGCCAATTCAATGTGTGCATTTGCTAAAATGCTGACCCTTCCTTTTTCTTTGCGCACTTTGTGCAATGATCTTTTTCATATCCTGTGGGTGAACATTATAACGGATTTTTTTTTTTTTTTGAGTTTCTATGACCGAGCAGAACCGTGAAAATTTTGAAATTTGCCCTTGTGCATATCACAAGTTTCAAAGAGGGCAGAACGATTTGGTTAGTACTGGTTGTTTCAAAACCGTTTGTAGTGGCACCGCTATTAGCATCAGAAGGTAGAAAAACTGGAAAGCTTGTGTAATATCACAAAATGAAAATTCCAGTGCTGTCTTTTTTTTTAGGGGAGAAACGACCTTCGGAAAACACGGTTTTTCTTTTCCCCCAAAATAAATTCAGGATGCAGAAAATCATTATCGATATATTATCTGAACGTATGTCGTTACGAGTGAGTGTGTGTATAGCCATAGAGCTCTGAGCATTGGTGTGTCAGCATTTGGAAGATTAGGCTTGGCACTTTCTGGCATTTTTTAGTTTAGCTTGTTTTTAGTGCACAATGATGGCTGCAGCAAACTGCTCCTGGAGCTACGTGTATGAACTCTGCCCCTTTACGAGTGGTTTTTTTTTTTTTTTTTTTTTTTTTTTTTTTTTTTTGTGCCAGTATTTTCTCTATAAGGACACCACCTGTGCTTGTGTATGGCAGCGAGCCATGTTCTTGTCTTCTGTGGTGCCGCTCTAATGAGCGCGGCAAATTGAGTCCAATATTAAATGAACGTCCTAGCAGAAACCAGTGTCATAGCATAGAATTGCTCACATGGGAGAACTTGGACAGAGAGTGAGACAGATACAACTGGACGCTGCCAAACATTGTCGCTAATTGCTAACTATCGAATCGGTTTGCTTTTAACACTGTTGACTGAGCTCCAGCTTTGTTGACCACACACATTGTGTCCATGTTGGGATGCCTTCCGGTCAACTCGGTATGCTGAAGAAAAAAAGTGCATTTGGCAAAAAGGTGCCTATCCTTGTTTGAGTAGAGCAGCCTTTAGGCCATTTAATGCATTATCATCTTGGGTTGTAAAATTTTGGTAGTTTAGCCAACTCTGTTGCACTTCATTTCTTCTTGTGTGCGCTCCTCTTCTGTCCCTTGTTACAGCTTGCGTTCTTTTGTTGGCTTGTCCGTAGGTGAACAAGGCCCGTCGCATGCCCGGCGTTCACGTAGTGCACCCCTCGTGGCTGTGGTGCTGTGCCGAGCGGTGGGAGCATGTGGCCGAGGGCCTCTTTCCTGTGGGACCAGGCGACCTGCCCACTCAGAAGCAGCTGCCCCCCGCCACAGCCAGCCGACTGCCCAAGGTGCGATCTGGGTCTCCATTCAGTGCAGTTTGCGAAAACCCCGGGTGGTAGAGAAATAATCCCAAGCCCTTCACTGCAGTGATGTTTCTATTTACCCTCCTTTGCCTCTCCTTCATCCTTTTCACAATTGAGGTGTGCATCCAGAAGGGGGCCTGCTATTGCACCTTTTTTTAATTTATTTGCTTGTACATACTATCGGTCCAACCTGGACCAGATAGGAGTGGGCACAACATCAAAGTTGAGGCAAATGCAGACCAGCAGGAGCAAAAATGCAATCAGTACAGTAGAATCATTAAAACAGTGTCACCAAAATACATTTATAGAATACAGGTGAAAAATAAAATACAGGTAATAAAAGGGTTCCCTTTATATAATCGATTGCTTTAAATATTTAGCAAAGTGGATGGAAAATTGTTCTCGAGATTTTGCATTTACAATATGGCTTGGCAGCCTATTTCATTCGGACATTGTTTGGGGAGAAAAAGGAATATTTGAAACAATCCTTGCAAAATCTCTCTATTTGGACATGTCTATATGCGTGTTCTTGTTTTGCTTATGTAGCGTGCTTTTCTCACATGGACTAAACTATTAATTACTCAATAAATAAAATTTGGTCTTTTTTTTTTATCTCTGAGAAAGGAAAGGCAAATCAGTTTTCGTGTAAAGGGGGGGTCACAGAATCCAACCTTCGGTATTGAGAGAAAATAAAACGTAAGGCTCGTCTTTGTGCATGCTCTAGTTTCTTCACCACCATTCTGTTAATCCCTCTGGTAATGACCACAGTTATAGGAAATGCTCGCTCACTACGAATAAGAGAGGAACTGCCATCGAAATCTGTATTAGGGCTATGGCACTGCGTCTCAGTGTAAAACAACCATGCCTGGACCACTCGGTTACAAAGAATAGTGGGTCACCGTAAACTAACTCCCTTCTCGTCAGCGTGATGACCTAAGAGTGTCTCATAGCTGTAGTGATAACGCCAGGGAAAGGGCCGACAACCCAAAAGGGAAACAAAAATGACAACGTCGAAATTGCAGTTAAAGGCTGTCAAGTATACCTCGGGAGGCTAAAAGTTCGACGAATACATGCGTGCTTGTTGTATGGACTAAGCCGAAGTAGAAGCGTGGTAATTGAGAGCAGAGGGCAGCTTTGAAAGCAAAATTGCTGCACACGGCCAATGATCGACAAGTGAGAGTGATTGAGAGGAGTTTGATACTAGCCACGAGGTACACTTTGCTGGCCCTTTCACTCACGTGGTGTGCTTCACTTGCCCAGTAGCATCCACTAAGGTCGGCGGATTTAACTGTTTTGGAACCAAAAAAAGACCCATTTACTGTAAAAAAAGGTTTTGACTAGAATGTTGGCGTATCCACACCCTAAAGAATGTCAGCTGCACACAGGGTGACCTCTCCAATTCGGTTTTCCCCTGGAGACAAAGACACGAGCGGCCATCCCCATCTAGCCTAGCACTTCCGCATCGTTCACTGTACTACATTCCTTCCCTGCCCTTAGTGCATACTGAAAGGTGCAGACGCACTAAACTTCAGGTGTACATTTTATTGTTAAAATTGTGCACGATGTGTTGTGCTAAAAAGCTGTAATTTATGATTGAATTTTCTTTGTTACAGTTTCGGTTTCAAAATTGGAGTGATAGCTGAGACGTCGCAGGACGAGTTGAGGTCACGTGAAGAATACAAAATGTGCAGTAGGGTCGCTGCTTTGATCATTTTGTGTAATCCGCACTAACTCCTATGAAAGCCTGCTCAAGAATTAGAATCTCAACAAATGAACAAGCAGCAGTTACTATACCCCTGCTTTTCTATTTATTACATGATGCCAACTCGTTGGTGATGTCACTTCCATAATTCAGGGCTTCAAACAAACTGCACAAAGAAAAAATTCTAGTATAAACTATTTTGTTTGCCTAGATGAATTCCAGGTCACGATTCATGTACATATTGCATTGTGCACAATTCCAAAGAAAAAACATGAACCCGAAAATTTGGTGCGTCTACGCCTTTAAACCTGCAAACCAGCTGGCCCCCGTCAGCCCCAATGGAGAAGCTTGTTCAGACCAAACACTTGAGAAACATCACCAGACCACATGACATGGCCGAGTTTGTGGGACCTCTTTATATAGAGTGAGACCGAAATCAAACTCGTTTCCCCTAAGCCATGCAGGCATGTTAGTACAGTTTGGTTAAACTGGGGCTTAATATCTATGCCGGGTGGTCTTGCACATACTGGGGCTGTGCAAGAATGTATGCTGTTGATTATGTGTTACCCAAAGCAGAGGTGAAAACAAGCGTACCTAATTTGTGTTTGCCCTGATGTGGCTGAGTTGGCCATCATGATTTTTGTTTTGTTTATCACATTTTCCAGGAGCCCTTTCCAAGAGCCACCCAGGTGGCGAAGCAGCCAGCGGAACAGCCGGCCAAGGCACCGGTCTATGATCCGGTGACTGGCAAGAGGATCTGGCGCAATGGACAGCGAGCTGCCCCGCCAGCCCCAACGGCATCTCCTCAGGCGACGTGCCTCGAAGAGCCACCAGGGTGAGTCTGACACCGAGATTGCTAGAACGTGAGTTCAGAGGGATGTGCTTTGTTGGTCTAATGGGAAAAAAAAGTAGCATTACCCACCAGGTCAAAAACAAGCAGAAAGAAAGGCATATTTAGGGGTGGAAGTTCTCCTCCATCTGATCCATTCTGCCCCAAAACTGCTCCAAACGGACTGCCGTGGTGTTTTTCCATCAAATTTAGCGGCCAGTAATGATGTAGCTTTTAAAACATGCGATCCGATGCAATTTAATTTAGCGACTGTGAGAACACACCAGGGTGATGACATCTGAGTGGCATGTACATGGTATAGGGGCAGCTTAGCCAAAACTATGTGCAGCACACTGATGGCAGAGGTGTAATGCACCTCGAGCTGAGCCTAATACATACTTATAAAATATTCGTAAACTACAAAAGCATGGAGCATAATGAATTTTTGTTTGCAAGTAAATTTAAAATGAGCTGCAAGTAATTAAGGAAATTGACTGCAAAAAAAATAAAATAAATAAATAAATAATCCTCATACGTGTTACATGGCACTTTCTCCCAGTCTTTTGAATCGCCAGGGGTGAAGGAAGCAGACACCGCAAACTACTACTTTTATTTTTTTGATTTACATGATATTGTAGACCTTTTTGGCGCAAGCAGGATGGGCAAAATCAGTGTAAAGAAGAAATAACAAAGAAAAGGAAAAAGTTTTACATGTCGTGCACAGATACACTTCTACAAATAACCTGGAAGCATGAATTGGCACAGATATATAAGCCATTTTGATTATGTCACCATTAAAAATATTGCAAAATACAACCAGTTGAAAACTCTTTCAGTGGTCCAAAATATTGCCAATGGCATTCCTGAAATTTTCACAAACGAAAACCTCCGCAGGCAGTACATTCCAATCCCTGATTGTTCGTGGAAAAAAGGAGAATTTGTGGACGTTGGTTCTGGCAAAATGGGGAGTTAAGCTATAATTGTGTGTGTATGTCTTGTTTTTCAAATGAGGGATGGTGTGACTTAAAGTGTTGTTGAGATTCTGAGCTTTCCATGAATTAAGGAGTGTAAAAATTCTAATCTTGCTATCTTTCGTCGGGTGCAGAGCTGTTTTATTTGGTTCGTTTCCATTAGGAGAGATGGAGAATATGAATTTCGGTATTTGTTATAGTAGATGAAGTGTACGGCCCGCCTTTGAACTTTTCCTACCCACGCGATGTCTTTTTTTATGTGTGTCCCACACAACGGCAGTGTACTCGAGTTTTGGACGAATAATAGATTCGAGTGTTTATTGCTTGTCTGGCTCCAAAGAATCACAAGAGTTGTTCTAATGGTTCTGCTTTGCAAACCAGCAGGTACTTCACCATTGAGGCTGTCTCGGATATGCAAGATCAGAGCATGCTTGAACTGTTACGGGGGTGACTTCACCTAAGATGCCAATCACTAAAAGTGTTCTTAAGAGTTTTTCAAAGCCACACAGGGCCTATTTATTACCAGCATATTGAAATTAACCCCAGCATAGCTCAGGTGATAATGTGAGCAGTCACTGACAGAAGGCCTTGAAGTAAAGAATCTGAAGGAGGAGAAGGCTACCATTCAGTGCCGCTATCCTCCCTGAGGCCACTGCTGACCGGTGCCCAGAAAGCAATCAGTTCAGCCAAGGATCGAAAGAGATAATGCACAAATTAGAGAGCAGAAATGTGCTGCTCATCGATGTGAGCTAAAAATTAGTGTTGGTACTTGAGCGCATCAAAGTGGTAGACTCCACCTTTGGATCTGTCAAGTCAAAATAGTGAACAGCTTTTCAAAGTTGGTATTCAGTTATGAAGTGTAGGAGCAAGCATCCCATTCGCTGCCAGTCTTTTCCAAAATTGTTGCTCAGGTCATTTGTGTAACTTTAAGGACCTGTACATGTTTTTTCAATGTTTGTCATAGCTTGTCAGAGATGCGTGCATAGTCAGCAAGTCATTGAATTTTGAATCAAAATCATTCAAATAGGTTCTCTTTAGGTCAGGAAGTGAAAATTGCCATTAATAAAAGCAGTTGAGTCTAGAAACATCCTCCAAAACATAATTTAAGTGCTCTAAAACTCATTTTGTTGCTTCAAAGCTGCTGTATCACTTTTTGGCTCTGAGGATGCTGCTGGGTGATTACTTTGGCTTATTTACAAGTGCATAATTTATTTACATTTATTTATTTACATATACCTTAAAGGCCTCCAGAGAGGCATTGTGTAAGGGGGGACAAATACAAAGATATCCGCATAGTCGGTAAAAAGCAAAATCACAATCGCAAGTACAGGAAAACAGTGGTAATTATATCTATAAACAATATGTCGCAATGCAGAGGGAGTTATAAGAACTACTAAACACAAATCATATAAGGCAAGCGAGAAGATGCAAAAAAAAAAAAAATGTAGATTGAACTATGCCACAGAACTACTGCGCATCAAAAAAGCCCCTTCAAGGAATAGTTACATAAATGACGGGAACGTACATGATATGCTAAGCGTTATCAATGAAGTGCTTTAGTAGATCTTCGCGAAACGCTTCGTGATTGTGGAGAGATGCAATGCTATTCGGAAGATCATTCCACAGGCGGATGGCGCGCGTGAGTGATGAGAAGTTAAAAGTGTTAGAACTGCCGTAAATGCGAGCAGAGCATAGCGAGCATAGCAATTAGGACAGTAATTTCACAGCAAAAGTGATTAATTCCTCTTGGAGATACATTTACTAATGCGGACCATAGCTTTTTCTACAAACAACTATACATGCGCCCGTTAGGGTGCCACGAAAGCGGGTACAATGAGCTGTAAGCCTAGGCCAGCATAACCGGCAAAAAGGGACACAATTCACTAGTCTCCACTCAATTCCGTAACACAGGGTGACAAATTAGATGAACAGCGACTATTCATCTGATACTTGTGGTGTCCTGTGTTTCTTGCTCTGTGGGTATCCCAAGGGTAGTCGCAACCCAAGCATCAAATTATAAGGCATCAAAGGGCAAATGAAGGGACAAATGGTGCAAAACAACTGGACTTCAATACCAGATGGGAATGTGCAGTCCCTCTTCAGTTGATTGGGCACGTAGGTGCCAGGTTAGGAGTTACGTTCGTCGCCACTGACTGAGGGAGGGGTCAAGTGAGAGGGTTTGGTGTAGGGTGCCTACATGGTGGCTCAACCTGTAGGCTTCCTAGGTTTGCGGAGAGTGGTGGAAACGTCTGCGACCTGAACATTACTTAGTGCAAGGCGCCGTGGTAGATTCCTGGGACAATGGAAGCAATAAATAACCTGCTTCAAAAGGGCTTCAAAAATCGAGACAGCTCTGGGCCAGCAACAGCGCTGGATTTGCTACTTGTTTCTTTCTTGAGTCCAAGGAAAGCAGCAAGTGTTTAGCCATGCTTGTTTTTGTTTTGTTGCCGATGTCTTAGCTTCGCAGTGATGTGTGCTGTAGAAAAGAAGAGGGAGGGAACAGTTGTTAGGGACAGATTTTGATGGGGAGATGGAAGAAAGTGTGTGTCGCATCTGCAGAAAGACTGTCTTAGACTGTTTTTTACAATGTTTACTTAGATTTTTTGTATGCATGAACACCAGAAAGTAATTGGAAATTAATTGCATTACTGTGCAGAACTAATTGTATTATAATGCCAACAATTTTGGGGAGCAGTAGTTAGTGGCATAATTTAATTAAATTTTTGAAATTTTCAGTTAAGTAGTTAGTAGAGTAATTTGCAAAAGTAATTCTGCCCTGTGTGGTGGCGACAGAAGTTTTCGAGTGTTTTTTGCGTGCTTGGGAAACAGCCTTTGTCCTTTTTTGCCTGCGTCATCACGGGCCTGTGATCTGCTTGCTGTTGTTGCGAGAAGTCGCTCAACTCCCGTCCATTTCCTGAAACAGGCTCCTCTTTGACCTGTTAAAACTCTTCCACTATGTTATGCTGGTGAAAATCCTGTACGCATGCAGGCTTTAGGCATTAACACATGCAACGTCACCCAATCGCTACAAGCCTCTGCATGCAATATCACTTTCCTTTTTTTCAATCCAGCGTCATAGCAAACTGGATGTATCTTCGTAGCCATCATCATACTGGTGGCCTGTTCATGTCTATGATTACTGTTAACAATGTCCACTCGCAAGGAATGCAAAGCTGTCATTTTGGGATGCCGAAGACAGTGGGGTGTCGCCAGCATAGTTTCACCTTTGTACTCGGTTCTAACATGCATATACTTTTTAGAGGCCTGTAATATATTTTTTCTCAGGGGAAAAAAAAAAAGGTTATAACTGAGCAAATATGGTAAGGCATTTTCAGCATTTGTCAGTAACTTGTCCATGTCCTTGTGAAATTGGGGACCATTGGGAAGGGCCACACTGCTTCGCTCTTTTATTTTCAACGAAGGCTGCACGTTTGCAGTGACTTCGAGATGCATTGCTATCCCACAAGCTTCTCCTGAGTTAAAAAAGAGCAGCAATCGCATATCCGGGAGCATATTAGATGGAGGAAGATTTTATTTCTTGTGATTAAAGAATAGACTTCTCCTGGCCTAGGCCATAAATGACTTATCGGAGAAGGAGTGAAGGGTCCAGCAACCACGTGGCCTGGTGGGCAAAAAATTTCGCTGCAGGTGGCGTGGTGCGGAGAATTTGGTCTTGTCCGTTGACAACTCGGTGTGCTTTTCTCAATACCGCCAAGCTGTCGCGTGATGCAGTGCGATATTCGATGGAAGGTGACCAGCAGCATGTTTCTTCCGTTCTAGAAGTGGCCCAAAGTGTTTTTCGACAGGCCATATTTAAGGAGTCAGCCTTTGTCACAAGACAACTCTCAAAGGCATGCCAGTGGCATGATTGCTAAGTACAGCCACATCCCAAGACGGAATCGTAATATAGCGCGTTCAAAGGCTGTCGTGTCCCAATCGAAAAGTGGTTTCACTGGAATTATTTAAGTGCACTTATGAACATTTGTACGCCCATGAACATTAAGTGGTACAAAACACGCTTTGCTATTTTCCATACCGCGGTACGCATTCGCGTGGAATTGCTAGTAGCGGGAAAAATTCGTACTTTTTCGTAACACAGTTTAGGTGACAGAATCACACGACTAGCGGAAATAATTCTTTCCAGCACAATCACCGACTATAAAGTAGCAATACGATATTTAGTTTTTATGGCCAAGCATAACACAAACTAAAAATGTCTCTACTTGGAAGAGAAATCATTCAGCCAAGCACGAAGCTCGCGCGTGCGCTGCTGTTCTTGCTCACAACTGTCCATGCTTCGTGGGGCTCAGTAGTGGCTTTAATGCAATAAGCCTGCGTTGACCTCTTTTCCAGCATGCTTTAGTCATATGAGTTTCAAGCGTTTGGTAGGACTTCAGGTCGTCCGCAACGGGCCATGCCAGTTCATGGAACAGAAATATTATTGCATGAATGCCGAGACTGTCATCTTCTTTAAGGTGAGAATTGCTAATTGGTGTGCATAATAAGGAGTGCTGCATATTGGGCTTGATATGAATGTGCCAAACGCACAATTTGAGACAAAAACTGCACAGCAGCGGGCAGCTCTCTAACGCTCCCTGCAACACTGAGCCAAACAAATAGGCGGAGGTCGAGTACGTGGAATGAGCCCTAGCTAACGCACACGATAATGATTACGCACTGACAGATGCAGCCCGTGCGAGGCTCCCTCCTCCCTTTGTGATGGGCGGCTGTGCGGGTGAAAAGTCAGCAAGAGCGTGAACATATCTTTCCCGCTGGTGTTTATGTTGATGAGCATGCACGTGTGAAATGTCTGTGTAAAGTTTCCCCTCACCCTCCCTCCTTCATTCCTTTCTTCTGCTCGGGCTCAAATGAACGGGTGCATTTTGAATTATGACTAACACAGTTTTCCAGGAACCTTTGCATTCACAGCTGGAGTTGTAAAGCAGTGTAACACCCTTGTTACGTGGCCAACTTCAGCTGCCACTGAGCTTGAGCTGAGGAACAGTGCAATTGTCTCCAGTTACACATGCGTGTTTTAGCGTAATTCAGTTCAACTTCAGGGTCTCTTGATCATGCCACGTGTAGGGAATAGAAAGACACTGCAATGTTTTTAAGTTTGCACATTACCTTCATGCCTGATTTCGCCGTATTGTCATTTCTGCACAAGTTTCGCATCGTAAGTGCCAAGACTATCCAGTATAAACATGTTCTGCTACACTGCAGTGCTAGCTGCTTTTTTTTGCCGTTTTTTCTTCTGCCACTCATGTTTGCATTTTCCAATCCTTCAGTTAATGAAAGCTTTGGATTGGGACCTGTACTTTCTAGGGCAACAACTTTCGCTTTATCACTGGGAATTATTATTCTGTTGCTATAGGTCTGTTTGTGACTATCTTATCAGACTCAACTGAGACCTCCTACTTGATTAAAACCTAACTGCAGCGTGACCTTAATGGCTCTTGATACTGCCATATAACACCGATAAGTGCTGTGTTCAGGTAACTCTTCGTTACCACGCCTATTCAAATCGGTCACCGGTGATCGATGCTTTACATCAAACTGCATATCTGTTGCCACGGGGGACAAGAAGAAAGCGTGCGAGAGGAATGCTTAACTCTTTAGTTATCATGCCTATTCATATTGATCACCGGTGATCAAATAGTAGATGAAGACATGTTGGAATTGCTTCTCGTGCACCTAGCACCACCCATTGGTTAGCCTAGGCACTGCACTTGTAGAACCAGTTAAAATTTTCCTGCTGTGGCGCAGATCTAATTTTTGATGCACCTTTTTGAGTACTAATGTGTATGCGTTGTTTCGAAAGAGGGTGTAGTGGCTGCCGATGAAAAAGAAAAACCTGCCACTTGTGGTAATACAGCATTAACATCAAAGTTTTGCAATCAAAAGACTTCTAGCAAGTCAAATATCAAGTCATATTGTTGGGCTTATTATTTGACGGTGTTGAGTGGTGATAATGACTGAAAATAGTGCCAGCTATTCAATAGTGAGTTCTGACTCCGAGTCCGGGTGGTTTTACTCCCATGAAAACGCATTCCTTAAGCTCCCCCGCATGTTGAAAATATATACCCGGCCTTTACAGCCAGTTTGCGGCAGTTTTGGTTTGGTGCCTCAGGAAAGCCAGGCACTGCTTCACCGCGTGGCATGAGAAATAAGGCTGTTTCCATGTGTAGTTTTTTTCTTTATGTAGCTGTGCCGTGCTTTACAGATGGTTTATTTTTTTACGCAGTGTTCCTGGGTCATTGATCTTCAATATATATATTCTAAATTTTCTTTGTTAATAATGTGTCTGTGGATATCGTGCCTTTTTTATTTTACTTTTATCAACTCGCCACAATTTTTCAATTTTTTTTGCGTGCTCCATAATGAATATTTTGCTTTGTAACTTATCTTTTTGGAAAGAGCATTCCATTTTGTGCATTTGTGTATGCTGCAATATGTGCTGCAGTGTTAATTTTACTGGCAAAAAATTATTTTCCGAGGCCTATGAAAAACTGCCATTTTCTCGCTCTAACGGAAGAGTTAAAGTGGCAGTCAGGTTTGTTGCCATTCAAAATGTCCATGATGGGACTATTACTAGTATGTGGGCCATTTTCGTCGCTTGCAAACAAGCAAATAATGTGAACCCTAAACATATTGACAAGGTTGCACTACATAGGGCCATGCAGTCGTATAAAAAAGGCATAGGAGGATGAGGGAATCGGAGGTATACTTACTTATTTTTAAAGAGTGATGCAAATTAGTGCACTAACTCGAAATAGCATCAAACAGTCAGTTATAAATTTTTCTGTGATATTCTCAGTAGTTTTCGTTTTATCATAGTTAACAGGTTGTTCACATATCGCTTGCTTGTGGAAAGCCTAGCAGGACTGCGAAATCGGCTATGGGTCTGTAAATGGATGTAATATTTAATAAGAAGTGTGATCTAAATCAAGACCTTTTTAGTTTCTTTAATTTCCTTATGCACCTTCTCCTAATATTTAAAATGCATTGTGGCCTAATTATTTGTTAATAATGTGAGCCTAGATGGTAAATCTGAGACTGTCTTGATGCGAAGCATATATCAGCAATTACAGCAAAGCAAACAGAATCCAGATCTGTGCATCCATTGTGGAGCTATGCCTTCTTCAGGCAAGGTGATATACTCAAAACAAACTTGTAAGGAAACAAGCCTTAAAGTTCCTTGTGTACGTTATGTTGTCTGTATATTCATTTGAAGAACTTAGAATTTGCTCTTGGGTGAAATATTTCAGTGCAAAAGAGAATGATTGTTGTAGATACTGAAAATTTAAGTATTCTAAAATCAACTTTTTTTTTTTTGCGATTTTCACAATCCAATTCCCACATCCCCCCTTAGCAGAGAGCATGAAGGTTTATTATTTGAGAAGTATACACCACCTTCGTTTTGGTAAAGTGGGATTATCGACGATACAACTGCCGTGTTTTGCGGCATTCAGACGTAGTCATAACTGTTGCTGCCATTTATTGTTGTGTTACATCCCACGTATGGGTAGAGGCTTCGCTCATCTCCCCTGATGCTCAGCTAACTGGTGGCAGAGCTTGTTTCTTCACACTCACCGCCTCTGGAACATTTGCATGAGTGCATATACTAGTACTTTGTTGCTCTAATTCCTACCGGTGACCTTTGCCAATGACATCTGTGTAGCCGCAGAGTTAAAGGGACAGAACACTGGCCAAAATATATCATAAGATTATGGTGGAGATGAAAAGACCTTGCCTCATATAGTACAGATCGAGCACTGCAATATAAAAAAAAAATAGGTTTTATAATTTTAATTTGCCATTTAATAATGCATAGAAACAACTGAGACGCTATCTAGTGGAGAAACACTATTACTTTTACTGCAGTATCCCAAGTGATTACATGTCGGCATAATATCGCTGATTTTCGTAAGTGCACAATGTTCCTTTTTCTTTTAGGAGTGCTTGTCATAATTTATTATGTTTTGCACTCTCTTCACTGCTTTAAATAAAAACCACCCCTCTTTTCGCACTGCCAGAGGCATGTTTTCAGGTTTTACTCCTAGATGGCGTCATTGTGTTTGGAATTCCGTGAATGAATAGATGATAGTGCTAATTAAAACTTTCATCGACAAGGCGTGCGTTATTGTGTCGTAACAGCCTTGAGTGTGAAACCGAAAAGGAATTACTGTAAGCAAACAATGTCTGATTACTGTCTGCCGAGTGAAATTTATATTTGGTTTGAGTACGTTTTTTTTGTTGACGACCAGTCGTTGTCATGGTTGCTGCTCATTGTTTCCAGCATCGGACTACATAAAAATGGGCGCATGCACTGATTGAAAAATTCTCGGTAAAAATTTTCTACAGTGTTTCTACCAAAACCGCATGGATTCAAATCCATCACGGCAAAAAAAATTGAGAACTTAAGGTGGCGGTTCTACGGTCGCCATCTTGGAAGTAGTTCAGATTCTGCCACCAGGCTACGCCACTAATCCATGACTGAGGAATTGAGTACCCAGCCACTCAGCCCTCTCGACTTGAGCTGCCTGAACGCTTTTCTTGTGTTGCTGCGTGGACTTTCAAAGATTTTTGCGGCTCCACAGCAGTGTCCAGGCAGAGAAGGGAAGGATTTTTGTCCCCGTCCTGCGCAGCATGGGCTGCCCCATTGAACTCCCCTCTTCAACCCAAACCCACGCACCACTACTTCGAACAATACGCGCCCTGACAATTGGACAAGAGGCTTCCCTCTCTTGCCTATACTTCGTCTCACAAGATGTTTGCAGCACAGCGAAAAGCAGAGGCACCCCAGCCGGTCCAACCAGGATCACGCATACAATAGGCAATTGTGCTTCTAAGCACCTCTCGCCCCCCCCCCCCCCCCAAATTGGCATGGGTGAGAGTAGGAGCACAATTCTCTATTATAGTGCGCACAGGCTAGAGGCCCTTAGGAGCACAATTGAAAGGGCTCCTCTGCCTTTCGCAGTGCTGCAGATATCTTGTGAGACGAAGTATAGTTTCCGCTGTAGAGCCACGAACATTGCTCCTACCCGCCGAGCGTGAGGGGGTTGGACTGGACTGCAGTAGGCTAGCTTGACTGAACACAAATAAAACAGGGTGTCAACATGATTGCACAGTGCAATCTTAGTACGAGTGAAAAGGAAAAGCGAATGGCACTATTTCTGCACACTTCGTCAATGAACCTTAGTTGAAGTCGGCGCCTGTCTTGTGTTCTTTTGATCCTCGTCTTTTGGGCTGTGCAATCGAGTGATCATTAGCGAGCTTTAGAATACGGCGACCCTATCCGTAAGTGGGATAGAGTAATAGCGGAGCGTGCGCGCTATTATAGAGAATTGTGCTCCTACTGTCACCCGCGCTATTGCCCTGTCCCCCTAAGCGGTAGGGGTACCATATTCTAAACCTCCCTATTGTTGATGCCATAGATATAGTAAGGATCGGAACACTCCTTGACTGTAGTGGAAGCTGTCAGCTCTTGCGGTCACCAGAAATTTGCTTTATCAAACGTGATTACAAATATGATAATATAGCTATAATTAGCTGAACTTCAGTCAACAGTCGCCCTTGTTTATTTTTTGTTCGTGCTTGTCCAATCTTGGAAACTAGAGCTGGTAAGTTACAATGTGCAAATAAGTGAATGATTGCCAATTTTTTCCTTTTGAGATGAATCGATATTCCGAAATAGATGTGAAATCCACCAAGAGGCTATGTATCGCGCAGGAGGCCGGCATGCATTCATGCTCTCTTCGGCACTGAGGAGGCGCATTCACACTAAACTATGTGGGAAATGGGGGAAGGGGAGAAGAGGTTGTAAAGGAAGGTTTTCAGAAGAAAGGACCTAGCGGGGACAGTTTTTTAGGCGCTTATGGCGGCCACTTCCCCACTCCCAGTTGGATGCTCCACAGTCTTCATTTTATTTATTCGCTCGCGCGTGCGTGCGTGTGTGTGTGTGTGTGTGTGTGTGTGTGTGTGTGTGTGTGTGTGTGTGTGTGTGTGTGTGTGTGTGTGTGTGTGTGTGTGTGTGTGTGTGTGTGTGTGTGTGTGCAATTAAAGGAACACAGTATTTTCAGGCAATTAGAATAAAATTTTAACAATCAATCCCCTAGAAACATTTTTCTCCTGCAGAATTTCACTCGACACTGAAATCTGATGTGAAAAGTAGCATGCTGTGGAAGACGCTGACCTGTCCTGCTGCAGCTTCCCGTCATGATGTATGCGCTTTCTGAACCAATATATTGGGTGGACTACTGTGGCTTGTAGCCTACTTTATTGTACTCATTTTACAGGGCGCACACACGTATGCAACAAGTACACTTCAGTGTTGAGCCCGCCTTTTGGCTTCATGTGTTGGTAGTAAATAATTTCGTGATGTGGCACTTGTACATTCACACATTCGCAACATAATAATCAGAGCCCAATTTTTACTCCATGCAAGAGCGCCCATGCTTACCAAATGTTTTCCTGCAAATGCCAAACGATTAGACGCATCGATCAGATCGCGTTCGGTCAGATTTGGCATGTGCTATAATTTGTGAATTTGTCCATACCAATGCAGTACAGCGATTTTGCTTCATGTGGTCAAACAGAAGCACGTTCTTTGTATGCTTCGAAATTCTCACACGCTTCTATGTCACTTTTGCTAATATGATCGGATACCTTTCAGAGCACAGGAAGTCGAGTTGCTTCAAACAAGGTTCAAATATAAAGTCAATAAATTGGGCATTGAGACGGCGGGTGAGTGGACGCCTGGCTGACACGGTATCTACCTTACTCGAGATAAGGGCCCCATTCTTTTGGAAACGCTCTGCCTGCCAACGGGCTTTTAGAGCGTTAGCTCTGTTGCTCACTTGCGCGAGTGGCGCGTTTTTCTAAGAATCGTAAACAGAGCCATCACCATAGCAACATCGCCGTCTTCACTGTGCCCAGGCAAACTAGACCGAACTCTCCAAGCCCCCGGCCACAGCGGCAAAGCGCGGTAGCAGGCGATGCTAGGCAAGTATAGCATTATAGCAAAATGAACGCCAAACCAGCTTCCCTGCCGAATGCATCAATGGTTTACCCTAGACGCCGTAATGCTTCGGACAATCCGCGGTATATCCCCCTCCAAGAAGCGGCAGGAACAGGACGGGACATCATGCACGTATAAAATAAATAAAGTAAGCGCAAATAAAAACATCAAACGGGAAACCAATTCAGTGTTTTCATATATATATATATATATATATATATATATATATAGGGCCATTGATCAAGTCAAAGTATTTGAAGAAGATATAAACGAATGCTTTTTGTCTGGTTTCTCGAACAAGGAAGCTGTAGGGCTGCCGAAACGATAGTACGTTTTCATGAAACTTTGACTTGGTCAGTGAGCCTGTGTATTTTTTTATGCCACCACCTGATCAGACTGCATTTCGTCGAACTCTTGATTACAGTGGTTTCTCTCATTTGAGCTAAGCTCGACATTCGGTTGCGTTGAGCCTCATCATTTTTTTTTTAATTTTTAGTGAGGGGAATGACGGAAATGAAGTGGCGAAACCCGATTCAACATCACATTTTTGTATTGGAGAAGCTTCACATGGCTGTTTCCTACTTGCCCATTCACTGAAAACATCCCCGGCAGCTACTGCGGCACCTTGACTATCATCACCGGAACGCAACATTCGGAAAAAAAAAAAAAGGAAAGAAAAAAAGACATGACTGAAACGCTGGTGATTATCTTCGGCTGCCCACTATATCATTTTTTCTCCTTTTCTTTGGAGCCTGCACTGCTTGCGCTATATAGGAACTTCAGTGGGAAGATTGAAGAGGCATGCTTGTGCATGTCCAGGTTTTCAAGTTGTACTTGGCAGACTGTCGAAACATTTTATCTGTACCAGTAAAGTGGCAGAGGGCACAAGTATTCGTGCAATTTCTCCTAGGGAGACGCTCTTTGAAATTATATTATATTAATTTATGCAGTGTTATAGTTCCGTGCCCTACTATTCATTTTATCGTAGAAAGGGGAAGATATTTTTCCTTCTTGCCACTGGAAAAAAAACCTCTAAATTCCACATCCTCACAATATATGCTAACACCGCGAACATCTGAAGATAGCTTCGTGGCGGAGCTAAGACGAGGAATAACCAGCTCCGACAGCGTTCGGGTTCGAACTGTCTTTTTTTTTTTTTTTTGCTGCTTTCACTGAGACGCTTAGTGCCAAATTCTTCTTTGTCCAGCGCCGTTCCGTTGTTTGTGATAAAAGCGCGGCGCCAGGGGCGCTACAAGACTACAAAACAAAACAAGAAAAATAATTTCAATATCTCCGCCACGATTATATCTTGCTGAGTAAGTAGAGTAAGTAAGTAGCGCGAGAGCCTTAGCTGGCAACGTTTCGGCACACAAACAGTATGACACACTTAATTCGAGGCGATAAATAAATCTCAAAGCAAGCAAGTGTACATTTGTCAAGGGACCATTTTCAAGTAGCGCTATTGCGCATGCGCGAAGCACCTGGGTGCGCGAAGCACGTGAACCTCAGTTCGACCCGACCACTCGACCCGACTCGCCAGTGTTTACCTCTCTCGCCCGATGGAAAGGAAAGGGCAAAGGGAAAACGTTGTAGAAGCACAATACCTTCTCGTAAATACCCCTCGATTCAGAGTGTTTGTGGCGCCATCCTCGTAATTTTTCTGAACTGCGACATTTTAGTGCACATGAAATTTCATAGATGGCGCTACCTACTACGTTTATCACACGTGGCTCTGTTATTTTACTATTATTTGACTTTGTAGTTGATAATTGTTACCGGTTGAATAAGGGAACGAAAGCCCGAACCTTTAAGTTATATTCGCCAGAAACAAACGAGCCATGGAGCATTTCAATCATGCTTATAATATTTCATGAAGAGCTCGCGCGCTTCAAATGAACCACGAAAAAATTAGCTGAAATCATCCTGACAGTGCACATTCCTCGAGAGTCGTAGAACAAAACCGATGCTTATCCTCTGACAGCGAGGTGCAAAGTTTTTCCACGCGAAATTTCAGCACAGATAAGAGCTTATTACTTGAACAGTTAAGCATATACTTTAAGCCATTTTGCAAAAAACGCAAAGTTTGATCACAAATAACTTTTACACTAAATGAAGCAGACAAATGATATTTTCAGGAAAAAGCAAACTATGTACGACCTCCAACTGCGCAAAAAATCTCCGCAGCAGAATGCGTATCTTGAAAGTTATTGTATGTATAATTACCCGTTTTATACACTTTTCACAGGCGCGTGGCTAATAAACTATGCGATACACAGTAATAAAAATGCTTAACTTTGTTCAATAACATCTAATATCAAAACATCTCAAACGGTGTTTTCCTAGGTGCAAAAGATTTTGCACAATTTTGTTTTTCCCGAGACAAGTAGAGCTGAAAAGCCGTTTCTTACCTTTGTGTTCTCCTTTACAGCTTAAACATCGGTGCAGCTATTTATAAATAAAATGCACCATTAGAAAGGAGAGGAAATAAACTTTACAAATATATTAAAGTCATATTTATAAACTACACTAGTGAGGCGCAGTGAGCGTATGAATATCGCCAAAAATGTCGTCTCTTCACCGCTGCAGTGGTACCGCCACCTTAATTCCAGTGTTCTGTTCCTTTAAATGCAAGTCCAGTGTCCTGTGCTTTGGCTAGACCTTTGCACGTTGCTAATGACCTAGATAAAAGTTCCTTGCAGTTACTCGCTTGCCTACATGCACCTTGCTGCTTGCTTCATCACTAACTCCTTAATCTGTGCCTCTGTTATTTCATACATAATCATTAATATTAACTTGTAAGCTACATATTACATGAATGATCACCCGACATAGATATACAGCCCTACTGAGGCACACAAATCTTCCCGCGTAACCTAGGAACAACATGTCTAACCTGGTACCCAAGAGTTCCGCGTTGGTTACCATTTCCTGCCGACTCGTCCATGTCACATGGTCTCATGATGTCACTAACACCGCCGATCAATCAGTGTCCGGCCATGCCATTTACCAACTACCATTTGTTGGAGGCATGCTTGTGATTTTTTTCTTGGAACGGCGACAGTGCTTGCAGAAACAGAAGGTTTTTTCCCTTTTTTTTTTTGCTGACTGGGAGCTTTAACGTTGTTGCATTAAGGATAAAGGGGCACACGGCATGATGCAACTAGAAAAGTGACAGGTGAGCAAAGCCAACTGCTCCGGTCCGCAGATGCAAACGGGAAGTGGGAATATTTGGTGTCAGATAACCCTTTACCATGTTGTGGCTCCATTTGGCCACGTAAGGAATGCTTATGGGTGGTTTAGTGTGGTCAAAGCAGTGCTAGGGTACGACCCAAAAACGACCGAATGATTTTACTTCGGATCCAAGGTCACCCTTTAAACATAACAGTTATCCAAGTCTATGCACCAACCACTACTGCTGAAGAAGCTGACGTTGAGAGATTTTATGCCGACCTGCAATGCCTTTTAGACCGCACTCCATCATCAGATGTCCTTTTTCTCATAGGAGACTGGAATGCTAAGGTGGGGAGTGAAGAAATATCCGGAATTACAGGCAAGTTTGGTCTTGGTGAGCCAAATGAAGCTGGGCAGAGGCTAGTAGAGTTTTGCCAAGAAAACAACCTGACCAAAGTGAATACTCATTTTCAACAGCACAAGAGGTGCCTGTACACATGGACTTCACCGGACGGTCTGTACAGCAATCATATTCTTTGCCGGCAGAGATGGAGAAGCGCTATACGAGCAGTAAACACAAGGCCGATTGTGGCACCGATCATCAAACGCAGAAAACTAGAAGGCATTTCAGGTATAATCTGGATCAAATTCCATCAGATAATGCTGTGGAAGTGAGGAATCGATTTCAAGAATTAGATCTAGAAGACGGAGAGCCTGAAGAGATGTGGACTGATGTTCGTGATATAATACAAGAAGTTGCTACTAAGGTAGTTCCAAAGTAAAAGAAATGCTAGAAAGCAAACTGGTTATCTGAAGAGGCTTTGCAAATAGCTGAGGAAAGAAGGATGGCAAAAGTTATGGGGGAAAGAGAAATATACAAGGTTTTCAATGCGGATTTTCAGAAAATAACAAGGAGAGATGAGAATGAACGTACAATGCCAAGCAGTTGAGGACAAGAGCCAATTGAGGAATACAAGAGCTCTGTATAAGACAATCAAAGATATCAAAGGAAGCTTCTGTGCTAAGCTGGGCGTGATAAAGGACAAACGAGGCAGGGACCTCACTGAAGTCTCAGAGATAGAGAAGAGGTGGCAGGAATACACAGAAGAACTGTACAAGAAGGACCCGGATGTGCAAACCCAACTTAACATGGTTGTGATTACTGATCTCGAGTCGGGCATCCTGAAAAGTGAAGTTGAATGGGCCTTAGCCAGCCTTGCTAAGAACAAAGTTAGCGGAATTGATGGCATTCCAGCTGAGTTGCTTCAAAACCTCAACCATGACGCTGTTAACGTTCTGCATACATTACGTCAGAAGATTTGGCCAACCCTGCAGTGGCCACAGGATTGGAGGAGGTCAGTTTACATCCCCATTCCAAAGAAAGGCAGTGCCGAAAATTGTTCCAACTACCGCACGATCGCGCTTATTTCGCATGGTAGTAAGGTGATGTTGAATATCCTTCAAGGTAGGCTGCAGCAGTATGTGGATCGAGAGCTTCCGGACGTGCAAGCTGGGTTTCGCAAGGGCAGAGGAACTAGAGACTAGATTGCCAACCTTCGCTGGATCATGGAAAAAGCAAGAGAGTTCCAGGAACCCATCTACTTCTGCTTTATTGATTATGCGGAAGCGTTTGACTGCGTAGATCACAGCAGATTGTGGCAAGCTCTCCAAGAGATGGGAGTTCCAATTCACCTCATCTGTCTCCTCAGGAACCTGCATGAAGGGCAAGAGGCCACAGTCAGAACTGGGCATGGTCTTACTTATTGGTTTTCGATTGAGAAAGGAGTGAGACAAGGCTGCATACTGTCGCCCTGCCCATTTAACCTATATGCTGAGTGCATCATGAGGAAGGCCGGTCTGGACGAGTCTTCAGCTGGAGTGAAGATTTCTGGGAAACATATCAACAACCTTAGATATGCGGATGATACCACTTTAATGGCAGAAAGTGAAGTGGAATTCAAGAGACTTCTGATGCGCGTAGAAGAGAGTGAGAAGTTTGATCTTAAACTGAGCAATAAAAAGACAAAGATCATGGCGTCTTGCCCTGTCAAGTCCTGGAGCTTCAAGGGACAAGAAGTGGAAGCTGTGAGATTTTCTCTTCTTGGGTTCCAAGATTACCCCGGAAGGAGACTGCGGACATGAAATTAGGAGACGCCTGCTTCTGGGAAAGAGAGCCATGGCTAGCCTTGACCGCCTAGTAAAGAGCAGAGACATTAGACTGCCAACCAAGATCCGTATTACTCGTGCTATGGTCTTTCCAGTTGTGATGTACGGATGCGAGAGTTGGACTGTGAAGAAGGCTGACCGCCGAAGAATTGACGCGTTTGAGTTGTGGTGCTGGCGGAGACTCTTGAGAGTTCCTTGGACTGCCAGAAGATCAAGTCAGTCGATATTGTCTACCGTAAATCCTGACTGCTCATTGGAGGATCAAATTCTAAAGTTAAAGCTCAGCTACTTTGGTCATCTGATGAGAAGAGAGGAGTCGCTGGAGAAAGATTGGATGTTGGAAAAGGTTGAGGGTCACTGGAGAAGGGGTAGGCAGCGAACACGATGGTTAGATGGCATCCTCGCGGCGCTGCAGATGAAGTTTTGTGATGTTAGGAAGATAGTGAGAGACCGGAAAGCGTGGCGTGATATGGTCCATAGGGTCACGAAGAGTTGGACACGACTGAACTGAACTATAAATTGAAGATGTCATTGAGTCATATTACTAAGTATGACTTGCAAAATTTGTTGTAACTAGAAATTGATGACGTCATTAAGTCATATGACTAAGTATGTTCTCACTAGAAATTAATGTCATAATGTCGTCACCAGGTTTCGAAGTGGCACAGTGTGTTGTAACTAGAAATTAATAATGTCCTCAAAGTCATGTTATGCAGATGATTTGCAAAAGTAGTGTAGCATGTTGTAACTAGAAAATGACATCAAAGGTGACTTGCAAAAGTGATGCAGTATGTCGTAGCTAGAAAATTGAGGACATCACTAATCTTATGACCAAAGATGACTTGCAACAGGTGGTGAGAACAGCAGACTAATGAAATCATCTACAAAATTGAGTGGAAGTTCAGAGGCCGCATCCAGCTCGTAGATGTGCATGTTGCATGCTCTGCCGCAGTAGTGCAGTTTTTAGGGTGCTCGACTGCTATACTCAAGAATGCGGGATCGAATCCTGGCCATGGGGGTCGCTTTTTGATGGAGGTGAAGAGCTAGGCACCTATGTTCTGTGCGATGTCAACTGATGTTACCACAGGTGGTTGAAATTTCTAGAGCCCCTACGGCACGTTTCATAGCCTACGTCTCTTTGAAACGTTAAAAACCCCACAAACTTAACTTGTTGCATGACCAAGTGTTTTGCTCTTTATGTGCAGTGCAGCAGCGTCAAGCAGGAGTGATGGGTGCCTACAGCTCGACGAGAAGGCGAACCCGTACCTGAGCATGTCGTCAGAGCAACTGGAAGAAATGGATCGGGAAGTTGAGGACGAATGCAGTAATGACGACGACGACGATGATGAGAAGGAAAAACAGCCCTGCGCTCCGGAAGCCGAGGAATCTAGCCAGGACTCCACATTGTGTGAGGGGGCCACGAGGGAGAACTCCGAGTCAGAGTCGTCAGCCGAGTCGCTGTCGGGTGGCGAGTGCCCGCGTGGTTGGAGGAAGCGGCGCCGTCGAAAGCGGGAGCGCGATGGCTTGACAGACGACGAGGCTTCGCAGCCGGCCAAGTTTCCACGGTGCGAACTTCCGGAGGACAGTGAGCGGTCGAACACTGAAAGGTCATCCGACGAGTGTTCGAATGCGTCAGTGGGATCTGTTGACGAAGAGATGGCCGCAGCAGTGGAGCGCGAGTTTCTAGGGCTCTAAAGAGTCGGAGCACTGTTGTGACGTTTTATTTGTGCGCGCCATCTTGGCTTGTCGAAGCAGCATGGACTGCGCTTGAATGAACTTTGGTTTTACTTGCTCGTCTGTGTGTACATAACTGATATCTGGTTCAGACCTAATTCATGCTGTTCTCCATTGTTCGTGCCGACTACTTCATTCTCAGAAAGGCCACTTCTTAGTGCTCACTTTGAAAACAAAGTGCTCTATGGCGGGTGTTCGTCGCATCTGAGGTCTTCTGAGGGATCATTAATGACTCCAGCTGCCGGCCAAAGTCCCGAGCAAAGTTCACCAAAGGGAAAACAAAGAACTATGTCCACATCTTGTACAACATGAAAACTAAGTCTGAAGGAAGCACTGGAAGCGTTGGACGGTTCCTCGGTTACTTTGGAGGCTGACCGTGCTCTAAATGGTTAGAGTAAAATGTTTCTTTGCTTGATAGATTTTTTGTGTGATGTTAATTTCACGGTACGCCTATATACGGGCGACCATGACTGTGCAACATGTTCGAACATCCATCCACAACGTAAAATTGACTTGTTTCGCACTTAAGTGGTGAAATTCAGCGGGAGAAAGTGATTATACCAATGTGACATGTGGGCTACACGGCCAGGACAGGGGGTAGTGATTAGCTCCTGATTAATTTCCACCACCTGCAGGGTTCTTTAACGTGTGTTAGCATTGCAAAACACGCATACATTTCAGTGTTTTGTCTTTAAAATAACAGCTCTGTGGCAGGGTACAAACCCACGACCTTAGGACCAAATGCCAAAAGGGAAGTCGGGTATGGCCCAAGGCCTGGACATATTAAACAAACATGCCCAGTGCTTGGATCAGCTAATTAGAGAGATTAAGCTTGTCAGAGACGTACTAGCGTAGACTTGTGCCAGTTTACCGGACCTGTCAACGCAGGTGCAGTGGCCGCAGTTGCATCCACCCCTGTCCCAGTGAAAAACCCCTATGAGTCACAATAACATCATACAAATTCTTATACTAAACTCAGACTGAACTCGTACAAATCTCATATCTCATACGGATCTTATTCAACGTATGAGAAATATATGAGATGTATGACATTTGTATGAGTTTAGTATGAGAAATCTGTATTAAGTTATTGTGACTCATGGTTTTTTTCACTAGAGATATGCGCGTGCGACTATCGACTGTGCAGAGGTGAGTTCCTGTACATATTTGTCTTTTGGGCCATTTCCAAACGAATATTTGCAGCGCGATCCATTTCACAGCGAACTTCTCGATCCCAATGCGTCAAAGCAACCCAATCTGTGCTTGTTCCGCGAAGTGCTCAGTTTCTCTCCTAGCGGGAAAACGCGATCCGTCGCATAAGGGAAAGAAAAAAAGAAAAGGAGAAAGAAATACCTCAGTGTCGGGCCATGTCTGTACGTGACTCGCAACACGCTGTGGCAGACGGCGGGTGCACTTCGCCATGGCGCGAGATCACACCCGCGCACGAAACTTACATGTTCCAGGAGGCCGAGCAAAATAGCGTTGTGCCTCAGGCTGGCCAGTGCAAACTGTGACAGGCCGCTTAACTGCTTATACTGGTTAGGTCGATGACGCCGCCGCTCAATCCAGTTACGCCTAATCCTTTTGGAAATACCACGCATGGAGAAGTGTTCGCGTTTATATAGAACCTCCTTCAGCAGAACACTCGATATAATGAATTGCACGCCATGTGCCTGCAAAGGGAGCCTTATAATGACACATGATGGAGCCGGATCGCCTGCGTAGCGTTGGGCACCTTCTACCGCTGTACAGCGCTAATACCGCAAACCACTTAACGAAGTTTTGAGTGTTAAGTCTGATTGAAAGTGTCCTTCGGTCTGGCGTGACTATTAAACGCAACACTGCTGTCGCACGGGAGAGTTGGCCTTCTGGGGATCATTTGTGCAATGAAGCCAGCTGACCGAAGGCTTGCGGTGGCTTTTGCGTGGCTTGCTTTGCTGCTGAAGGCGATGCAGAAATTAGGGCTATCGGTTATGGAGATATGGTGATTCCGTGACAACAATGGTCACGCGCCGAATGCTTCGATGAATGGGTGGCGGGTGCGGTAATCACACTGAGCATGCGCACTTCACCTCGCTATTACCCTATTCCCCTAACCGATAAGGTCCCCCTATTATAATTAACTGCACTTTATTTTAACTGAGCCATTACAGCATTTAGAGTGTCACAGTAAATGAATTAAACCTCTTATGATCAGTAGTGGCTTTTCCCAAAGCATCCCAAAGCTTCGATGTGAACCTCAGTCCCAACGCACTTATGCCACGCGGCTCGAGACGCGAGCAGTGCGAGCTCTGATGCTGGCTTCCGCGAAGCGGCGTGCTTAGTGCGCAGCGACTAGATCTAGTGAGGTGGTTGGGGTGGGTGGCTATTTCCGGCCCTCCGGGACTGGGAACGTAGGGGCCTTTGCCTTTTGCAACGCAGGCTCGTTGCAACCCATGTTGCCACCACTTTATTTGCATCTATTGCATATGCCGCCATTGCACTCGCTGCCACAATGGAGGCGAACGGCCATTGTGACGCGCGCCTTCTCTCACTTGTGTCTGTGCACACGTGGCAGCAGTGGTGGCTTAGCTGGAGTTGGCCGAAGAGTCGTCGACGTGGTGTCCGGCACCGTACGTCGGAAATAATCGGGGACTGCGTAAAAATTCGTCTCATGGTAATTTGTGGTTCAATTAAAGATTGATTGCTTGCTGCGTGATAGACGGTGATGAGTTCACGAAATCATTCTAATTGATGAATTAAAGAAATGAAAGAATTGGAAAAATAGGGCTCGAAGGTTTCAAAATGCTCAGAATTAAAAGCCGATGCTTCATGAGAGTGATTATGAAAATTTAGACTTTAATTTATCAAATTAATTTATTGAGGAGTGAATAATTGGATAAAAATGGGGGTTAAATGCTCAGAATAAAAAGCTAATTCTTGTTGATGCTAATTAATGGCACTTATTTTTTTCTTTCACTTCCATGGATGGACAGAAATACTTCATTGTCCGACGGATATAGAGGAGTCTTCTACAGGTTACTCCTCGCCTAGACAACAGCCATTAGCCCCTGAGCTTCGGCGGCGTCTTCGGTCAGTTGGATCAGTTGGAGCTGAGTCTCCGGGTCGGAGCTGAACAGTGGTGTCTCCCAGTGTTCAAAGTCTTTAATAAATTGACTCGCTTGTGAAGCTTGAGCGCAGTTCCAAATCATATAATTTAGGTCGGCCCTATCAATACATTTTTTGCATTTGTCGGAGTATTGTCCTCCACAATAAAAGCTGTGTAATTGGTGGTTTGCAAATGAGTTAGTTTTGAGTAGTCTCCAAACCGCATTGCCTAATGTTTAGTAAGTGATTTGTCTGCGACTGATTATTTCAGTTCGGCAAGCCTGTATTGCTGCAAAACATCTCTGTACTTGACTAGCCCGCACTTGTTTGTGAAACGTTCAGTTGGCCCTGGAGTGACCAGTTCGGAAAGTAAGGCCTCGAGCTAGCTCATGGGTCGCCTCGTTCCCAGGAAGGAAGGCATGAGCAGGTGTCCATACTATGCGAACTTGCCTACCAATTTGGATGTTACATAGAATTCACTCTACCAGTGAGGAAACTCTCCCCGCGATGCAATTATTGATTGCTGTCTTAGAATCGCTGACAATGGTTTTTCTTGGATATCCTGCTATGGTAGGAGCAATAGCGACTTCCCCCGTGTGCGTACGAGTCATGGAAACCACTCCACTAATCAGCAGGTTACCTTGTTCGTCAGTAACTGCCACTATCATTCTGTCTTCGTCACTGTCTGCCGCGTCAACAGACACCACCGATCGGTCATTATCAAAAAATTTAGCTAGAGCTCCGACTCTATCTGCCTAAATGCTACGTATGGGGTTCTGGGTGCATGTTCTTTGGAATGGGTGGAATTAGCTGGTTGCGAGTCTTATTTGGCAGATCCACTCTGATTTTACCCTGTACGCAGTAGTTGATATTTAACTTGAGTAGAATTTGCCAGTTGGTGTGGCAGAGAGGCGCTCGTATAGCGAGGCCATAACTGCCTCTATGATCTCTCCTAGGTATTGTGTATGCCTGCACCTAGAAATCGCTTGTTTAACGTGCGGATTGGCAGCCCTATTGCTTGCTGAATGCAATTTTTGATGATGATGTCAATTCTCTTTCTCAGCAGCCTTGAGTCCGATATATGGACAAATGTAGGCTATGCAGCTAATCGCGAAGGTCAGTACTAACCTGAAGACAATTGCTTATCTCATGCCGGTGTGTCTGTTATTATTTATTGAATGAGTCGCATCACTTGCTGCTCAGCACCTTAATTGTGTGTTCATTGAAGCCATTTTCTTGGAGTATGAGACCTAAAATCCGGATATTGGGGACCTGAGGTATGGATACTCCTCCGACAGACTGCGTTATGTTGTGCTCAGCCTTTCTTGACTGTGTTTGCCGGTAGAGAAAAAATTCAGACTTTTATCGGCGAGCATATCTTAGTCCTTGGGGGCAGCGTAGGCTTCAATAGCATCTATGGCTTCTTGTGGTCTCTCCTCTATCTTCGCGTTACTTCCTACTCTTTATCCAGAGAGTGATGTCTGCACAGAAATTAAAGTTTATGTCTCTAATGCGTTCGATGTTTTGTGATAGCTGAAGCAGGGCCACATTAAAGAGAAATTGAGAGAACCGAGCCTTGTAGCGTGCCCCTGCTTCCCAGTCATATTTCTCCGGATTGGTGCTCTCCAATTCGAAGTTTAGTTATCCCAACAGTAAGAAAGTCCTTAATGTAGTAATGTATGTTCGCGACCCCGAGATGCTGAAGGTTTGCAAAAATAGCCACGTGATGAATGTTGTCGAACACCTTCAAGAATCCTACGGTCACTCGCATATGTCTTGTGTCATGCAGGGTGTCGTACCGGAATTTTTCCGGGTTCGAGTTAGCGCCTTTCGGGCTTGGCTCACATCTTTCGAATTTGATTTCGGCTACAGAAACACATTCCATTCCAGTTAGAACCGGTTCGAACGGTAAAAAAAGAACAAATAAACTTCGGGTGTATTTTTTACTACTTTTTTAGTACCGAGTTTTCTTTCCTGTTCCGTTATATAATAAATGCTAAAATTTATACAGTAGTAGCCCATCTATTGTTGTCAGATGTGACGGGCTCCAATTGGCTGTACAGACCTCAGGAAAATGCTTATAATGTGTGGCTGACGATTAGGGGTGGATAGGGGAAAATAATTATTTTCATTGGCACATAAACAGCTAAACTCAAACGTGCCAAAAGTTATGATGTTTCCTGCTGCGCTTTTTAGTTACAAGAAATTTCACATGAATTTTAGTTTAGAGCGAAACCTCTACTACCACGCCTACAACATTTCGCACGACTCCTACTAAAGCACTTTGAAATCGGATCAAGGTCGAACCAAGTACACACCCCAAGACTAACGATGTATGTACCAAGTGTGTGACTATATATATAGCGAGCACACGGACACCTTTGCATTTCGCGTTTCTGTGGAGGTGAAACGATAAGGTATCCGTGTGCTGTGGCCCGAAAGGCGCTGATGAAGGTCCCCTTCTCTTCGTGTTGGGGTTCGAGTCATTGTCATGTTTGCCAGGGATCCGGATAGTCTCAATTCTGGGGCCGCGACGCTATGCGACCACCGTCTTGTTGTGCGTCATGGTTATCCGCATAGGCATGCCATACCTTTCTTTTGGAAAAACTTTGAGGCTATACTGTTGTGTTTAGTCGCATAATTTACAACAAACTTGACATGACATTATGGCTGCTCGGAAATATTTTATTATGTGCTGAGTAAGTGCTGCCAAATTATTATTTGCCACCTTAGAAAAACTGAAGGAAGGGGACATTGTCAAGGATTGTTGAAGTCATCCGGGTTGGATTGCAAGAGAGAATATACTTTAATCTAGAAAATGGTCTCTCGATGCTGTAGATGACATAGCAAACGCTACTGTAGCTAATGAATGGGCGCCGCAACTTCTCTTCCCAGAATTTCAAAACACTCGAGTCTGCTTATTCTGGATACCTTTTCAAATGCGTAGAGCGGGCTCGGTACTTCCTCAGTTTCCTCAGTGAACTGCTTTTGTCTCCGAGTACTTGCAGGCAGTCTGCTTCTCTTTCCATAAAAAAACGCTTCAAACTCATTTTATAGTTTCTTAAGGAGAGATTCTGTTGCCGCTTACTTGATCGCTGCCGGCGATCCTACGAAGCCGCTTCCATGTTGTGACCAAATGCTGTCCGCGCTTGTCAACGTAATGTAGTATCGAGGGTCTCACGCTGCAGTTCACCGGCAGTACAATTACTAGCTGTCATTCCCTTTTATGCTTTTTATCCTTAGGGCATAGTCGCAGGCTCCTTCGGTCCGCTTGACGTCGTCCCTGTCCCTGATTTCAAGGTTTTGTAGAGAAAGCTACACTATAGGCTTCCCTTCGCGCCAAGGCCGGTAGTGTCTCCAAAGGGGTGTTCTTCCACTGGCTTCGCTCTCTACACAGAAGGAAAAAGGCAGCGGCATCCCAGCAGATGCGCACGCCTGCGCGAAGGGAAGGGTAGTTTCTGCACTGTGCATGCGTGCACTGCTGCGGAGAGCTGGCCCAGTGAAGCTAAAGTCCCTTGTGAAGCAGGCAAGCGTCTGCCGGCATCGCATGCTCCCGGAATAAAAGTGGATTCTGTCTAGAACGCCGGTCCCGCCGCGGCGGTGCAGTGGTTGAGACTCCCGACAACTGCCGGAGTACCTGGGTTCGATCCCGACCTCCGGCTGCGTTTGGTTGGTTGGTTTCTGGGGTTTAATGTCCCAAAGCGACTCAGGCTATGAGAGACGCCGCAGTGGAGCACTCCGAAAATTTCGACCACGACGAGCACGTTTGCTGTTATCGCCGCTGCCGAGTTGCTTAATTCTTTTGAGGGCGCAAGTTAGCCCATACCCCAGTCACGCGGTCAATTTCAAAGGCGATTGAGTTGATAACCTTCGAAATGTTCAATCGCGAACGAACTCGAAGGAGTTGTGCCGCTGCTACACGGCAAAACTCGAAGGTTATTTAAATAGTTCTGGTGTATGGCAATCTCTTTCTCTATGGTTTGGCGCCGAACTTTAAAATCTCTCTATAAATGTAAAATAAATACTTTTTTTTTGTAACTGCAAGGTGTTTAGTTGTTATTCAAGGACAACTTTTTTTTTTTTAATCCGTTGGCGTTCATACGACTGTGCTTTTCATTGTGGAGACTGACACGCACCGTGGCACCAGCAAAACGCTGCTGCCACACACAAAATACGTCACCCTACGTCATCATAAACTAAGCAAAAGAAAAAAATGTACGCTACAGCAAGTGAAACATTTATAATACTAATTTATAACTTAAAATTGTGGCTTAAAATAAGTTATTGTTCATTTTCTTAATCATTTTAACTTATGTAGGTATCGGCGGCGTTGGCGCGTTGGTCATGGCGTTCGTTGGTCGCGCACTTGAACTCATGGCTTATTTCCATGCCTATTTCAGTCGAAGCGTTTCGCGTACTCATATATCAAATCCTCCTTGCTAATCTCCTTGGATTTGAGAAATCCGCGCTTGGTTGCTACAATCAAGCACGGAGTTTGGACGCGCTTGATTGTGACGTACAGTTGCAGACGAAGTTTTTCTCGTGTAGTGCAATTTCTAGCTTAGCTCCGGGCTTCGGGTTCGGCTGTGCATTGTGCGCTTCATTCGACGCAAGGGAATTAGGCTCCCAGTGGGCTGCTTATCTCGTTGTTCTGCCGAAAGTATTCCGCCTTCAAATACGCAGTTGGTGCAGTGTTCTGTTCCATAGCTCTAAGGCTGTACGTTATGGCACTGCATTTATTTACCTCCGAATTCCTTTTTGCAATCAGCTAGGCTACGCGTTCGCAATTAATAATTCAGTGTTTAATGTATCTGATAGAGACAGGAAATACAGGCTGTATGGCCGGTTAATATCGTTTGTCAGAAAGAAACTGCAGGCAGCTACAGCTGGTGAATATTCGAGGTTGCTTTGGTTGCCTTTGGTACTTATATGAAACTATATATGTATGACCGCGAACTGGGCGTTTGCATTATGGCTCAGCAGTGTGGCTGATCAATCTGTAAGTCAGAAAAAACGGTACATAATGCAAACTCCGGTTTTTGGAAGGTGCAGTTGTACGGGGTGTGCCCTGTATCTGAATTAACTCAGCAGTTTTCGTAGAGCCTGCCCGCCCATACTTCTATTGTTTCCATCTTTCAGAGATTTGTTCAAGTCAGTGCAGTGGCATTGTCTTTTGACTTGTTATTATGTGAAAGTTGCGATATGGGCAGTATGGTATGTTTTTCATCGAGACACTGGCCCAGTCAAGAAAAAAAATGAATTTCAATTGAGGTTTGCAGTCGCAAAATTTCTAAATATGCTTTTGGCACAGACTCGAAGCACCAGTTTGAATAAATTGAACATTCCAATTAGGCAGTTTAGCTAAGGCTTCCAGTTTTAATGCTTATTTTGCTGGCACTGACCTGAAATGGCAGCTCCAAGCGGGCGACAGGCAAGCATGCATTCATATGACGCATAGACCATAGGAACACTATATATACCTGAAGAGTTGACACGATCTTTTCTTTGTTGGGGCTTAACCTCGCACATTGAACCCTCCTCTTGCATTCAGTGGCAGATCTTCAGGAGTCAGAGTTACTTCGTTTAATCACAACTTATGTGGTTATAGAAATTATACAAACTACACAGCAGTTTAAGTTGTAACATTTTTTTATTGAATGTTCAACAGGGCCTTCCAATTGAATATTCCGAAGTAAGTGCCAATCAGAAGTAGAGAAACCATTTGAGCTACCTGATTACATTCACAAGTCCAGCTGGCATGTCGTAATCTATTTCATTCCTAATAGACACTTGGTGTCTTTTATCCTGGGGTAAATTGGCAGCACACTTGGCAAAGTTACTGTTCAAAAGCAATTAAATTACATTACCAATTACTTGCTAAGCCTTAAAAATATAATGAAATTGCTAAATACTGCTCCCAAAAAGTAATGACATTACCATTACTTCCGCAGAGCAAATTCCTTCTCATTATAATTACTGTCTGGATTTCATCTGTATATAAACTAAGTAAAGCTTGTGAACAAAACCTCTCCAAACACTAGAGCACATTCTTTCATCTTCCTGCCAAATTCTATCCAGTAAGACTATTCCCTCCCCTTTTCCTACAGAACAGGCTATTAAAAATATAAGACAATGGCAACAAAAACAATCGTGGTCAAACACGCCGTGAACATTTCCACCTGTCTCTTCCCCAAAACCCCTTGTTTGCCCGTGATGGCAAGTGTAACCAGGCGCCACTGTGCCTATAGCCAGTATGCAACAGTGAGTGCTACTGCACACTTTCAACTAGTTTTGACCTACCATTTTGCACCATCTGTCACTTCGATGGACCCTCAACGCCTTACATGTATACCTTCTGCTTAGAGAATGGTTGTGATCCGGAGACACAGGGCAGGTCTGAGGCCTTGAACATGTAGTTCTACTCAATTCTGTCTTTTTTTGCTTATCCATCACTGTGGGACAGGCTTGCTGCATGTCATTACTGTTATCTTGGCATCGTACCGGGAGTACATAGTATGAAGTATAGAAACAGCAGTGAGTCACTTTAGTAAAAGTAATTTTGAAATGAATGACTTACTTTCAGTGCTTAAAGTCTGGTTCTATCAGAGAGACTAGAAATTTGAGCGCAATTGTTGAGGAGGAACTAAGAGGGTGAGAGAAAGGGCTGGCGGTCTTTGCACATGTTTCTATTTAAATGGGAGAAATTATATATATATATATATATATATATATATATATATATATATATATATATATATATATATATATATATATATATATATATATATATATATATATATATATATATATATATATATATATATATATATATATATATATATATATATATTAAGGAGGTTTTTGTGATCATTTTATGACATGCACCTGAAAAAGTGATCCCTGCACTCTGCCAGCATGATCGATGATCTGTGATGTAAAGCAGCTTATAGTGAAACAACAAAGTGTCAGCACTTGTAACATATGCAATATTTCTTTAAAGCACTTTATATAGAAAGTACAATCTAAATTGCACGTTAAATGTAAAATCAACTAAGTGAACAATATATATGCTATAATTTTTACACTTCAAGTGAACGCAATGAAAATTAGCAAAAAATATTGTAAGAGCTACCAGCTTGGTTTGTCTGGTGACAAGTACATCATCTGAATAATATTGCGTGAGCATATTGACAATTTGCTCAGCTAGTACCAAAACACAGTGCGAACCGGCAAAACCGAAGAGATGGCATGTGAAAATACCTTAATTAGTTCCAGCCTCTGTGTAAAGGACTAACTTTTGTTTTCTTCATCACAGGTTTTAGAAAATTCTAATTCTTACTAAAATTAAGTAATAATTCTTACAAAAACTTGCTGCAAAATTTTCTGACAATCATAAGCATTCTCTGATTTTCACTGAAAAGAATAAAATTCGAGGACACTTTGGCAACTAAAGTGATGAAAGGCGAAAACCTGAGTGCTGCATTCTGCTACGCGACTGTTGCGCATGTAGCGATGAGTGCTGCTACAAGTAAAGCGAGCGACTACTCTTTCACATTCTGCAAGTGCATTTATTCAGTGCATTCTGCTTGGCAGCACAGTGACAAGATCGCGCTCCTTGTATCTTTGCAGTTGTTCTACATTTACTGTTGTGTGGTTGATTTTACCAGGTGTGTGGCATTAATTAGTAATTATGAATGAATTAGGCATTAATGTGTAATTAGTAATGAAATAAATAATAAGTCATTTATTTGCAGCTAGCCATTAATTGATTAGTAAACAGTCATTGATTGCCATATGGCCATATAAGCCACGCATTCACGCATACTGTGGTGGTGCTCTGCGATTGGTGGAGACCTCCATGACGTCATCCTGTCTCGACCGATCAGAGCTGCCGCAAAAGTGTGATACTTTGGCTGACGACAACGATGAGGCAATATAAGGGCCTTTGCCAAACGGATGCACCTGCTTCATATTCGTGCAGTGCTGGACACCGGATATATTCTAGTGCGGGGGGTCTCAGACCTCTCGTAAAAACTGATGAGGGTTCTCAGACCCAATGACACCCCCCTGACTTTAAGTGATAATCTTTTCATGTATCTAAAATAATAATGTGGGCTATTGTGAATTGCACCTTTATTGTAATGCTAGTGTAGTGCATCTGGCAAGTATATTCCCACTGAAATCAGGGCTAGCAGCTGGTAATCGATATGCCTCCAAGAGTATATGATACCTATATGATACCTTGCTTGTGACCACTGATGAGATAGAAACTTCAAAAAGGCTTGAAATTGAATCTAAGACAGCAGCAAAGGTAGGAAGAGAGCCTAGTGGATTAGTGAACCAGCAGGAGCTCAAAGGCAAGATATCCAACAGTTAGTTGTAAAGGAATGAATTCCAGGAAAAGATATATATGTAACAGGGGACCCAGATAGCCAGGTGGGCTGGTGAAGTAGATAGCTTGTAGGGATAAAGCAGTTTACACTGGAGAGGGTTAGTTGGAGAAAAACTATAGATGCCTTTGTCCTAGCTGTATAGTGAATGCGATTATGCTAATGATATGTAACTTGAAACTTACATGCCCTGGAGAGGCATGCTGTGTTGAACATTTGCATGCCTAAGAGAAACTGAGATATTTAATGTTTAAAACATCTGCATTTTACCGTCATATCTAGAAGACAGAGAGCCCGAAGAGATGTGGACTGATGTTCGTGATATAATACAAGAAGTTGCTACTAAGGTAGTTCCAAAGCAAAAGAAATGCAAGAAAGCAAACTGGTTATCTGAAGAGGCTTTGCAAATAGCTGAGGAAAGGAGGATGGCAAAAGTTATGGGGGAAAGAGAAAGATACAAGGTTCTCAATGCGGATTTTCAGAAAATAGCAAGGAGAGATAAGAATGCCTTCCTGAACATACAGTGCCAAGCAGTTGAGGACAACAGCCAATTAAGGAACACAAGAGCTCTGTACAAGACAATCAAAGATATCAAAGGAAGCTTCTGTGCTAAGCTGGGCGTGATAAAGGACAAACGAGGCAAGGACCTCACTGAAGCCTCAGAGATAAAGAAGAGGTGGCAGGAACATACAGTAGAACTGTACAAGAAGGACCCGAATGTGCAAACCCAACATAAGACGGTTATGATTACTGATCTCGAGCCGGGCATCCTGAAGAGTGAAGTTGAATGGGCCTTAGCCAGTCTTGCTAAGAAGAAAGCCAGCGGAAGTGATGGCATTCCAGCTGAGTTGCTTCAAAGCCTCAACCATGACGCTGTTAGCATTCTGCATACATTATGTCAGAAGATTTGGACAACCCTGCAGTGGCCACAGGATTGGAGGAGGTCAGTTTACATCCCCATTCCAAAGAAAGGCAGTGCCAAAGATTGTTCCAACTACCGCACGATCGCACTTATTTCGCATGCTAGCAAGGTGATGTTGAAAATCCTCCAAGGTCGGCTGCAGCAGTATGTGGATCGGGAGCTTCCGGACATGCAAGCTGGGTTTCGCAAGAGCAAAGGAACTAGAGACCAAATTGCCAACCTCCGCTGGATCATGGAAAAAGCAAGAGAGTTCCAGAAACCCATCTACTTCTGCTTTATTGATTATGCGAAAGCGTTTGACTGCGTAGATCACAGCAGATTGTGGCAAGCTCTCCAAGAGATGGGAGTTCCAATTCACCTCATCTGTCTCCTCAGGAACCTGTATGAACGACAAGAGGCCACAGTCAGAACTGGGCATGGTCTTACCGATTGGTTTCCGATTGAGAAAGGAGTGAGGCAAGGCTGCATACTGTCGCCCTGCCTATTTAACCTATATGCAGAGTGCATCATGAGGAAGGCCGGTCTGGACGAGTCTTCATATGGAGTGAAGATTGCTGGAAAACGTATCAACAACCTTAGATATGCGGATGATACCACTTTAATAGCGGAAAGTGAAGTGGAACTCAAGAGACTTCTGATGCGCGTACAAGAAGAGAGTGAGAAGTTTGGGCTTAAACTGAACATCAAAAAGACAAAGATCATGGCGTCTTGCCCTATCAAGTCCTGGAGCATCAATGGACAAGAAGTGGAAGCTGTGACAGATTTTCTCTTCTTGGGCTGCAAGATTACCTCGGAAGGAGACTGCAGCCATGAAATTAGGAGACGCCTGCTTCTGGGAAAGAGAGCAATGGTTAGCCTTGACCGCCTAGTAAAGAGCAGAGACATTAGTCTGCCAACCAAGATCCGTATAACTCGTGCTATGGTCTTTCCAGTTGTGATGTATGGATGCGAGAGTTGGACTCTGAAAAAGGCTGACCGCCGAAGAATTGACGCGTTTGAATTGTGGTGCCGGCGAAGACTCTTGAGAGTTCCTTGGACTGCCAGAAGATCAAATCAGTCGATATTGTCGACCATAAACCCTGACTGCTCGTCGGAGGGTCAATTTCTAAAGTTAAAACTCAGCTACTTTGGTCATCTGATGAGAAGAGAGGAGTCGCTGGAGAAAGATTTGATGTTGGGAAAGGTTGACGGTCGCCGGAGAAGGGGTAGGCAGCGAACGCGATGGTTAGATGGCATCCTCGAGGCACTGCAGATGAAGTTATGTGATGTTAGGAAGATAGTGAGAGACCGGAAAGCGTGGCGTGAAATGGTCCATAGGGTCACGAAGAGTCGGACACGACTGAACGACTGAACTGAACTGAACTGATTTAATACAAGCTGTTTTCATAGGCAGCTGAATTTGACACACATTTAAGATGGTGCACATATCAAGCACATTAATTTGAGTGTACTAAAATTGCCCTTAGTAACTAGGTCTAGGTCGGTTATCCCCCATGAAAATAGACACCTAGTAGACTTTGTTCAAACGTACCCATTTCAGCTGGAAAAGCACATTTCCAGATGAATTTCTAGCTGGACGGCCATATTTTCCAGCTGGAAAAGAAATGATATTCCAGATAGAGGCTTGACTGGAGGTGTAAATTTTCCAGCTGGAAATCTCAAAATTCCAGCTGGGCATGCATGATTTCTGGTTACATAATCTAGCAGGAAATAGATGTCATTCCAGCTGGAATTGCTTTTTCCCAGCCGGAAATCGCAGTTTTCCAGTTGGATAATTTCGGTACACGGTTCCATAATCCAGCAGGAAATGAGTGTTTTTTTTTCGTCTGGGATGAGCTTTAACATCCTAGAGCAGCTCAAGCTATGCGACATGCTGTAGTGGAGGGCTTCATAAATTTTTACCACTTGTGCACTGACATCCCATAGCACATGGGCACCTCCAAGCAGTCTCCACAGCCGTGAATCGATCCCATATTTTTCAATAGAGCAGTCGAGCACCCAATCACTGAGCCATCAGGTTGGAGCGCTATTTAAATACTTATACTTACCATGTGGATTGTATATAGACATACGCACATCAAATGAAAAAAAAAAAAAACAAGTTATCTATAGGCGGCAAAATGGAACTGCAGTTTCACTTCACTAGCTGTACCATGCATGCTCTGCAGCATACAGTTTTACTGATTCTGACAGAATGTATATGATAATATCGATAGTATTAATTGGTAACTCATGGATGCATTTAGAAACACTGAGCTTTGTTCACCACTTGCTGCAGCATATAACTACAGTAGAACCCCGTTGTAATAAACTCGGATATAGTAAAGTGAAACTGAAGTCCCAGTCCATCTTCCATAGACAGCTGTACTTTTTCCCCCCTTTATGTAAAGATAATTTTGGTAAAAATCGGTTATAGTAAAGTGGGCCTGGCCGCGGCGACGACTCCCAAGATATGACATCGCCGCCCGCGTACTACCTAAAATCACAGGGAAAAGATATATATATATATATATATATATATATATATATATATATATATATATATATATATATATATATATATATATATATATATATATATATATATATATATATATATATATTTGTATTTCAAGACAAAAATAACACCGAGTGGCCTTTGAAGTGGCTTTACCACCAGACTTAGCAGTATTCAGAAGAAGCCTACTTTACAAAGGCCTCGGAGCCGTGAGGGAAAGCACGCAGCGCGTAGGATAAAAAAGGAAAAAGCTGTCTACAAACATGGAAAGGAAGCGGCGCGGTCCGTTCAGAGAGTAAAAGTGTACCAAGAAATAGTTAAGGGGAAGAAACGGGCGAACATTCCCAGCACTGTGCAGCAGAAAGCATGAGGCAGCGGTGGCAAGAAGTGAAGGTGCAGCGTGTGTAGTTTTGCAGCGTTTTATATGTTCTGTATGCTGATGATAAAAGCTTTTTCTTACTGATTCGTACATATATAAGTAACCTATTAAAAGGAGGAAACATTGTTCTTCAGTCACGGTTAAGATCAAATGGACTTGTTAAAATTGTCAATAGTAAGACATCTCTTTTGACTTTTAAACTTTAAAGCAACTTTATCAATGCCCATTTTATTTACCTTAAAAATTAATAACAGAGTAGAAATTATCTACAGCTTTAAATCGCTGGGCGTCATTTTTGATGCACATACAGAAGGAACAGAACAGATTACATATGTTGCAAAAAGAGTGCCACAGTCTGTTGGTGTCCTTTGCAGATGTCTCAGAATTTTCTCCAAATCTAAAGTTGATAATCTACAACACAATATTTGAATCTTATCTTAACTATTGCCATTTGGTCTGGGCCACTACATCAAGCACTAACATTAATAAGTTACTAATGCTTCAAAAGAAAGTAATTAGATTAATTGTCGGGGACAGTTATACAGCTCATAACAGCAGATTTGTTTTCTTAAATATAAGATTATTTGCATTAATGTCCTCTCTAAATACCAACTAGTATATTATCTGAGGTTCTCTTCTCCCACAGCAGCTGCTTTTCTTGTGTCCCTCGCTAAATTAAAACCAAAAGAGAAATATATCTTCACCCGATGCAGTGATAAATTGGTTCTGCCACCCTTAAGAATAAATTATGCAAGACACTGCAGGCACTAAAATAGTTCTCATTGCCTCATTTAATTGGTAAATAAATATACTTCCAGGGTAAATGATTTCTTTTCCCAATCTCTGAGGGCACTGAAGTTGCATTTTGTCGTGAGTATGGTTGATGTACACCAACATTATTATTCCATTATATATATATATACATATTTCCGTGTAATTCGTTAGCTTTGTTTGCAAGCTCCCTTGTATGCCATTTTATTGTTTATATGTTGCTTTTGCAATGGGTCACTCACTTTCAAGCTACAGAGTGGTAGCTTTTTCGTCTGCGGTCGCTGAGTCACAACCATTCTCCGAGCAGAATTTAAGGTACGTGTGGCGTCGAGGGTCCGTCGAAGGGACAGATGGTGCAAGGTGGTTGAAATTCAAAACTAGTTGAAAGTGCTCAGCAGCACTCACTGTTGTGTCAGCTATAGGCACAGTGGTGCCTACACTTGCCGTCACGGGCGAAAAGGGGGGGAGGGGGAGGAGAGACAGGTGGAAATGTTTATGGCGTGAACATTACCAACTGCAAGCTGCTGTGGTCAAGTGTAAAATATATAATGTTCATTCATTCATTCATTCATTCATTCATTCATTCATTCATTCATTCATTCATTCATTCATTCATTCATTCATTTTATGGATAAGGAGACATGAAGCAGTAATCTACTGCTTTTGAGTACTGCAATTCCTTTATTTATATTTGCAGTCTTCTGAAAGTGAAGCTTCCAGTACAGCACTTGGAAAATATTATTTAATATATAAGACTGTTGGGACTGTGGTTTCTTCAAATACCAATGAAGAGAAACAAGCCATATATATCTCCAGCTGCTTGCTAACTTACCTTGAAAATAAACTGACATCTGATGTACAGACCAAATGGCTAGCCAATTGAATTGAATTGAGCATAGAACTTGCTACAGCAAACAGCTCATGGTTACATTTAATGAAAACTCAAGTCCCAGTTCGTCCTCTGCGGACGACTGTAATTTTTTCACTTTTATAGTAAATACATTTTTGACAAAAATTTGAAGTGCGTCTGGCCGCGCCGACGTACTTCCCATGAATTAAAATATACCTATAGAAACGCAAAAGCAAAAAGCAAAGTTTTTTAAACTCTTTACCACTAGGCTCAGCAGCTCTGATAAGCAGATATAGTAAAGAAATTTGCTGGTCCGAGTGACTCTACTATAAAGGGGTTTTACTAGTACTTATTCAACCTGAATTACTGCTTTCAGGGCTTGCATTATACGAGCTCAGTCAAAAAGGACCAATTGGATATTTTCAACTGTAACCATTTAATTTTCCAACTGGAACCAATGGTGTTTTTTGACACTTAACCCATTGCAGCCAATAGGTGAGACCAATTGCACTCAGTGGGTCCAATGGGATGTGCCAATGGTACGTATATACAATGGGTCACACTTATTGCGTACAATGGGTCCAATGGAACATACCGAATGGGACAAAAGGTAGACTGACTTACAATTTGCATGGAAACATGCTTGATGGATATCAAGGAGTACAGGCAAGCATACGTCTCGCATAAGAAATGCAATACTGTACAGTTTCACAGATGCATTATATAACACACCCAGCAAACATACTTCTTAATTCCTACTCTCATGCTGGGGTCAGTCTTGCCATTCGAGTGTAGCTATTTCATTTAATTTTGTAGGCGCAGCGATAGTAAGAGGAAGAATTGTGTTTTACAGGTTAAGCTACTGATAGTCATATATCCAAACCAACTCGTCCAGTTTTCTGTCTTCCAGAAGTTAACTGCTGATTGTTGTTATTTTGAATATTGTGCTTGTTTTCTTTGTGAAATATGGAAATGTTCCCATGGATACACCCAGTGCAGTTGGCCAGACCAATTGGACTCAGATGGTAATTGTCTCACTGTGTGCATATGGGTTTGATAAAGTGGGCTAACCAGTTGGTAAAGATTCATTTAACCGAGTAATCATTTGAAACATATATGAACTGATTAATACTATAGTTATGTACAGATGGCACTCTATAGACTACTTTGCACAAGTAGTTGCAGGATCCAAGTGACCTATCAAATTGGAACCTACTGGAATGAGATTTTCAAATGGAATCAAGTGTTCCAAATAGACTTTCCAGTGGGTTCCTATGAATTCCAACTGGAACCCATTGAGCCCAATTGGGCTGCCTACTTGAAAGGAAAATTCCAATTGGAAAAAATTGAGTGCATCAGTACGATTGACATTCCAGGGGGTTCCAATTTTTCTTTTTTTTTTTTTTTTTTACTGGGGCCACTTTAACTCCCTCTTTGCCATCGCACAGATGAATCGTAAGTGTATCATACTTTCTTGTGGTACACTATCTTCGACGTTGACATTTGTTAGCACTACATGTTTACAGAATTTTCAACCTCTAGTTGCTTATATTTCATCTGGAAGTTTTCTAAACGACATGAAATAAGGAAAAGTTTTGGTCATATATAAAAGATGAAAGAATATTTTCCAAGGGCCTTGAAAAGGTTATTCTAAGCCACCTCGACATAATCAAGCACAATATTTTATCAAAATCTTGGCATGGCTTTCGAAAGGGCAGGTCGATCCGCCCTTCTATGGTTAAAACATTAAGGCTGACATATTCACTTTTGGCATTTTTGTTTTATTTATTATGCCATGTGACTCTTAATAAATTAGATTGTTATAGTGTCCATGCTCTTTTGCAATCATATCTAACCGGCTGAACTCGGCACATTCACATCAATGGCTATCATTCTAATTTGCTATGCCAGGTGAAAACCTTAACTGGTCTAACTGGTTTAAGGAACAAATTTCCAGTTATAATCGCAGTTGAATTACAGTTGGGGATGCATTGTTATTCAACTGGGATGAACTAGAAATTTGTTCCTTAAGCCAGTTAGAGGGATTTGCACCTATGTTCCACAAGTCAGCATTCTTGGGCTGTTCTTAAATCTAATTTATACATAAATGATCTCATGCATCAACTTAAGTTTGTTTTTTAGCTCAACTAATAAACTTGATATGTTTGAAATGGTTAACGGCTAGTGCACTGTGAAAACTACTTGAACTACCAAATAAACAGCCTAAAAATTGATGAAACTAAAATCGAAGGAATTTTATTTGCTCCTAAAAACAAACATGTTTCCCCAAGCCTGAATTTAAAATTAAGAAGTCATGAAATAAACGTTGTGATACAGCATAAAATCCTAGGTGTATATTCTCAAGTCAGCTGACATGGGATAGTCATATTGAGCAGGTATCCAAAAAACTCCTGTTGTAGGTATACCCTCTTTCAGACCCAGAATCAAGTTTACCATGTCATATTCTGTTCCTACCTTAACTATTGCATGCTGGTATGGAAGGCAACTACTAAAAAAAAGACATCAGTGCACTTCTGCCTCTAGAAAAAAAAAAAAGCCGTTTGTTTCATAAACAATGTACTGTCAAGCTTCAACAGAGCTAACCATTCAGCATCAAATTGTCTATCTATATTATTTCTTTATAATTTATTATTACCATCTTTTTATCATTTGCACTTTCATGATGAAAAATGTCAGCAATTTAATAACCCAATCAGGGCAACATTGTTTTAATATTTTGTACCTGTGAAAAAGGGATGATTTGACATTGCCAAACTAATTACCTCCTTTAGTCTTTTAACTTGTACAGTGCTGGTTCTACTAAATAAACTGTATTTTTCCAATATCAACCTTGTGAGTGACAAAGTTTTGTGTTTAATATTTCTAGAGGGGCCTGTGTTTTCTATTTTACTGTGCATTGCATGGTACCTTGTTCACTGAACCTATAAATGTGAATTTCGTGTGCATTTTGCTATGTTATTTTAGGAATAGTAATGTTGCATATTGTCGGTACTTTGGTTCATCTTTCATTAATTGCATGCACTCAGAAAAGGCTGAATTTCTTCATTAGAAACTTCTTGTTTGAACTTTTGATAATTCTGTCACTGCAGCCTCCCTTACCTCGTCCTAAACTGTCTCTGCAGTTTTTTGTCCGAGAGTTCATAAATGAAATGTTCAGCATAAATTAGATGAATTGAATTAAAATAATTTGAATTACAGCTGGGCTTTTGAATGGGAAATCACTTCTTTCCAGCTGGAAACCATATATATTCCTGCCAGAATGACATAGTTTTCAGACTGGATTATTGAACTGCCTATCCATCTGAAAAGTATTTTTGTTTCCAGATAGAAAATTTACATCTCCAGTCAAACAGCTAAACAATTTTTAGCTGGAGTGACTCCAACAAGTCATATAGTGACATATATATGATCCTGCACAACACTAAACAACATATACAACTTGGTGCACTCGCGTCGATACCATGCATGGAGCCAAGCATATAATAACCAGGCCATAATTAAGAGGTGCTGTATAGTACTTGGTTTTATATGCTAGTGTACTGATTGTATAATATTATGTAGATATGTTAACGTAATGCTTAATGTCAGACCAGGTGATTCATATGAGTGGGTGAAAATAAGTAGCCAGAGCCCTCTGCTTTATTGTTTATGTAAATAGAAAAAAAAAGGGTGCCCCACGGGGTAGTGATGAATGGGTAGTAAGCAAACCTTTCTAACAAAATACTATATCTGTGCATGCGCTCTGTTGCAGGCAGAATTTAAGAGATTTAGTTGCAAAGTACTGTTAGTTAAAGATGTCTTCGCGGTAAGAGACAGGGAGAAAATTCTGCAACCCACTGCATCAAGTATATTTTTATTATGTTGTTTTACAGTTATTATTGAAAAAGTGCATAACGATGTAGAGAAGACTATATCAAAGGGATTTTGCTTTGTAATGTTAAATAATGTTTATAATACAACATAATGGTATTCTTTGATAATTTATAACAACATAATAATTATAACATTGAAAAGATCAGATAATTACTTATGTAACACAAACAATAATACAACTTACACAATAGTTTTATTATTCTAATGTTGCTACCAGCTGAAGAATTATTTGGCAATTGCTGATTTGCTTCTTGTTCATTGTTTATTGGCATAGATGAAGCATGTATCTATGAGCGGAAACAGGTCTTGTCATCACCTTTGCATGCGGTTCACTCTGCGGGCAAGCAATTTACATTAACATGACCAATATATGTGCAGCAATCCCGTCCTTTGAGCTAAATTGTAGAATATATTTGTAGCAAAAGTTATAAATTTTCAACATGGATCTTTTTTATTACATTAACCAATTCCTATCACTGCTTTGCCGGCTTCCGCCCACGATGCAGCATCACAGCCAGTGAAGAGGATATCGGGTACTTTTTTGTAAAAAAATATCATAATGGGTGGGCTTTACAGCAACATAAGTTGACATGCAGAGAAGCCCCCTGTTTGTATACTGAAGACGTCCTTGCATTCCATCATTCTACAGTGTTCCTTTTTCTTTTCTCTTTCAAAAACAGCGTACCTGGAAAATCATTGAGAAGGGGCAGTAAGTAAATATTTTCCAGCGCTGAAAAATTCGGCAGATATAATATGTGCCGCGTGACTATAGTTCAACCCGCATGCATTAAATAAAGATTTTAGTTTTTTATTATTATTTTACATGATCACCACAGCTCGTTTCGTAATATATTTAACCAGCTGTTACGCCCAAATGCGAGCACCCTGTTCTTTCTGTGGTACATATGTCTCACTTGTAATATATGTGGCACATATGATAACAGGCCGCGCGCACGCGACCCTAGTGTGATTCGCATTTCATATAACCTAGAATTGCTTACACGGAAGCTCTACGGATAATATATAGCTACGCTTCGGCGTCGTTAGGGCGGATGTCCTGTTCGCTGCAATTCTCTGAGACACTCGAAGTTGTATACTATCTCGTGTATGGTGTTCTCGTGTCTCCCAGGCCGCGTCGTCTGGCATCTCAACTGCAGCCATGGATGGTATAACAGAATCGGCAGGCGAAAACTAAAACACACCATCTATGCGGACCTTTATAGAGCCTGAAATTTAATTTTTAAGTGCAATATTTTTATTTGCGGTTGCTTTCTTTTTCTTTTTTTGTCAACAAATGGTACAGTGCGGCACTGCTGCAAGCTACTTTCACTGCGGGACGTATTACAAATGGCGGCGCACTGTAGTTATAGATATGGTGGCTAGAAGGGGGCAGTGTGACGGGCGACGTATCCGCGCCTTGTGAGAGGGAGGCGCGATCCGCGATGAAATTTCCCGGCGCCGCAAGGGGCGCTGCAGCGCTCTGGTGTGCATGGGGAACCAGCCGCTGCCGCGCGATTGAGCGCAGCAGCGCGGGTGCGGGCGAGGTCTGGGACGCGTGGACTGCGCTTTTTTTGCGCGTGGACCGCGAACGATTCGAAGCTGGTAGTCGCACATGTACCACAGTGATCCTTTTGAGATGCGAAGTGGGTGATTTTGTGCTGATCCTGTGTTATGCAGTAGATAACGCTGTGCGCACTCGTGGCGCAAAAGCGCGAACATGTTTTGTACCTGGGCGCAGAAGCGGGTACAAAGCGCGCAAAGCCGAAACCCCCTTTTCAGACCACCTAAATATGTAGCTTAACGCGAACTGGGATTGCGAAATATCAAACGTGCTGACAAGGAGCTGGCGACTAATTGTGTCTCGTTTGCGAACATGGCATACAGGACAACTTTTTCGGTGTGGAATACCCGAGACAAATCTTCACCAAGGACCTGCGAAGTTGCTCGTAACTATCATCTGCCCTAGTTTCTATAACCTTGCCATCCACAGAAACAGAAGAATATTCAAGCCAAACTTAAATATTACGCTGTGCCTTTTTTGATCAACAGCTGAAAATAATATTTTAATGCGCTGGACATGTTTATATTTCAGGACATATGCTGGGAGCATTAATGTGATGCTGGCTCTCTTATTCAGCTGTGCCTCAGTTCAGGCCACAATAATGTGGGTGAAACAAGGGATAGCCAGCTTATCTTTTACATGGCAGGATACGTGTGACACAGAAGTTTAGCAGCACAATTTCTTGCCATAATTGTGATTCTGGCCTCAAAGTCACCCGAGCAGCAGCTGAATGCAATTAGGATCGCTGTGCAAGCAACAATTTGGTAGGTGAGGCTTATTTTACAGCCAGGGACAAAAGTTTGAGGGATGCTGGCTCGTGGAATTCTTTGTGTGTGTGTGTGTGTGCGTGCGTGCGTGTGTGTGTGTGTGTGTGTGTGTGTGTGTGGTCGGGCAATTATAAAGAAAGAAATCTGTGGAGTCACGAGGGGACATGCACACTCCATTCAGAGAAAAAAAAAAATATCAGAAGACAAACTTCGAGGCAACGAAAAAATAAATTTTTCCCACAAATCCGGCCGCCCCCAAACGTTTGTTCCTGGCTGTAGCATATAGAACTATGCTGGCCGGCGTTAGTAGGGGATGCATTCACATTTTTTGTTATAAAAAGAAAACGTTTTATGCTTTCAGTGTGCATAATTTCGCGCAGTTTCTCAACAGTCTAACAAACTCCACCAAGTGGGATGCGCGATGTTCATCATAAAGAGGTTACTGCAAAATGTTTCCAGTTTGTGGTGCTAACTATGGATTCATTTCTTTTTTTACTCGTTGAATAAAGGACACGGCTCTTCAAAATGACCGCCAGAAACATTCGAAGTTATAAACAAAGTGAATTCAAAGCAGAGCCATTCGTTGTTCGGTCGCTCTGACGTCTGCATTTGTATATTGTATTAATAAAATAAACGTCATTTATGCTCTTAATTGTGGACATTTTGTGCAAATGATTTCTTTACCTTAATTGTAATGAAGTGTTTCCTTTGGTCTTGTGGATTTGTCCAGCAAAAGCAGTGATGGAAAATATTTAGTGCATGATATGAGATGCGCCAGATCATCCACAAGTGCACCTATTATTTATGAGCTACAACTTCCAAGTAACGTGATTCCATAAACGGCATGTTGCTGGCGCATTCAGCCCGACGAACAGACAGCGCTCTGTTCGTCGTCCTGTCTGTTTTACGTTTGTCTACTCCTTAGCGTGTCGTAGCGCGATGAGAACTAATTTGCTAGTACGTCCTTTTTTTTTTTTTTTTTTTCTGTGGCCACTCATTATATTTGCCGTGGCTGCATCCGAACTCCAAAGCTCCCGGTCAGAGTTCCGAATTGTCCGTGTTCGTTGTCCATGTTCACTTGTGCTATCAAGCTTTTAGTGAAAACTAAACGCGTACAGAGTTAATATTCTGATATGCGTTCTATTAAAGCTTGCTTTTCCTAAATTAAGTCGCTAAACTCCATTTGCGCCACTGATGGAGAAAACAATGCATCTTTTCATCTCCGATCTGCAAACATTTCGTAATGTTGGCATCGCACCAGAAGAAAAATTCAAACGCAACGAAAAATTCATGCGACACGCCTGCCTGGTGCCCTGTGCCGCCCCCTCCAACCGCCGCGACGGCTGCACACCTGCTGCAAGTAGCGCCATCTATAGCTTTCATCGCTCCGCTGTGCGCTTCGCCGGCTCCCGCCCGTCACACTGCCCCCTTCTAGACACCATATTATAGAGGATATTCTAGGCACTATATAGAGGCTAGTCAAATGTGCTAGCCTCTATAGTGTCATGTCTCTTTCCAGGGACCATTACCACATTGAGAACACTTCCCGCATTGACTGTTTTGGTAAGGCTCTCTTAGCATTACTGAAAGTTATATAAAAAGAATTCACAGTGGATTTATTGCATCAGTCATTTATCGTAAAATTTGCGCGTAGATACTTTAATCATTTGTGCTCCCGGTTCCTTCACGTCGTTGGGATACAAGCGGGACAGTGTGTGTACTTGCGAGGTTTGTGTACAGTGCGAGTTGCTTACAGCCCCTTCGGTCACGTCTTCTTCAAGTGTGCAGTGCTGTACTTAAAGTAGTACGTAGTACATGTTAATTTGGTGCGGTAGCTACCCGTATAGCTACTCGCTGTTGCAGTTTTTTTTTTATGTTGCTTTCCCGAGAACTGGCCTTCATATGTAAATGCATCGTTGTTGCTTTCAGCTGTTTTAGGCACAGCCTGCCTGTATGCTAGCACACCGTTTGTTGTGTATGCTTCGCCCCTCTGTACTTGTGCACTGCAGAGAAGCACCAGGGCAGATGATCATCACTGTATTTTAGTTCATGTCATGGGCTGCCGGGACTTCATGTACTGCCTTGTTGTACATGCTTACATTTTAGTTAACTGTTAATTCGTAAAATATAAACAAAGGTTAACTTTTCTCATATAGCTGTAAATATTTCGTCATACTGTCTAGGATGCCAAATGAGTTGTTGAAATGTCAGGGTGATGCTAGAAATATATTGATCCTTGTTTACCCTTTTGTGCTGTGCTACTACCACAAATTCTGAACAGAACCAGTCAATTCATTTTCTATTGCTGTCCAAAAGAACTTCAGTATACTTTCTTCATCAGTTTAAAAGCACTTCTGCTTGTGTTGCCTCATATATGTTCTGTTTTCACCCAGAACCTCTCCACCTTCCCCAGTACTTCAAGAAATAAAAGTAGTCACTGAGCCGAGCTTAATTGTCCTTTGCTACTTTCACTAGAAAAACATGACCCTGCTCGTCCATGTCATGGGCACGGTTAATGCAGACTTTGCAGAGCATGCTTTTCTTGTCTGCAATATTTGGGCATTTTCAAAACATATTCATCATTGCTCGTAGCAGGCATGCCCATGTGGACTAAAATACTGACTCTTCTAGAAATGAGCCCCACCCTGGCTTATGTTTCATGACATCAACTGTAGTTGATGTTGGGACTTGAGTCACAGGTGCTGACTCTGTAACTACAAAAGGCCTCAATTGAACCGGGAAGGGCATTCTTACACATCTCTTGACTGTGGGCCAGTGCACTTGTGCTATTTCGAAAACATGAAAAAATACAGATCAAAACAGGATTGGTGTGCTTGGTGTTTAAATGTACAGCAGTGGACAGTAGGTGCAGCAATTTCACAAGAGTCCATGTGCCTGGTACGTTGTCACAAGAATGCACACAAAGAGACATATATATTACTTTGGTTGTTTTTATTTTAAAAGTCTTGTGAGCTTGAAAAATTCCTTTATGCCGACAAAAGTATGTTCTCTGTGCGAGTTCAAAGCGTTGTGGTGGTGCCTGCTGGCCACAAGGTCAAAAGACATGCACAGAGAGAGAGAGACCCTTTAATGAAGAACAGAGATTTTAGCCGTTTAAATTTCTCTGACATGCTACTCTGTGTAGGAAGGGGAATTCGGGAGGTAAAGATGGAAAAAGAATCCTGAGGAGATTAAAAGAAATGAAGAGGGAGATAAAATGCAGCCATTAAGTGCGTTCTAAGGTGCATCGTGGAGTCATGGTATAAAATGAAATGATGAAATGCATAGTCCGATAAATGTGCTTATAGAGGTCACAGCGTGAAAAATGCCACAGTGTGACATTCAAGGTGAACTTAGTTTGTCTAAAAGTCCAATGTCTTTCAAATACGTAAATAAAAAGTTTGTTGCGAGTCTGTTGCCTAGGGCAGGCTGAGAGACCTAAAACAATGCCCATTGTTAAAGGCACTGGGGAGAGCTTTTCTATGCTATGTTCGTAGTATGCACACTCGTCAGCTTATGCAGGACACTCAAAAGACATGCACATGTTTATTCAAAGCTTTAGGCACTAAAAAAAAAATTATTACTGCTTAGAAGTGTGCTTCCTGTCATAGCAGTATGTGTACACATGCATGTCCTTTTAAGAACCAGCTGGCAGTAAATTTACTACCAGTAGATTATTATACCTACAGCTGTATGCGCTCACATTTTCTGTGATTCAGTTAACTTTCTTTTCAGCCGTATAATGTGCTACTCCTGTGTGGGTAAAGAAAGATCACTTGGGGTTTACTTCTTTAGTTAATGGGTTTAACGTCTCAAAGCATAGTAGAATGGTCCAGAAATTTCAACCACCTGGGTTTTATAACGTGCACTGACATCGCACAACCCAAGGGCGCCTTGGTTTACCCATCACAAAAGGGGTCGCCGCAGCATGGAACTTAGGGTCTACCTCAGTCTTTTTGTGAGCCCAAGTATTCAATGTAAGTGTAGTTAATGCAAAAATGATCATACTTAGATCTGTACTGTAACGAAGAAATGCTGCTCTTTTGCTGTTACATACACCTGAAAAAATTTTTAATGTGGGAAATTTAATAAAGCAAGCAAGAACACTAGTTTGGCGTAGTTTATTTTGATATACGTGATATAAGGTGTATGTAGATGACTTTGTATCTTCTTGCCTGCTATTCCTTGTATCGCTTAGCGCAAGTTTCTCGGCATTTGACAACTGCCACAAAGGACCAGGCCTGCTATTTTAAAGCAGATTGAAGATCAGGACAGTTCACATGGTTAAACCACATGAGAACATATGTCGCTGCTGATGTCACACGCACATTTAATATAAGCAAACACAAAGGCAGGTAAATTTAAGACAGATGATGTCACAGAAACAGCCGAAAAATGGCCAGCCATGCCACCTGCCAGAGGCATGCTGTGAGGTGGGCCATAATGTGTGCTGCTCAAGCTGCCGGGAGTGACATAGATATAAAGCCCAACTTTAACCAAGCCGTATGAATGTGCTTGTGTGACCTAGGGTACCATGTCTAGCCTGGGACTCAAAAGGCGATTCTGATCGCACCCTCCCATCTCAATGGCGAAGCTAAAGTTAGCAGCACTTGCCGATTCCACCGTGACGTGCGGTCTTGTGACGTCACAGGAGTCACCTGTTCATGTCACCTGCCAACTGCAAGAGGCATCCTCAAATAGTTGAAGACAAAGGCCACAGCATCAGACATACCTCACATCTTTATTTGCCCCATGCTTTTGCAGTAAATTTGAATTCGGCATAATTTTTTTGCTTTATCTTGGTTGTTGAAAAGTCCTACCTTTGTTAAGAAACGAAGGTGCCATTTAAAAGCACTTTATGAAGCAGAATGTATATAATAGGTCACAATCTTTTGACTCACAGGCACAAATAGCCCAAAGCTCAAGATGTATGTAAGGTGAGGATGGTCTTGTCTGCCTCCCTGAGAAACTTTGGCAGCTTCACAAGTTCCCCATTGTGCAGCTTAACTGCACACCCCAAGGCATGGGTTCCTTTGACCAACCATGCAGGTAACCTGCATGCAACAAGTGTGCTACGAAAGCTTTAGTAAAAGTTCACGAGGAATCTGTGCTTGGCTTACTGACTACTGCTGTCAAACCTTATAGGCCACAATGTCATGCAAAAGGTGCTGTCACAGATACCAAAGCCAAGGGAGTAGTAGACTGGGCATTGCAACAAAAGAAAGCATTTTTGAAGAGTAACAAAATCATAGGAAGTGCCAGGCAACTCTACTCTTTGTTCTTGCAGAGAATCAGGTTCTGCCATTATGGTACTCTCGGTGGGGTGGCACAAAGAAAAAAATGGGGGAGAGTACTGCTCTTCATAAACATAATTCAAAAGAAAAAAAAAAACAAAATTGTAACAATGAGAGCTTCACATGCTTACCAGGAAGGAGGCATTATATGAAAGTGTTCTTTCTGTCAGGGCCCGAAAGGGGCTATCGGATAGCTTTGTAGATGGTGCCCGCCTGCCACCGTCTCTCGCCTTCCTTCGCCATAGTCATTGCATACAGTGCATTAGGAGTGCACAGTAACTGTTCAAGCTTTGCAACCTGTCACTAAAGTTGCAAGATCACTTGACTGGGTGGCAGCAGTGCCCTCAGCACTGCATGGGCTAAGATGGCCTTAGAGCTTGGGTTTAAAGTTGCGGCTCCATACGCAGAATTCTATATGGGGTTTTATGGCGCATAAGCAACTGTGGCTATCACAAATGTCTTGGCTTTTGATTCATTATTGTCAAGTGAAGTAAACTTAGGGTGTTACAGCAGAGACATGGATGGAATAAACTATGGTGTGTGCAAAGAAAAAAGTCAAGGCTTATATACCTATTTTTTTACTTTTACCCCGCCACAGTGGCTCGGTGGTTAAGATGCTCAACCACTGAACCAGGGTACAGTGGTTTGAGCCGTGGCAGCCGTGTTTGAATTGATGCAGAAAGCATAGCACCCGTGTACTGTGAACAGTCAGTACCTGTTAAAGAAGTTAAAGGTGATCGAAATGATCCAGAGCCCTCCCCTACAGTGTCGCTCATAGCCCAAGTTGGTCTGGAATGTATACAGCTGTTGTGCTTTTCGTCCGGTTCGATCATGAATTCAACCCATAAAGCTATTGATTAAAAAATGTAATTCCACTGGCTGCAAGGATGTTTTAATATTTAGACATAGTAGGTCAAAAAATATGACTGAATAAACATGTTTACTAAATGCTAAGTAATTTAACTGCATGTGTATGCAACATTCCCCATTTAGGCTCTTGGAACGTCCGATCACTGGTAAAAAGGAAGCTGATCAGTGTAGCGCCTTAACAAAGGAGCACTATTTAATTATTTTCATGGAAACCTGAAGTAAAAGCAGATAACCTTGTTGGTGGAAAGTAGTCCTAATAAATAGCGTCGCAGGTCAGTTCCAGCCCAAAATGGGGAGACTCGACTATTCCTCCAGTAGGTGCGCTGAATAGAGCGCCTCTGCAACTCCAGCCAAGGAACAGGCCTACTGGTAGTCTACCAGATATGGTTCCCTCACCACCTTGGATACACAATGCAGTGCCTGCCTATAACGATCGTTTGTGTGTAGAAGTTGAGTGGTCTGGCTTACATTAGCTGTGTACTTGTTCTGGTCTCACAGGAGAATGGCAAAGAAAGCGATTTACGCCAAAGGCTTGCTCTCGACAATGCCGTAAGATAACCGGTCAAGTGAATTGGTAATGAGAACATAGATTCATTTGCCCCGTGCAAACATCTTTAGCTATTTCTGTCTGCTCGTACAAAATCGTGACTGCGACATGATGAAAAATATTGGTCAACGTAATTCACTGTCCTAGTCACCATGCAGCCACCACACGACACACTATTTGAAGGTTAGCAAAAGTAAGGAACATCCCTTTATCTTGCACGCGACAATATGCGCAAAAGGCCAGAAGGGCTATGTAATATATGCAAAAGACTAGCTCATTCCTACCAAATGCCTATACCTGAATTGAGCAACACTTTACATAACCAACTATCGTTCTGAAGCACCCGGGTTCGAACCAAAGAAACATAATGCAACTTGTAGCGTAGACAAGACAGCAATGCAGCAATTGACTACTCTCCAGCCGTTCTGTATTTCACTTCCTAGTTTTCTTGCGTACACATGTGCAACAACACCGTCTTCATCACATTTCCACCGCACTTAAAAAAAAAACAAAAACCTTGCTGGCAAATGGCTAAATATCCTCTAATACATCACAGTCTTTTAAACCTTGCGGGAAGCTTCGTTTCACATTTACTTCTGCGGGGAGAAGGAAGAGGAGTAGTAGTTGCTGCTGTTGAGGCACACTTTGGTTGAGGGGGGTCTGTCGGTTCTGTGTCGGGCAAAGCCAGAAATGAGGAAGTTCCCGGGCTAACATCTGCGTTATTGGGGTTATGCGAGGTTGGACTCTGGTCTGCGTTTCTGGTAGTGGACTGGTCGACACTCGGGTGTAGTCAGTGGGCAACAAAATGTTAGCGGGGAGAGCCATCAGAGCTGAGGGCGGAGGTTGGCGCTGAACAACTGCTTTTCTAACAGCTCATAATTTGGACGAGTGCCACACTCGCCCATCATTTAGCAGGTGTGAGACTGGTCCAATTCGCTCAACAACTCTTCGAGGCTCTGAAACCGAGCAGCCAGCTTGCCTCACACAATCGGCTTGCAAACTCGCACATAGTCACCAATCTGAAAGTCATAGTGCTTGGTTCCACTCCGCTGGTCTGCATAAAGCTTATATTTGGCTTGCTTCTGCTCTAGCCACTGGCAATAGAGCTTCAGCGCTCTTGTATGATCAGTCGAGAAGCACTGATCCGGGCAGGCACACAACGTTAAGTCTTATGCAAGGCATCTGGCCATGAACTAGGATGGCTAGTGCGATTCCTGTCGTGGAATGTGGCGCACAGTGGTAGACAGAGTTATAATAGCGGACGTAGGTCACGTTGCTCGCAAAGAGCCATCTGAACATATGCCCTGAAAACCCTATTAAACTGTCCTACAAGTCCATTGGGTTAAGGGTCATAAACTGAGGAGTAGCAGTTACGTATACCCCGAGGATGAGAATTGTGGTCCGTGATCAGACACTATTTCCTCAGGGTAATCCTCGTGAACAAATGTACCTAGAAGCAATTCTTAAACTGTGGCAGTTGTGAAAGAAGCCTCTGGCCATTTACTGTAATACTCAATGAGTGTTATTGCAAAGCGACAGTTACTAGGAGCTTGGTCGAAACGCCCCACGATGTCAATAGCAGGCTTATCCCAAAGCTTGCCTGGCAAAGCAACAGGTTGCAGAGGAACAGTAGAGACCTGAAAAATAGCAGCACTGCTGGAAGAATCATCTTCGACTTTCTGCACTTCACTGGAACGATCAGACGACTTGCAGACAGATTCCAAATAGCCCACTTCGCCGCACCGACGACACTTTCGTTTGCGAGCTTGCCATGTGGAGTCGTTCGCCAAGTGGGCAGGAGAACCGCGGCGATAGCGCGAACACTCCGGAAGTGCAGATGAAGATTTACATAGGTGGCAACTGCATTTGATGCAAGGGACCTGAAGGACCCGTTCTGATGTGCACTCGCATCCCACGCGCTGTACTGGTGCGACCTCTTCTGATAGCTCCTTTGCTTCACAGGAAGCTTGCTGGCACTATCTAGCGCGACAGAGTCAAGAAGGAGATGGCGTTCACTGAAATAGTGACTAATGGTCTTCACCAGCTGGTCCCTGATGATGTCCGCGAAGCTCCCAAAACCGCAGTCGCCGACAAGGCTGCGAAGAGCACCGATGTACTCATATGCTATCTCTCCGGCAGTTTGTACTCTGCAGTGAAAACGGTGGCGTGCGGCGATCACATTTACGTCGCCAGTATAAAGATAGCATCGTCACCGGAGTGTGAGGCAGCAGCGGTAGGTGCTGAAGGGGACGACGGCGACAATGTATAGAAAATGTGGAGGTATCTAGTGGAGGCACCAGACGCCAGCCTCCATTACTCCCACGGAAGGGCGGAGGCGGCTGAAGACCTGAAAAGCTCATGATGGACGGTCAGCAGTCTACGCCAAGGTCTTGGATTAAGCTAACATCATCGTCGCCAAAATATGTAGTATCTTACACGAGACAGGAACGCAGCAATTGACTTTTTCTCGCTGCGCGCGTGCAACACTTCGCCTTTATCGCACAACTCACAACACCATCGTCGCCAAAATATGTAGTATCTTACACGAGACAGGAACGCAGCAATTGACTTTTTCTCGCTGCGCGCGTGCAACACTTCGCCTTTATCGCACAACTCACAACACAAAATAGCTCATGCGTACCAATAGCAATAATTAACACCGCCGCAACAAAATTAACACCTTTAAAGCTATGACGAGCAAATATCACACAGATGAAACGCTACTCGGCTGAACCATATGGCTGAACACTTGCAGAGCGCCATTTTAAACGGAAGCGCGCATCCACTGACGTCATCATGCGCGGTTCACGTGAGTGTGACGTATTTCCGTGCGTGGCAGCAGGAGAACGTGTGTGGGGTCGGATGCTGCCACGGGCGTGTCTCTAGCCTCGGCCAAGGCCTTGTTTTTCTCGGCGGCGCATGCTACAGTATGTAGAGAGTACATAAACAATACGCCTAAAAAAATAGCGACGCTATTTTAAAATTATTACGAGCATTAATATTTTACCGCGTAAATTAAAGGTATAAAATAATAACGCTTGTTCACGTTTTTGTATCTTAAACGCGCTGTGCACGTGTGTGCGTGACGCTCCTCGGGTCAACGCTAGCAACCTTGCGTGACGTTTGGCTAGGCTAGCTAGGCGGCGCAAGCTGCCGTCCGATACAAAGGGCAGAGCCACTATCATCCATCATCCATCCACCCTTCGAGATCTCGATAGTTCCGAACTGTTCCGTTGACTCGATAGACTATCGACTTAATGGCCATTGAAAACGCCTGTGTGGCAGCTTTCGAAGGCCTTCGAGTCGATAGGAAGTCGGTTCGAGGGCCTTCGAAATGCCCGTGTGACAGCAGTATTAATTTCAGTACCATCACACCTGAGTCTTCTTTTGGTGTGTACGGCCTTGCCACCACTACGCGACATCTGGAGGTGCTGGGTATCTTGAGTAGTCCGGTTGAAGTGGTCGCTTGTAGTGGTGCATCCGGGTGTCCAACGTCTTCTCGATGGTAGACGCTTCGGTTTCAAATTCAGCTAAGGTTTTTGACGGATTTCGGACAAGATCTGCAAAAAGCGATTATTTAACGCCTGGCATTAAAAATTTGACTTTCACCTTTGGTCATGTTAGGGTCGGGGTGGCGAAAGAGGCGCTTCATCTCCTCAACGTATGCCAGGACAGGTTCGTTAGGGAGTTGAAGCCTTGATTGAAGGAGGCCCTGGGCTCTTTCCTTGCGGACGACACATTAAAAGGCAGTCAAAAGCTCGCTCCTGAAAATCCCCCAATCCTTCAAAGCTGCCTCATGATTTTCGAACCATATTCGGTCAGATCCTTCAAGAGAGAAGTAGACGCCTGAGCTTCGTTTTGTCGTTCCAGGCGTTGAAAGGCGCCACGCGTTCGAACAAGTCGGGCCAGTCTTCCGCATCCTCGTCCGGTCGTCCGTCCGGTTGGGAAGCAGGGCGGCTCACAGGGTTGGATGAAAACAACCGGTGCTGCAGGCTGGGACGTTGTCAACGTTGATGCCTTCCGAGATAGAACGGGGTGCGGTAGCAGACCGGGTTCGGGTTGGAGCCCTTGAAGTTGGCGGCTGGTTCTCTGCCCTGTTGGCTGATCCCCCAGGATGACAGGAACAGGGCTGGTGTTTTGGCTTGAAGGGGTAAACCGCGACTCGAAGGGCAGCACCTCCACCAGATATCACGTAGTGGTGGCAACGCAGTACACACCTTCACCGAAGAATACGGGAATCTCAACAAGGGCGACCGCTTTTCTCGACGAATTAGCGGACCTTCGAGATGTATCCACCCTCCACCGCCAACTCCTGGAAGACGCACCTGACCAATTTCGTTAGCCCACATTTTACATCAACCCGGCATTAACCCACAGCAGAACAGACTAGATTCGCAAACTTCTTCGAAGGTGAGTGCTTCTCGTCATCGTCGAAGCTACGACAAACACCACTGGCCAAGCACCGCAATTTAACGGACGAACACGCCCGACCCCTGCGCCAAAGCCCCTACCGCGCGCCGCGAGAACGCTAAGCCATCCGTGAGCAAGTCGATGAAATGCTTCGTGACGATGTTATCCAGCCATCAAAGAGCCCCCGGGCCGCACTAGTTGTTTTGGTGAAGAAGAAAGACGGGACACGTCTTCTGCTTCGATTACCGCCGCCTAAACAGCATAACGAAGAAAGGTGTTGACCCTCTTCCTCGAATCGACGACACTCTCGACCGGCTCTGAAATGCTCATCGATGGACCTGAAGAGCGGATATTGGCAAATTTAGGTCGACGAAAGAGATCGCGAGAAGACCGCATTCATCACACCAGACGGCCTTTTCGAGTTCAAGGTGATGCCATTTGGCCTCTGCACCGCACCAGCGACGTTTCAACGAATAGTGGATACTGTGCTGGCGGGCTTGAAGGGGCAGATTTGTCTCGTATACTTAGATGATGTAGTTGACTTCTTCTCTAGCTTTCAAGAGCACCTAAAAAGGCTTCGAACAGTGCTAGAAGCTATCCAGCCATCAGGGCTCTTTGAAAGCTGAGAAGTGGCACTTTGTCTACGAGGAACTGCGGTTCCTGGGTCATATCGTTAGCAAAGATGGTGTTCGCCCTGACTCTGAGAAAACCGCCCGCCGAAAAGAAAGCCGTGCGCAGGTTCCTTGGGCTGTGCGCTTAGTATCGACGATTTGTCAGGGACTTTTCTCACATTGCCGAGCCGCTGACGCAGCTTACAAAGAGTGACGTAGCTTTTAAATGCGCCGCAAGAAGCAGCTCTCGCCGAGCTCAAGCGCCGCCTACACTTCCCTTTGGTCCTGGGCCACTTTGATGAAAACGCCGAGACCGAAATTCACACCGACGCAAGCAGTTTGGGCCTATGCGCTTTTCTTGTTCAAAAGAGCGCCGGACAGGAGAAGTTGTCGCCTACGCTTGCCGTTGCCTGGTGAAAGCTGAATCCAATTATTCGACGACGGAGAAAGAATGTCTTGCCATCACAAGCGTCAGCTGTCGTCCTTCGTGTTAGAAAATGACGTTCTTGGAAGAATAACTTTGCATCCAACAGGACCGCACACCTTCTTGTTGTGCCTATAAACCTCAGAGACGAAATTCTACAAGCGTGTCGCGATGAGCCAATGGCAGGACATCTCGGCCTTGCACGCACATTGCATCGAATCCGGGAGAAGTGTTATTGGCCACGATTAGCTGCTGATGTCGTCCATTACGTCAAAGCGTGCCATGAGTGCCAGCGACGCAAGACACCTCCGACGATATCTGCTGGTCTATTGAACCAGATATCACGCCCAACTAAGCCTTTTCAACAAATAGGAATGGACCTCCTCGGACCCCTTCCGACTTCATCGACGGGAAACAAGTGGATCATCGTGGCTATTGATTACATGACCCGTCACGTCGAAGCAAAGGCCCAGCTGCCTAACGGTTCTTCAGTGGAAGTCGCCAGGTTTTTCGTCGACCAAATTCTCCTCCGACATGGCGCCCCAGAAGTACCCATCACGAATCGATGAGCAGCATTTACGGCAGAGCTCACTCAAACCATCCTTAAGTACAGCCAGACAAGTCACCGGAGGACGACCGCCTACCACCCGCAAACGGCCTTACAGAACGTCGCAACAAAACTATTGCGGACATGCTTCCTATGTCCGTCGACGCCGAACACAAGACCTTGGACGCAATCTTGCCGTATGTAATCTTCGCGTATAACACGGCTATCCAGGAGACGACCAGAGCGACCCCGTTATAGCTTGTGTATGGCAGGAATCCAACTACCACTCTCGATGCAATGCTGCCGCATGTAACAGACGAGGAGAACCTGGACGGCGCCGCCTACCTTCAGCGTGCAGAGGAAGCTGGACGACTTGCACGGCTACGCATTAAAGACCAACAACGCATCGATGCCGACGATACAACTCGCGACGCCGCCACGCGCGCGCAGAGTACAATCCAGGAGACCAAGTGTGGGTGTGGATTCCAATTCGCCGCCGTGGACTAAGTGAAGTTACTGCGTCGATACTTTGGTCCGCACAAAATCATTCTCGGCGTCGGACAACTGGACTACGAAGTCATTCCCGACAGTAAGACAGCATCACAACGGCGACGCGCATTCCCACAAATAGTACATAACGTTGTTCGACTGAAGCCGTATTATGCGCGTGAAAGAATCTGAGGTGATTAGGCTTTGAAATGTTTCTGTTAAGTTGTTTTCTTTTGGAACATCGAGGCGATGTTTATTAAAGGGCCGCGAAACCTTCAAAACTATGTTTTTTAGCAGCCGCCTGCATGCGGCCTTAGCACTCAATTCGGGCACGCATATCAATTCGGTATTCTTTGTTAATGGTCGATGTCGCGAGATGCACTCTTACGTTTCTTTGTCTCTCAAGATGCGCCGAGATCTGTCTCGAAGATTCCGACCAGCCGCGTATGTTTCTACAATGTTCCAGGTTGTGCTAGTAACAGTTTTCAACGTTATCTAGATGGTTCGGAGCAGCCTTTAAATTGAGCGTTGACGAGTGCGACGGGCATTCTTTGTTCAACGATCGGCGAGCACATTTGTTGCTACCGCCGCCGCCGAGTTGCTCAGTTCTTTTGCGGGCGCAAGTCACCCTAATAAAGAGTTAATTTCAATACCATCACGCCTGTGTCTTTTGGTGTGTACGGCCTTGCCACCACTGCGTGACTGATCAATGATGCCGTAAGAACGGCATCATTGATCACAGCCTTGTTTTGTTTCTTCTTTTCACCTGGCTGTTTTGAAATGAAGGAGGAAAATGTTATGAAAAATTACTGAATACGAAAAAGTAGACTGATGCGTCTTGTGAAAGCGAAAGCATGAATGTGCTACTGAGTTCAAAAATTGGCAGCGGTTTAGCTCAGGTTTAGGCTAGTTTAGTTGCGAAAGCAATAGCTGCATGGCTACTCTTATGATATAGCTTAGGCTACGCGCTGAGCAGCGGCCGGGCTTTCCTTTCCATAGTTGGTCGATTCTGGCCGCACGTTCTTGGCTATATATACGCCACACACACCCCTTCTCCGCACAACCATTGCCGCTCGATAGAAGCGCATCTTGTGCGCTTCCATCGAGCGGCCGTGGCACAACCAACGAAGCATCAATTGAGAGAGGGATGCGCAGCTGGCGATGGCTGTGGTTATGACGTCACTTCTTCGGCACCGGCGGAGCGCGCGGCGAAGCGCTGCTGCTACGGCAGCTCTGACGCACGAGCTGCTGCCTCTGACGTCACGCGGCTCCTCGCGCATGCGCAGCTTAGCTCATGCTGTGTCACTCGAAATGGCTCGACGACTGGCGTAGTGTTAGTTTCGCAAGGAAAGTCGTCGATTGAAACCTCTGTTGTGAGCTAGCCTTCAACAATATTACCATTTGCGTGCAATGTGAAACGCCAAATTGTGCGATACCACTCGGAACGCTGCGCGACGGAAGTTTGTCTGACTTGACTAAGAGACGTGACACCGCCAGAAACGCCGTACGACTAACGGTTTCGTTTCGTTTGTCGGGTTAACATCCCAGAGCGACTCAAGCTATGGGATGCCATAGTGGAGGACTCATCGCACAGCACACGGACTCCATCCCATTTCGCCTACATCACGAAATTCTTGGCGGCACTTTGGACACTAAAGTGTAGGGCACCTCGATGCGCCCCCCCCCCCCCTCCGCCGCTCTGTGGAGGGTATGAGGCGAAAGCGTCTATTGCGCGGTGGTCCGAAGCCCTCCACTACGGCACCTCTTTTTCTCTTTTTTTTTTCACTCCGCCTTCCTCCCTTCCCTTAAGGCGCAGTTCAAGTGTCCCGCCGCGAAGATTACACTTGGAGAAAGAGGGTGGCTGGTCCTGGCCCTGATGGGACTGGGATAGGTAGGTCAACGCCGCTTGCGGCGGGGGTTAGCCTGCTTCCGATTTTTATCTGTTGTAGGCCGTCAATGCACCCGCCACTGCTTCGGTGGTGGACGACGGCTGTTGCAGCGCGTGTCTTTCTCATCCTCTTCTTTTTCTTCTCTATTATTGCGAAAGCAATATTACTTTCACTTTTCAGCCCTTCGCGTAGCGAGGCGGTAGCTACCATTGACCTTTAGCGTGATCTTTGGCGCGCCGCCAAGCACAGCTGCGCAAAAACAGGGGCCCCAACTCTCGCCGTCAACTCGCTAGGCGGTAGCTACCAACCGCGGCCTAACTCCTGCTCCCTCCGTGAGGGAGCGTTACAGCCGGAGTGACGTCATCCCATCTGCCGCAAGAACAGGGGCCCCAACTCGCGCCGTCGGCTCGCGAGGCGGTAGCCACCAGCCGCGGCCTAAATCCCGCTCCCTCCGTGAGGGAGTGCTACAACCGGAGTGATGTCATCCCATAGGCTGCAAAAACAGGGGCCCCAACTCGCGCCGTCGGCTCGCGAGGCAGTAGCTACCAACCGCAGAGCTGCAGTTGTGCCACATGCTCCTAAAGCTAAGAAGAATTATGGGGCTGCAGCCGCAGCTACCGCCGGGGGTGCAACGTTGGATACTATAGGAGGTGGCCTAGCGGCAGGTGGAATCAACGCAGTCTCCAGGGATGCTTTCATTTCATGCTGGCGTAAAGAATGCCGTTGCAGCCGGTGCCGGAGAGGCAGTTGTACATTCTGCCTTAACCTCACCCACAACTAAGCATATCGTTGCAGCCACGGCACTCCTTGCCTCGCTACTAGTTATACATAGAATAACCATGTAGCACCCTGCAATAAACAATAGTTGAACCATATGCCGTGGCCAGGGTGAATCACTGCATAACCACAAGCACCACAAGCACCACAACCAGCTACACCATCGGAACCTAGGCGTAGCCAAAGCTACTGCTTTCGCAATTACCAGACTTAACCAAGCTAAGCCACTGCCAATTTGTTTTCTCTGATTTATTTATAGGAAGGGAAAGGCGCGGTAACTGTCTCACTTGTTTTCTGTGGACACCGCAACCGCGCCGTAAGGGAAGGGAGGAAGGTTGGAATGAAAGGAAAGAGAGAAAGAGGAGCCGTAGTGGAAGGCTACGGAGTAATCTGTCCGCACGAGGCAGCATAGGTGGCTCAGCTACAGAGCCAGTAGCAGGCCTGTGTATTTTTTCCTTCTTCCTACAGCCACAACAAGAATTATTACAGATAGTGCTCCTTTCTCTTTCCCCTTTCACTCCTACCTTCCTCTCTTCCCTTACGGCGCGGTTCTTGTGTACACAGTGCGTGTTGCCCCGCCGGGATGGTGCAGTGGTAAGACGCCCGACTACTGTGCCGGAGTACCCGGGTTCGAACCCGACCTCGGCGGCTGCGTTTCGATGGAGGCAAAACGAAGAGGCGTCCGTGTGCTGTGCGATGTCAGCGCACGTTAAAGATCACCAGGCGGTCGAAATTACTCCGTAGCCCTCCACTACGGCTCCTCTTTCTCTCTTTCCATTTTCACTCCACCTTCCTCCCGTCCCTTGCGGCGCGGTTGAGGCGTACACAGAAAACAAGTGAGACAGTTACCGCGCCTTTCCCTTCCTATAACAATCAGTACACAGCGCGTGGCGAATCGAAGAGGCGTCCGTATGCTGTACGATGTCAGCGCTGTTGTTGTTGTGGCTGTTGGAAGAAAGAAAAGAAAATGCACGGGCCTGCTACTGGCTCTGAAGCTGAGCCACCTCCGCTGCCTCGTGCAGATAGAAGAAAATATACAGAATATAGAAAAGGCAGAGGGAAAGAAAGACGCGCGCCGCAACAACAGCCGTCGTCCACCACCAGCGGTGGTGTGTGCAATGACGGCCTACAACAGATAAAAATTCGGTGCCAGGCTAGCCTCCTGCCGCAAGCGGCAGTGACCCACCTATACCAGCCCCATCGATGTCACCGCACGTTAAAGATCCCCAGGTGGTCGAAATTACTTCGTAGCCATCCACTAAGGCTACACTTTCTCTCTTTCTACTCTCACTCCCACCTTCCTCTCTTCCCTTACGGCGCGGTCGGGATCGAACCCGGGTACTCCGGCACTGTAGCTGAGCCACCCCCACCTGATCTCGACCACCTGATCCCCAGGTGGTCGAAATTACTCCGAAGCCCTCCTCTACGGCTCATCTTTCTCTATCCACATTCACGCCCGCCTTCCTCCCTTCCCTTACGGCGGGATTCAGGTGCACAAAGAACCAAATGTGACGGATACTGCGTCTTTCCCTTCCAGTGAACCAATTATTATTATTATTATTATTAATATTATTATTATTATTATTATTATTATTATTATTATTATTATTATTATTATTATTATTTACCATGTCCTAAGGGAAGGGAGGAAGGTGGGACTGAAAGTGGAGAGAAATAGGAGCTTAGTGGAGGTCTCCGGAATCATTTCGACCACGTAGGGATCCTTAATGTGCGCTGACATCGCACAGCACAAGGACGCCTCTTTTCGCCTTCATCGAAGCGCAGCCGCCGGCTCACGGGATCGAGCCCGGTACTCCGGCACAATAGTCGGGCATCTTAACCACTGCATCAGCGCGGTGGGGCGACACCTTAACCACTAAATAATAAATAAATAATAATTGGTTCACAGGAAAGGAAAGGCGCAGTATCTGTCCCACTTGTTCTGTGGACACCTGAGCCGAGCCATAGAGAAGGGAGGAGGGTGAGAGTGAGAACGGAAAGAGAGAAAGGGGCGCCATAGTGCAGGGCTCCGGAGTAATTTTTGACCTCCTGGGAATCTTTAACATGCATTGGCATCGCACAGCACACGGACGCCACTTAGTTTCGCCCTATTATCTCACTATCAATCAATCCCACCAACCTTCCCCCTCAGCCAATTCCCTAATACGACACCCGAGGACAGTAATATCTCTACGCAGGCAGCGATAATTCGAATATGGATCGTCCGTTCAAGAACCATGATCTGCAGGCAGCTCTTGCTAAAATGAAACGGAGTACCGCGGCAGGCAGTTATGGTCAAACTTTTGGCCAACCTTCCTGATCCGGCGTGTGAGTCCCTGCTAAAATATATTAACGCAATCTGGAAAGAAAAAAACACCCTTCCTTTAGAATGGACAACAGCGCTCGTCACCCTCATCTCCAAGCCGGGCAAGCCGCTCATTACCATCACCTCCGACCTATTTCCTTAACGTCTTGCGCAGCCAATCTCCTGGAGGTCATGGTTTGAGATCACCTCTCTGAATATCTGGACGCACGCAATACTTTCGCGGGCACGATTTTAGATTTCGACCTCAGAAGTCAACACAGGACATTCTGCTTTAACTCAGCCACGAGGTACTCACGCCTGTCGAGCACCCTCACAATAACAAGGTGGTTCATGCCTTGGATTTGAAGGGTGCCTTCGACAACGTGAAACACAGTGTCATCCTCGCTCACCTCAGCGAGACACAATGCAGACACAACACGTTTAATTACATAAAACAATTCTTAACGCACCGTGAAGCCTTTATCCGCATTCGGGACAAGGAGCACGGTCCTTATACTATGGGTACGCGGGGCACGCCACAAGGCGCATTGCTGTCCCCATTATTCTTTAATTTGGCAATGCTTCATCTCCCTGCCCAACTGGGTGAGGTTCAAGGTATTTTTTTTTTTTACGCAAACTTGCCATAAGGCATATTATATAAACTCATGTAAATGGTTTTCCGTGAGGAACCGGAGCAGGCTCCCGCTCTTAGCATTGTCGGTGAGCCATTTAGAAAAGTCTTCTTCCCTTGTTGTGGTTAGACCCACTTCGCGCAGAATCTTTGTCCTTGATTCCCTTGTCCCTGCACAAGTCCATAGCAGGTGGCGAACATCCACTTCTGCAGCTGGTGTGGAACACTTTGGGCATGTGGTTGGTCCGATTTCAGCTTGCGATTCCCATCGGCATTTTACCGAAGGGGTAAGCTAAGGGAAACCTCCTCCAATCTCGTTAAGTTACGAGGGAGTGGGAATGTACACGGGGGAATGAGGGCACGTGTACTTTTCCTTAAAGAGGATGCTAAAATGGAAACAGCGGAACGGGCATCGAAAGGGAGCCTGGTGGGGGGCGCATTAGTGTGTGGAACTTCGTGTGTGAGGTGGTCAACTTTTCTCTGCTCAGCGTTCTCAGCATTGTCTTGTGTCCAATGTATCTGGATGCTTATCTTTGTTTTTTTATTGAGTGCGTGGATTTCCTGGGTAACAAATAGCGTCTTCGTCACTTTCTTTAGTTGTTTTATGGCGGCTAAGGAGTCTGTATAGATGTGGGCTTCTGTCATCGAATCTATTTTATTTATGGCCTCCATAGCATCGCGGATTGCATAGAGTTCCATCACAAGCGGGTCCGGGTATTCTAAAAGATATTCTTTATGTACCTTTAGTTCGCTGTGTGTTGGACTAGTAGCTGCTGTTCTACCGCCATTTTCTATAATTGATGCGTCCGTATATGCAATTAAGGTACCTGGAAGTGCATCAACCAGAGGTCGAGATGCCAGCTTTTCTTTGCGACGAAGCCGAGTGGTCTTGTTTGTCGTGATAGTAGTGAATTCCCAAGGAGGGGGGTCAGCCATTGGTGGTGTTCGAACTGCCACTTCGTTGTACAAGGATGCTATGGGCGTAACGTACTTTCGCTTCATATCCCTTGTTGCCTCTCGTTGTTCAATTAATTCTGTCAACGTATTTATCTGTGCAAACTCTTGGAGAATAGGGATAGGGGTAAGTTTTGGTAAGGCCGTGATAGTGCGCATTGCGTTTCTATTTATTGTTTCCAATTTTGCCCATTGCCGCCTCGTGAGTCTTTGGAATTGGGCCTGGTATAGTATCCTCGGCTGTAACACTGATTGTACAAGACGTCTTGCCATGTCCGCTCGAGCTCCTCCTCCCCTAGACGAAATGCGTTTTATCAAGTTTAAGGAAGTCGCAGCTACTTTTTTCACCTTATGAAGCCATTGTGTTCCTTTGCCGGATTTGTGAATTTCTAGGCCAAGAACTCTCAACTCGTCCACCTCTTCCAGTGCCTGATTTCCAATCTTTAGGGAGACTCTTTGCGTTGCCAATTGTTTTCTTCCATTCTTGTTGGCAACATGAATGTAACTGGACTTTTGAGGTGATAATTCCAGGCCTGCACTTTGCACGTACTCATCTATGGTATTTAAAGCCTCTTGCAGATGCCGATTCTGTCTGTCAATTTGTTTATGAACAGACCAAATCGTGACATCATCTGCGTATATCATGAACCCCACTTCTGGTATTTTAGCTAATTTCCACGCCAATGGGATCAGTGCGATATTAAATAATAAAGGTGCTAACACTGACCCTTGTGGCACGCCTCTGTTCGAGGTGTAATTGCCAATTTGTTTTCCGTTTATCCGGATAGAAAACGTCCTGTCCTTAAGCAGATTATGTACTGCTTTTATGACCTGCAAGGGAATGCCCATACATTCCATGTTGCTAAGAATCTTGGCATGTAACACGTTGTCGTATGCCTTCGCCATGTCGGTAGCCACTACAGTGCGCACTAGGTGGCTATAAGGCGACACGTGTATGACCTCTTCAGCGAGCACAGCCAGTCCATTTTCTGTCCCAAGGTTTGTTCGGAACCCAATTTGTCGAGCATGGTATTTTTTATTACTTTCCAACCACCATGACAGGTGGGTGGCTATCATCTTTTCATAGATTTTGCAAATTGTGGGTGTTAGCGAGATAGGCCGCAAAGATTCTAGACTTGTGGGAGGTTTCCCAGCCTTTGGTATTGTTACCACCACCGAGTGTTTCCAGCCGAGTGGAATGTCTCCTCCTTGCCATACCTCATTTACCACATCCAACAAGCCGTCAACTGCGGCTCCTTCTAAATTCTTGAATACTTCATAAGGAATATCGTCATATCCAGGCGCAGTTTTACCATTCGCTTCTTCTATAGCAGCCAATAACTCCAATTTGGTAAATGGTAATGTTATTCCTGTTTTATCAACCGCATCCACTGTCGGTGAAGGCGCCGGATAATGTGCGCGGTTCGGGAAGAAAAGGGCAGCAGCCTGATCTGCAAACTCTTCTGGTGTAAGCTGTAATGCGAGTCTAATACTTTCTGCATGATCTTTAACCTGCCGCCTCTTTTCCATGCCATGGAAAGTCCTCCAGAGGGCCTTGTTAGTCGTTCCTGAGCCCAAACGACTGCACCACTCATCCCATCTCCTATGAGCCAGCTGTTTTTCATATCGGCGTGCCTGTGCCGTCACTCTGTTTACCTCAATTCTTCTTCGCACGTCTTCAGGATGGCGACCAGCCTGTATCTCGGCCCGCTTTCGGCGTGCCCAAAGTTTTAGTAGGTGCAGGTCGGGAGTTGGCTGATCTTCGTTCACTGTAGTTGTAATGGTGTGATCCTTGAGTACCGTTTGAAGGGTGGTAACGAGAGTATTCGGGCTAACTGAATGCGTTCGAGTATCCTGCCGTACACCATCCCAATGTGTAACAGACGCTTTCTTTCGAATTTTCTTCATATGTCCCAAATTAAGACCAATACCAATGGGGACATGATCACTACCCCACGCATCTAATTCCGCCTGCCATTGCGGTGCACCAGGGCCCTTCCACCACGTCAAGTCTGGTGAGCGTGTTTGTGTTGCAGGTAGTGTTGCGACTCCTGGATGATTTAGCAGTGTAAATTCCATTTCTGTGAAGGCAGTATGAACTTGATCACCCCTTTTAGAATCATAATCATATCCCCATACGGTGTGCGGAGCGTTAAAATCTCCACCGATTAGTATCGCAATTCCAGGGTATGAATGGCGAATATGCTTAACCCATCCAAGATTAAGCACTGTGTTTCTTGGCCGAGCGTACATGGACACTAATATAAGGGGCGTTTTGTTCGGACGCGTGAGTACAGCAACTACTTCCTGCTGAGTGTTGCACCACTTGCTCAAGTCAAGTGGCGTTTGGGGAATGTTGGCCCTAATGTAAACGGCAGCTTTTCCTGGTGTTTCGGCCTCTGCTCTTGCTCGTTTATCAGGGATAGAAGGACAATGGTACCCTATATATCCTGTTATTGAATATAACCTATTGTGCTCCTGTATCAAGAACGCCCATGAATGTAGCTTGCCGTAAAATAATTTTGTATTTATTTCCCGAACTTTATTACAGAGCCCTCTGCAGTTCCATTGTGTAATCTGTTGCCACTTGTTTCGGCTACTTCTATCCATGATGTAAGCTGCTCTGAATGAGGTGTGTCAGTTGCGTAAGCGTGTCCAGTACCGCCTTCCAAATAGGTATGTTATCTGCAGGTTTACAATTCGGAGCATCCACTAACCTTGCTGTCGTACTGCCTGCAAGCGTTTCTTTCTGTTTTTCTGAGCTCTCCTTTCGTCGTTGGGCTATATGTGCTTTCTTTTGTCGCAGCTGTGCAATTTGTGCTGAAAGCATTGCAATTTCTTTTTCTATTGCATCCTGCTGGCTTGTGCAGTCTTTAAGGTCCGGAAAATCATCAGTAGTGAATGCCACTGCGCTCCGTTTTGTGCGTCGTCCATGTTTTAGCGTAGAAGCAAAAGATGCACTGTTCTGTGCAACCACCTCAGCAGGCTCTTCTTCTTCTAGCGGGTCATCAAACAGCTCTTCGGCCAGAGTTGCAAATCTGTTTTTAACCATTAACGGTGCATATTGTTTATGTCGTCCAGCCCTTGCTAATTCGAGCTTTCGCTTTTTTGTCGGACACTGAGATGAAGTGATATCGTGATCATCAGATTTGCATAGGCCGCATTTGAATTTCGCTTCTCCAGATTCAGTTATGTATTCGGGGTTAACTCCATATGGACAAAATTTCTGCATATGATCTTCTCTGTAGCACCTGTAACAGTGAACCGGTCTAGGTTTGTACGTTTTGGGTCGCACTATGCGGCCATTGTAGTAAAATCTGTCCGGAAGAGTATCTGGTCCCTGTAATGTGATGAGAAAAGTGCCTCTGTTCCCCATACGACGTGCGGCTAACACAGTATGTGTTCCTGATATTAGGTCTCTGGCCACCGTCTCCGGGGAATCTTGTAGGTCTAGGTCATAGAGGACACATCGCTGAGTATTTGGACCTGACGCAAAATACGTCTGGACAGGAAGATACTCCTCTGTCGTGATTGGAATCTGTGTTACTGTGGTCATTTTGCGTGCATCCTCAATGGTGGCTAAATGTACTGTGACAGTATTAGATGCCCTGTGGCTTACAAACCCCTGGTAACCTGTGGTACCAAGCGCTGCGTCTATTACTCTCTGCATTGTTCTGGTGGGTATCTTAGTGATATCAAACTGCACTGTAGGTCTGATATGCACTCTGAAGGATTTCTGCAAGGCTGGTGTTGGATAAGCGGATGCTAGCTTATCAGGGGCGGCCCTTACCTTCTTTGCCGGTGGTGTGTTGACTGGTGGCCCAGGTAGTTTGACCAGCCGGGGTGTCCGTTGAGAAGCGTTAGTGACGACTTCCTGTTGCACATCCATAGCCTGATGTGTATCGTTTAGCTCGGGTAGCGGCCCGAGCGTTGTCCTCGTAAGGTTCAAGGTATACAGCCTGCGCTGTATGCCGACATCACCATTTGGGCTACAGAGGGCAACATTGGCCAACTGGAGGGCCGCCTGCTAACAGCGGCGGGCATAGTGGATCGCTATGCTACGTACTGTGGTCTCCAGTGCACTCCTCAAAAATCAGAATTCGAGCATATTCGCCCCTCGCCGAGATGCGAAACCAATACATCTATCTCTGGCTAGTGAACCTATACGCGAATCCACAGATATTAGGGCCCTCGGACTCTTTATTCACTAAAATCGTCGCGCTGACACAATACTAACCAATCTTCACAAGTTTGGCGACCAGGTGGGCCGCATGGTCCGCCGAGCCTCCAACAGGCGTGGGGGCCTCAGAAGCAGGGATGCGATGCGACTCGCCCATTGCTTTTGTAACGAGTCGAATTCTTTATTCGACTTCATACCTGCACTTGCGCAAGCATGCTGAAGACATCCTGAACGTTACTCTCCGTAAGATGATCAAGAGGGCGCTCGAACTGCTGATCTCTACCTCCAATGTGAGGCTCCTTGTATTGGGGGTGGTGAACACCTATCGGGAGCTACGCGAGGCGCACCTCACTAATCAATACACGCGTCTTGCCCAGACCGTGTCCGGTCGCATATTTGGGTTTGCTCGGTACCGTGGCCCCGCAAGGGACAAAACGACAGAAGAGACGAAGAAAGGAGGCTGTTCCGACTAGCATCTACCGCCCCCAGGAGCCGAGCAGCCGAGCGATTAGCGGCGCATGCTTTTTTCAATGGGCGTCAGGTTGGACGCGGCACTAGCTTGAGAAAGCCTATACTACTACTACTACTACTACTACTATTATTATTATTATTATTATTATTATTATTATTATTATTATTATTAGTAGTAGTAGTATAGAGGAAGTTTCGTTTCACTAAGTTGGCACTGAATTGTCTGTAGGTAACGGCCAAAATAACTGGCTAAATATTATGTTAACAGTTTTAATTAACAATGATAATAATAATAATTGGTTCGCAGGAAGGGAAAGGCGCGGTATCTGTCACACTTGTGTCTGTGAACACCAAGGGATGAAGGTGTCCACAGACACAAGTGTGAAAGATACTGCGCCTTTCCTTTCCTGTGAACCAATTTTTATTATTATCATTATTAATTAAAACTCTGAACATAATATTAAGCCAGTTAATCCGGACGTTAACTAGACAATTCAGTGCCAACTTCCTGAAACGAGTCTTCCTCTATACTACTACTACTACTAATGATAATAATAATAATATTGTCACATTAGGCGGTGCAACGCATAAGGAAAGAAGAACGCATACGCATAAGGAAAGAAGATGAAGACTCGTGAGTTTTGAAGAGAAGACGACGTTCAACAGCGTCGGCTGGTGCCTACAGAGAACGTCCGTTGGGAAGCCTTGTCTTCGGTGTCCGCCCTCTGCTACAAGCTGAACTACCCAGCACCTCCACCGTAACAATATTAATAATAATAAATAGCAGATAAATATTACTGCGTGTTATTATTATAATTAATTAGTAGCAGTAGTAGTAGTAGTAGTAGTAGTAGTAGTAGTAGTAGTAGTAGTAGTAGTAGTAGTAGTAGTAGTAGTAGTAGTAGTAGTATTATAGCCTCTCTCAAGCTAGTGCCGCGTCCAACGTGACGCCCATTGAAAAAGCATGCGCCGCTAATCGCTAGGCTGCACGGCTCCTGGGGGCGGAAGATGCTAGTCGGAACAGCCCGTTTTCTTCGTCTCTTCTGTTGCTTTGTCCCTTGCGGAGCTACCGTACCGAGCAAACCCAAATACGCTGTCCGGTCGTCGCCTTTTGGACCGTCTACATATTGCCACCTGGTGTCCCAGATATTTTTAGGTGGCACCTGGAAGAAAAGGACGCCGAAGTTGTCTCGCGTGCTGTGCGCGGAACTTTGCCTGCTGGTTGAGCTTCGTCCCGTCGTCTTAGTCACATCTAGCCCTGTTGTCCGTGACATATTTTGGTGTCGGCGCAGGGTATCGATCCCAGTATATGTCCCGAACTCCTCCGCATACCCAGGATTCAGGTCCTGTGCCAATCGACACTCCTGTTCACCGCGCTAGCCGGAGTAACCTAGGCCTACCACCTGAGCACGGGCCGTTGGAGTTCAACACCGCAGGCGCCCCTCGACCGGCTATGCAAGGAGCTCCAACTTACTACACCCTGCAAAATCCACGACTGCCTCAGCCCTTCCACGGCAGTCAGAGCGAAGACGTCGAAGACTGGCTTATCCAATTTGAACGGGTCGCCTCGTTTAACCAGTGGGACGACGTCGCCAAGCTTCGAAATGTCTTCTTCAGCCTGGAAGATGGCGCTCGTACTTGGTACGAGAACCGAGAAGACGCCCTAACATCATGGCGTGAGTTCTGCCGACGAATTCGTGAGACCTATACCAGCGCGGATCGGCGAGAACGCGCAGAAAGGGCTCTACAGTCTCGTATACAGATGCCAAATGAGACTGTGACCATGTATGTGGAGGACATGACCCGGCTCTTCCGACGTTCTGACCCGGCAATGACCGAAGACAAAAAGGTGCGCCACCTTATGCACGGTATTAAAGAGCAACTGTTCGCTGGCCTCGTGCGTAATCCATTAAGGAAGGTTGCTGAGTTTCTTTCGGAAGCTGTCACAATAGAGAGGATGCTCCAGCAGCGGTCTACCACTTACGACAGGCCGGTGGTCGCCGCTTCGGTTGTGGAGCCGTTTTCGGCCTTCGGGGCTACCCCGAACCTACGCGACATCATCCGCTCAGTTGTACGCGAAGAGCTCCAGAAGCTTTTGGGTGCTCCACAGCCGATGGTCGGCTCTGTAGCTAGCATTGTCCGCGAAGAGCTTCAAGCGTTGAAGCCCTCGGTAGCGTCCGCTGATCCACAACCTTTCCCCACGGAGTACCTGCGTCCAACTTATGCAGATATGGCGCGACGCCCTGCCACTGCTTCGGCGCCATTACCGCCACCCGATCAAGGCTCACTGTATTCCGCACACACTGAGCCGTTCGTCGACAACCGACGACCACCCCAGCGGAAGGCGGACCTGTGGCGCGCCCCAAATCGCCAGCGCCTGTGCTTCCATTGCGGGGAGCCAGGTCATCTCTATCGCCAGTGCCCCTATCGACACCTTGGACTTCACGGATTTCCCATCGACATGCGTCGCCCTCCAATAGGCCAAAGACCCCGGGAGATTGAAGACTACTTAGCGCAGCAGAGCATGGCGCCAACTTCTCAGCGGCAGTCACGATCCACGTCCCCACGCCGACCATCGCCGCAGCGCGGGCCACCCTGGACGGCGCAGCGACGCTCGCCAAGTCCCCACCGGGAAAACTAAAGACAGCGACCTCCGGGGGCGAGGCCGCTTGCAATCGACGTGACGAAGACCCCCTGACAAGGAGACCTGTGAGCGATCTGGATTTTACGGCACCGACGACAGTTCCTACGCATGAACATCGACTCTCGCTGGACATACCCGTGCTTCTCGACGGCCATAAGGTTAGCGCATTGGTGGACACTGGCGCGGATTTTTCGATTATAAGCGGGAAGCTAGCAGCGCTTCTAAAAAAAGTCATGACACCATGGTCGGGCACGCAGATTCGCACCGCTGGCGGACATGTCGTAACTCCTAGTGGCCTGTGCACGGCACGAATTCAAATTCGCAGCTCCACGTTTATTGTAAGCTGCCTCGTTATACCTGACTGCTCCCGTGACGTTATCCTTGGGGTGGATTTTCTCCGGGAGTATGGAGCTATTATCGATCTCCGAAAACGCACAGTGACATTTTCAACCGAGAAAGCTGCTGATACTGACGTCAAGAATCGCCAACGCCGCGCCGCCCTTCGAATTTCCGCCGAGAGCGTTTCGATTCCGCCACGCGCCAGTGTTTTTGTGACTGTTACTTGCGACGAACTGCGTGACGGGCATGCGGTCGCGGAAGGCAACCAGTCACTTTTGCTCACCCACGGCATCTGTACAGCGCGCAGCCTCATCCACCTCCGCGACGGCCGGTCTGATCTCCTGGTGACTAACTTCACCAACGAACCCCAGAATCTTTTTCGTGCTACTGCCATCGCGTTTGCTGACTCCTTAGCGGATGTTTCTGAATGTTTTACGTTTGGGGCTGTTAGCACTGTGCAGCCCCCACTTGACCGTCTTGATATCAGTCCGGATCTCTCGGACACACAGAATCGTGAGCTACGTGCCCTCCTACTAGAGTTCAGCTCTTGCTTTGCGTCCTCATCGAAAGTACGGCAAACGCCTCTCGTGAAGCACCGCATCATTACTCCTGACGACGCCCGCCCTATCCGCCAGCAGCCGTACCGTATCTCAACGACGGAACGTGAAGCGATTCAGACACAAGTTCAGGAGATGCTTTGTGATGGTGTCATACAACCATCCAACAGCCCGTGGTCATCCCTTGTCGTGCTGGTAAAGAAAAAAGATGGGACCCTTCGCTTCTGTGTCGATTATCGAACGCTGAATGCCATCACTAAAAAAGACGTCTACCCGCTGCCCAGTATCGACGATTCGCTCGACAAGCTTCGTCGCGCCCAGTACTTCTCCTCCATTGACTTGAAGAGTGGGTACTGGTAGATTGAGGTTGATGAGCGGGACCGCGAAAAAACAGCTTTTGTCACCCCAGATGGACTGTACGAGTTCAAAGTGCTGCCTTTTGGCCTATGTTCAGCGCCGGCAACTTTTCAGCGCATGATGGACACCGTCCTCGCCGGCCTCAAATGGCAAATCTGCTTAGTCTATCTCGACGACGTTGTCGTATTCTCTGAAACCTTTGAAGAACACCTCGAACGCCTGCGCGCAGTATTAGATGCCCTCCGGTCAGCTGACTTGACGCTCAAGCCCGAGAAGTGCCACTTTAGCTACAAAGAGTTGAAGTTTCTTGGTCACCTTGTGAGTGCCGCAGGCGTTAGGCCAGACCCCGACAAGACTGCTGCTGTCGCCAAATTTCCCGTTCCTGTAAACAAGAGAAGTTTGAAACGCTTCCTGGGTCTCTGCACGTACTACAGCCGCTTCATCGCCGATTTTTCCAAACTTGCCGCCCCCTTGACTCGCCTCACGCGCGATGATACACAGTTCGTGTGGGGCGCCGAGCAACAAGAGGCTTTTGCGGAGCTGCGCAGCCGACTGCAAACAAGCCCTGTTCTTGCGCACTTTCATGAAGACGCTGACACCGAAGTCCACACCGACGCCAGCAATATCAGCCTTGGCGCTGTACTCGTTCAACACCAAGCTGGCGTCGAAAAGGTAATAGCGTATGCCAGCCGCACGCTCTCCCGCGCCGAGACAAACTACTCCACTACGGAAAAGGAATGCCTTGCGGTTGTGTGGGCAACCATGAAATTTAGGCCTTACCTCTACGGCCGCCAGTTTAAAGTTGTCACCGATCATCATTCCTTGTGCTGGCTGGCTAACCTCCGCGACCCATCGGGGCGCCTAGCACGATGGAGTCTTCGCCTCCAAGAATTTGAGTACACCATTGTGTATAAATCTGGCCAGAAGCACGAAGATGCTGACGCGCTGTCGCGCGCACCCGTCGGTTTGGTCGATGAGAGCACGGACGACGAGAGCGGTTTTCTTGGACTGGTGAGTGCTTCAGACATAATGACCCGACAGCGAGCTGACCCGGACCTTCGACCTGTCATTGACCACCTGCAGGGTCGCGCTGCTGATATCCCTCGGCAATTTGCTCGAAACCTGTCTGCTTTCTGTGTCCGGAATGGCGTTCTATACAAACAGAACTCCAGCACTGTTGACCGAGCGTTCCTCCTCGTAGTGCCAGCCGACCTCCGTGCCGATATCCTTTTTGCCTGCCATGATGAGCCCACCTCCGGCCACTTGGGCTTTACACGCACACTCGCCCGAGTTCGTCAAGCCTACTATTGGCCTAAACTCGCTGACGCCGTTCATCGCTACGTCAGAGGCTGTCGTGAGTGCCAACGTCGAAAGGCGCCACCTCTCAAGCCAGCGGGTTTGCTCCAACCTATTGCGCCTCCCCGAACACCGTTTGACCAAATCGGCATCGACCTTCTGGGCCCATTTCCGCTGACATCGGTCGGTAACAAATGGATTATAGTCGCGACCGACTATCTCACACGGTATGCGGAAACCAAGGCGGTGAAGCGTGGCACGTCATCTGAGATCGCCCAGTTTTTTATGCAGCAGATCGTGTTACGCCATGGCGCACCGTCCCAAGTAATCACCGATCGAGGCACGGCGTTTACGGCACAACTTATGCACGACGTAATTGAGCTGAGTCACACGAGCCATCGCAAAACCACTGCTTATCACCCACAGACGAATGGCCTCACGGAGAGACTCAATAAAACGATCGCCGACATGATTGCCATGTACATAGACTCCCAGCACAAGACCTGGGACGAGATTCTCCCGTACGTCACATATGCCTACAACACTGCCATCCAAGAGACTACATTTCGCCTGCTCTATGGACGCGACGTTCAGACGATGTTAGATGCCATGCTTCCGTGCTGCACGGATAATCCTCTCATCCCAGACGCTGAGCAGTTTGCTCAGCGCGCCGAGGAAGCACGTCAACTTGCCCGCATCCACATTCAGCAACAGCAGGGAAAGGATACGCGTCGCTACAACCTCCGTCATCGACACGTCACATACCAACCAGGAGAGCAAGTTTGGGTGTGGACACCGGTACGCCGGCCCGGCTTGTCTGAAAAACTGATGTCGCAATACTTTGGACCTTACAAGGTTCTGCGCCGTGTCACAGAAGTGACATACGAAGTCCTTCCAGCGGGTACTGTGCAGACCTCGCGTCGGCAACCACGCTCCGAGGTGGTGCACGTTGTCCGCATGAAACCGTATTTCACGCAGTAATGTGCGGTGTACTATGCACTCGTTTAGTTGTGTAGGGCACCGCCTCTGTTTTATATTCGTTTTCTGTACTGACTTGCATCGCCCATCGCTCGCGCCCAGTCTGTGCTTTCGTTTTTTTAGGAGGGGGAGTAATGCCACCTGGTGTCCCAGATGTTTTTAGGTGGCACCTGGAAGAAAAGGACGCCGAAGTTGTCTCGCGTGCTGTGCGCGGAACTTTGCCTGCTGGTTGAGCTTCGTCCCGTCGTCTTAGTCATATCTAGCCCTGTTGTCCGTGACAATATACAACAGAACAATCATATAAAGGAAAGGGTACGAGTGCCAGAGCTATGTGTCAGACACGCATCGTAAGGGTGGTGGTAAAGGGAATGCTTCCTTTATTCCGATGATGTGCAATATATACAGAAGCGCTAGTCACATGACTTTTGTGATAAGTGCTGGATGTCTAAGCCAAAGAAGTGTGCTCGTTTTTATCTGCAGGCTGACGTCACATCTTTCCCTTTTTGCAAGCAAAGTACATTCACAGTAACTCAACAACACAGTTCATAGTTAATCATTAACTCCAAGTCGTTTCGGCGTCTTGATTATGCGACCGTAGCGGGTGGTTCTACGATGTCCGATGGCTTCGCTGGCTTGTTGACCATTCGACGGCTGCTGCACGCCGGTATACTTCACTAGCGTCGTAGCCAGCGATTTGGCGGGCGACTCGGAAACTTGGGGCTTCGGTGTTGCATCGATCCCTTCTTGATGCTGATCCTGTTGAACCGCCGATGAAGCGCTATCGTCTCCCGTCCAGAGCATAGCGTCCAGAGGATCATGACCGAGCAACGGAAGTAGAGACTTATGTGTTTCGAACAAAAATTACATACCTCTTAAAAATTCATCGAAACGCTCAGCTTCCCACGTCAGAGCTAACGCCTCCTTCTCTATTTGAGAGTTTTTTTTTTTCCCGTCTTTGTCAGCGATCTCGATGCATAAGCAACCGGTCGTCGTTCCCCGGTTGGTTGGATATAAAATTATACAGCACCAAGACCATATGACGAAGCATCAGCCGAGACTATTGTCTCGTAGAGAGGGTGGTACCTGGCGAGGCACCTGTGCGAGCTGATGGTTTCCTTGATTTTGCAAAACGCTTGTTCCTGTTGCGGTCCCTGCGACCACGCGTTGTCCTTGCACAGAAGGCTGCATAGAGACGCGCTCATGGACTCTGCATCTGGAAGAAACCTAGCAAGATGGTTCATCATTCCCAGAAGAGAGCGAACTTCTGTTACGTTCTGCGGCCTCGGAAATTCTTTGATGGCCCGAACTTTTTCAGGGTGCGGCCGCACGCCACCAGCGCCAAAAATCATGCCACGGAAGGATACTTCTTTCACTGAAAAACAGCATTTTTCCTTGTTCAGCGTCACTCCTTCCCGCTGTAGTCTTTCGAGCACCTTATGTAAGCTAGAGTCGTGCTCTGCCTTATTTGCACCGAACACAAGAATATCGTCCATGTATAGTTTAAAACACCGTCTAATCCTTCAATGACTTGCGTGAACTTCCTCTGAAAAACGTCTGGTGCCGAGGTTATACCAAGCAGTAGTCTGCGATAGCAGTACCTGCCGTACGGTGTTATGAAAGTCGTGAGCGTTTGGCACGACTCCGCAAGTTGGATTTTGTGAAATCCTGAGCTTGCGTCCAGTTTCGAGAACACGGAGGCTTCCTGAAAGCTTCCTATGATCTGCCCTACTGTTGGCAACTGGAGGCGCTCTCTTCTTATGAACTTATTTGAGTGAGGTCGACGCAAATTCTGACTGCGCCGGATGGCTTCAAAACCGGCACAATTTGGCGCATACCATTCTGTCGGATCCTCGACCTTCCTAATCATGCCTTCCTGCTCAACCCTGTCAAGTTCCTCCTTAACCGCTTGCTTCATCGGGATGGCGCGGGGGTTGTCACTGCGTAGGGGATTGCATTTTCTGCCAAACGTATCGTGTGCTCTCCTGCTAAAGATCCGATTCCTTGAAACAGCCCTGGGTACTGTTTCGCGACCTCGTCGGACCTTTTTAGTTCGTCTAAAATCGAACTACTCCAAGGGCATTTATTGCAGTATAGGCACTATAATTGCAGGCAGCCCTAGTAAAGGCATCTGCAAGTTTTTTACGACGTAGGTACACTGCCTGCTCGCAGCGACTGTCCTTCCATGCGATTTCGGCTTGAAACTTTCCGCATGTGTCGATGCTTGCGTCACTTGGTCCCCTGCTTTTTAAGATAGCTCGGCATTCCTGGGAAATTTTCCCCAGGACCGTGACTTCTGCTTCAGTATCGACATTCATTTTTACTTCATAGCCGTTTATCTGTACCGTCACGAAGTGCGCAGACCTTTGTCGCGGCGTAACTGTGCCCAGGAATTGGCGCTCGTTATCAGGTGCCGTTACCCCGTCCAGTTTTCTTTCTAGTTTCTTAATGCGACAAGCCTTTTCGAAATGACCTAACTTCTGGGAGTAAAAGCATTTTTGCTGCTTCGCTGGGCAACTAGTTTGCGGGTGCATCGAACCTTCGCAATAAGTGCAACTTTTTTTCAGAAGCGGGCTTCTTGCGACGCGCGAGGGTAACATTCCATTCTCTCTTCTGTTCTGTTTTCTTGCTCTTCTTTACTGCTGCGACGTATGTTTCAGCACTCGTACCTTCCCGCTGTTTCAAGTCTGCTTGCTGCTGCTTTATTGTTTCACTTGTTCGGGTCCATGCTAGTGCGGTGGTCCATTTGAAGCTCTTCCGACAGCGCTTCGTCTAGAGGCCAACTACAAAGCGGTCCTTTATTAAGCGTTGTGTTGTGTTTCATCGCACATAAGCATCTAAGGCTATCATGCGCCAAACACATGATGAGATCTGCTGTCCAGCGCAGATCTATTAAATATGGTTAAAAAATCTCATAATTTGTCAAGAGGGTTGGTATCTTTTGAGAACATAAAAATGCAGGATATATATTAACAAGAGCATTTTCTCCGATTAGTAAGCTATGGTGAAGAGGAATATATTCTGAATAAAATATTGGAAAATGCTTCTTTCTTAGTTCTTCTAGCTTTGTGCAGGAACATAAGATACGATTAATTGTGATTGTTTCTCCGCAAAGCTCGCATGTTGGTATTTCCGCTTTTCTAACAATATAACCATGTGTAAGGTGTGTGTGTTCAATACGAAGACGACATAAAATGACTTTAGTGAATCGTTCCTGGTGTGCGCATGATTTCCATTCAGATACGACAGGTTTTACTAGGTGTAATTTATTTTCTTCATTATTCCATTTAGACTACCATCTATCTCTCAGCCCAGACTGCATTAATTTGACTGCTTCTTTGTAGGAAACGTGCACTTTCATAATTTCTATATGTCGAGCTTGTGCAGATAGATAGATAGATGGATTTATTGAAAGGAAAAGGCAGAGAGGTTGGCCGGAATAATTCAAATCTGGCCTGATACTCTGCACTGGGGAAGGGGAAGAAGACAAAGAAGGTCATGATGGGTGACGATATGAGAGAAGGCATATGAAATACATATACAGACACAGTAGCTTGTTTTACAAGTGCGAATCAAGTCCGCTGGCGCTCAAATAACGGCAAAGAGCGCGCACTGCCTGGACGCCCTTCCCCTTGTCCTGCCAAGCGCCCAGCAGCAGTTCCTCCGACAGAGGCCTCTTGTCTAAACTCTTCAAGGAAGCAGCTAGCACATTTCTTTCGTTCGCATACTATGGGCACACCAATAATACATGGTCCACAGTCTCTGGTAAGCCACAAGTTGAACATTCCGGTGAGTCCATCTGTCCAATTAAATGTAAGTACTTGCGCATGAAAGCCACGTTTAAACGAAGTCTATGTATCAAGCATGCCTGATGACGCGGAATATCACGCGGAACATTAAATTTAAATGTTCGATCGAGCCTTCTTAGACGGATGTGTCGGGCGTCTGGTTGAGCCGAGTAAGCTGCTGTAGCAATATTCATACAACTCTCTAGAAGACACGTCGTATCCGCTCTTGAAAAAGGCACAGCTGTTTGGAAGCCATTGATGCGTGCGCTTTTCGCTTCAACATCGACCTGCTCATTCCCATGGAGGCCGCAGTGGGCAGGGATCCATTGAAACAATATCATGTGGCCTTGCAGCTGGGCAGGTGTGAGGAGCTCCATAATGTTTAGTGCCAGGGACTGATAGGCAGTGTGGCGTAAGAAGTTTTCCAAAATTTGTAATGCAGTCTTCGAGTCCGTGAATATACACCATTTTTGAGGTGGTTCCCCACATATATAGCGAATAGATTCCAGAATGGCTACAAGTTCGGCAGCGGTTGATGTAGAGGTATGCCCCAAAGGGAAATGCAGAGTCGTTTTGTGAGCTGGTATGACGACAGCTGCAGCGAATGTCCGTGCTTGCTGACACAGATCCATCGGTGTATACGTGAATATAATTGGGATATTCAGACCAGATGTGTGCTAGAGCAAGTTGTTTGAGTCCACTAATTGGCACCATTGATTTCTTTAGTATTCCGGGAACACGAAGGTGCACCAAAGGTTTATCCATCGACTGCCCAGATGCACCTCTAACAAAGGCACAGTTGAAGAGGCACACGCTCGCCCAATATGCATATACTTGTCACACGAACCACTTCGTGCATAGTTACGAGCTCTTACAAGACACCGTTTTTACCCACTCAGCAAGATTCTGGATGAGCGGCCGGACTGCAGTTTTACAAGTGCACTCCGCTGCCATCAGTCGCAAGTACCGACAGGATATGCCCTCCCATATCGTCCCACCCAACCACCATGGTCGAGCTTGTGCAGCTCATATATTAGCACTTCCATTTCCATCAATTACTATGTGACTCGGAACCCAGCAAAGCTTTACAGTATGTCCCTGGGTTGTGACTGTTTTTATGCTGTGTATGATGTCCTCAAAGGTAAATGACACTATTCTCTATGTTTCCATTTTTAATTTTTTTCTAGGCCCATAAGGACTGCATAAGACTCGGCAGTGAAAATGGATGCACACTGTCGTAGTCATACTGTTCTATTCCAATTGTTTTGGACCACTGTGCTTCCAACGTACTGTGCAGATTTTGAGCCATCTGTATAGAATGCCACACATTCTCTGTACTTTTCACTTAGTGCTAAAAATTTCTGAAATATGTGCTCATGTGGTGTTTTTTTTTTCTGAAATTGACTTAATGTGAAGTCACATACAGACGGCAGTACCATGGTGGAAGTGGATCAGGTTGTTGGGTAATATTAGGTAATGAATCTATTAAGCCTAAATCTTGACATTTTTCTTCAAATAGGAGCAGAAGTGGTTTTAATTTTTGAGGTTTGTTCGTGAACAATGTTCGAGATTGGCACTTTGTAACTATTTGGTAACAGATATGGTTTGACAGCGTACGGATCTTTAGAATTTATGAGCATGTGAGCATGTTTCTTCGGCTTGTAAGTGATGGTTCATTGGTTTTTACATATAAGCTGGTTATGGGGGATGTCCTATATGCACCAGTTGAAATACGCAAGCCTTGTGTACGGTGTCCAGTCGTTTCATATATGAAGGCCTTGCAGATCCATATATTATGCAGCCATAATCTGAACATGAGCGCACCACAGAACGGTGAATTCGTGAAAGACATGTTCTGTCAGATCCCCAGTGTTTATATGAAAGGACTTTCAATACAGTGAGAGATTTTGAAGCTTTCTTTTCCATGCTGTTCATGTGAGGAAGGAATGAAAGCTTTCTGTCAAAAGTTAGCCCAAGATATTTATGTTCGTGCTTTACAGGTAGCTTAACATCATTAAGGTTGATCGTGGGATCAACGTGCAGTCCTCTTCTGAGAGAAAACAAAACAACTACCGACTTTTGAGTAGAAAACCTGAAGCCATTCCTATCTGCCCATGTTGCCAGTTCATTTACTGTGAACTGTATTTGCCTCTCATATGTTGACACACTAGAGTATGTACAGTCTTTGTCAAAAGTGTGGAGCCCAGGGTGTCTGCTTCTGAGCCCCTTCGTTCGGCTTGTAATGCATTTCCAGCGTTCCGAATCTCTTGATGGTAAGAAGATTTTTTGTCCTACACTCTCCAATGGGAAGGACCTCCTCTAATGATAAATCAGCACCGCTACACGGCTCGGAAGCAGACATCCTGGGCTCTACACTTTTTAGAAAGGCTGTACATACATGCAATCTGAAGGTCGTCTAGTAGACGGAGTACATAACGGATTTGGGTTATTTTTGCTGTACTGTTAATTTTTACTATAAACAGAGTAGTACTTAAAATACATCGTTGAGGCACATCATTTTCTTGTATGAAGGTTTCAGAAAGGGTGGAACCGAGACATACTTAAAATGAGCGTTGAGAAAGAAGGTCGCTTATGCATTTTAGCATCCTGCCGCGAGTGCCAAACTCTCCCAAATCACGCAGGATTCCAAACCTCCACGTGGTGTCATAGGCTTTCTCGAGGTCGGCCTTATTAAGCGGTCCTTTATGTTATCGAAGTTGCATCGCTCTGCTAACTTGTAAAGGTCGGCTGCAAATTCGTCTAGTTTTCCCTGGCTGTTGACGACATCTGTTAAAACGAGCACTCTCGTACACCGTGTTGTTCATGTGAACAAAATAGGCTTCAAACTTTGCCTTTACGACCTCGCAAGTCTTCAGCATCTTCAGGTCTTCGTCTTTTACCGCTAACGAGCGAAGAATCTCTCTTGCCTTCCGGCCCATTGTGTACAGAATGGTTCTTACTTGAATTTCTTCCGTTTTCTCGCTGAGACCGGATGCGAAGCTGTAGTCTTCGAATTCCTCGATCCAAGAGGGCCAGTCTGCGGCGTTGTGGAAATCAAATGGCGGCGGAGGCTTTATCCCATCCATTGTGATCCGATGCTCGTTGCTGCCGTGACTTCCGTGAAGACTTGTACCACTACTAGCCGTGTTTACATGAAGGCGATAGTAGCGCATCGCATCGCATTTCGTAGCGCCTCATATGCAATGCGACAGCGTTTACATGTAGCGCATCATCTCTAGCGTGGTGGTGGCGAAACGCGGTGTCGCCTATTGACATTGAGAGGGGTGTCTACTTACCCCTCTAAATCCAGCCCTGCTTGGCGCAATAATGCGATGCGCTTTCCTAGCGCATTACCCCTGTTTACATGAATGCGATCCGCTAGGAACCGGCTGCGATGCGTTAGCTGTCGCCCCCCCCCCCCCAACACACACACTTCTGACGCCATGTCAGACACGCATCGTAAGGGCGGTGGTAAAGGGAATGCCCCCTTTATTCCGATGATGTGCAATATATAGAGAAGCTCTAGTCACATGACTTTTGTGATAAGTGCGGCATGTCTGAGCCAAAGAAGTGTGCTCGTTTTCATCTGCAGGCTGACGTCACACTATGGAGAGGCGCCCTCCGTGTTAGACCCCTTCCTACCAAAATGAATAGAGAAGACCGCATGGACGGGGTCAGGCGCGGGCGAATGCCCTGCACCGCCATTATGGCTCTAATAAAACGTTTTCTATGTGGATGTTGCGGGCCCGCACCATTCCAGGGGAGGATGGTACATGGCTGCAGTCGTTCACGAGGAAAGACAGGTGGATGGCCTCACTTTTAAGGACCCTAGCGCAACCCACGCGGAGGAGGTAGCAATCGCCCTGGCTGCCTCCCACCCTCGATCTAAATTCCTCCTATCCGACTTGCGAGGGGCCTGTCGGAATTATGAGCTGGGCTGGATAACGCCTACAGCACAAAAAAAAAAATGCTTTGGAGAGCAGCTCGGGATCAGGATCCCCAGACTCGATTTCTCATTTGGACTCCAGGGGGCCTACCAGGGAATGAGGCCGCCAACTCGGCCGCCCGCGCACTCACTAACCCGGCCCCCGGCGTAGACCCTACCGATCTGGACCTCCTCTCTTAACTTTTCAAAAAATCTCTGCCTATTACCGGGACTCGCACCGTCAGTACCCGGCTCCTCTCAAGGGGCTAGGGAAAGCGGGCGAAAGAATACTTCTTAGACTTTTTACTAACGCTCTACTGTGCCCGGCAGTAATCAAACATTTCGACCCTTCCTTTTCTGGCCTCTGCCCTTTCTGTGGAGAGGTGGCTGACACCTTTCACATGGTCTGAGCATGCCAGCTAAATCCTTCTCTTTTACCCATAAGCCCTTCCCCTACCCGAGAGGACTGGGAGGCGGCCTGGATCTAGCGGCACAACAAGCGCTGGTCCAGCGAGCTCGTGTGGCGGCCCAGACCAACGGAGTCCCGGAATAAGGGACTCCACCTAGTATTCTAAGGGGAGAGGCCCACTAGGGGTGGCTCCCCAATCAACCTTCCCTTCCGTAATAAATGCTTTCCACCACCACCACACTGACCCATATCCTACTAACCTGACCGGAGTCTCCTCCTCCCGGCGGATCGGTGCCACTCTGGGCATGGGAAGACTGGGAGACCACACTACGCTCCAAAGATCCGGCGAAGCAAAAGATCGCAATTCGCCGGGCTGCCGATGTCATCGACAGATTGAACATGAACGTTTGGGTGCGCTCAGCCCGTGCGGGTACCCAGGAGGCCAGGGGGCCCCGAATACCCTTGCGCCAATAAATGTTTTGTCCACCTCCTCTATTGTGGAGGAGTAGTGGAGGGCTCCGGAAATTTTGACAACCTGGGGTTCTTTAACGTGCGCTGACATCGCACAGCACACGGGCGCCTTGCTTTTTACCTGCATCGAAAAGCGGCCGCAGCGGCCGGGATTCGATCCCGCGTCCTCGGGCATAGTAGTCCGTAACCACTGTACCACCACGGCGGGGCCCTTATATCGCTTTAACTTTGGAAAAAACACGATGGCTACACAGTATCGAAAAGTAAAAACATGTTAGGGTTCCGGTCGCCGTTCTGTGTAAGTAGTACTAAGTGGTTTTATTGAATAAAATAAAAATAATCATAAAGAGGAAAGGATTTTGCCTGCCCCGGTATCTGCTATCGAAATGAACTGAAGCACCTGAATTGGGGAGGCAGAAATAAAGGGATAGCAAGGAGACAGGTTGGAGAAATCAAAGAGGTGAGTGACAGGGAGAAGGGACAGTTTAGGATAAAAGGTAAAGGAGTACCATACATTATTGTACATTTCTCTGTAAGAAAGGCTTTATTTCTGTAAAGTTCGCTTCATTTTAGAGTACGCGTGCGCTGTGTGGGTTCCTGACAACGCAACATTAAGAACGAAACTTGAACTTGCTCGAAGCTAAGCTGCCCGTTTTGGTTTAGGTAATTATGATAGGAATGAGAGCATTACTCCTGCAAAGCGAAGCTTGGGATGGCGATAGCCACAAGGAAGCCTCTCCGTCTTAAGTTATTGCACAATATATTTCATGATTGCACTGGCATCAAAAAGGTAAACTACCTTCAAACCCCAAGCTATGTTTCGCAAAGAAGAGACCACCTAAATAATGTAAAATTATTTCCATTTAAGACTAATAGTATTAAACATTATTTCTGAAAACAGTGGAAGACGGGAACAGTTTGCCAGCTTCCGTGGGTGATATTTTGTGGAATGACGCTTTCTTTTTACGATTGAACCTTTAAAGTTTTCTTTCCCTTGGAGTCCCTGTCTTCTGTTATTTATTTTAAAGCAATATGTAAGGTCAATGTCTGTCCTGTGTGCTGAGATTTTGAGTTGAAGATTGTGTGCTACTGCCATGTACTGTCAAGAAGAATTCTGACGTTTGCTACATGTACGATCGTATTTTGCTTGGTTATATACCCCCCCCCCCCCTCACCACCACACCTAATGACGCTGTACGATCATGCATAAATAAAATAAATATAAAATAAATTTTTAATCTATAACTCCTTGTCCTTTTTTGCCACCTAAACTATGTTTGTGCAGCGTAGGGCGCAATATATGCCGTTAATTACAGGGGGGTTCTTGCACACACCTGCTCGTCAGAAAATTGTGTGTTTCCATAGGTTTATAAGCTTTAAACTGGTCTCGTGTCACAAAACTTGTTCCGTGCACACGATAGTCTTTTATGTCGGTGAATTCAACGCGCGGCAACAGTCCAACGTCGGAATTACCATAGTCGTGAGGGTGGATGTCGCCGCACAGCCGAACCTTTTCAAAATACCGGTGCTTCTCTGCTCCACGTGGATCACGCGGATAACCACTGAGCCTCATATTTACGCCGATGCGTGCAAAACAATCGCACCGCGTATCAAGGTCGTTCTACCACGTGGCAACTACGGCGGCTGCTACGATGGCAATGGCGGGCTGCCCAGTAGACACCAGCTACCCTTACGGGTGTCTTCAAATGAAACCCCCCTATTTTACTTCTGGGCTAATCATGCTGCGTGCAAAGTGTCACTTTACTTCCTACGTACGTATGTATACGTTCACCTAGGAATATTTGAAATGCCGGACCTTTTCAATTTTCGTTCAGCAATAACTTGAAGAATACAGAATAACTTGAATACATGTAGAGAGAGAGAGAGACTTTTAATGAGCATAATAATCAGTAAGAATTCGCAGGAGCTGGGTGGTCGGTGCCCCTAGTCCAGGGCTCCGCTGGCAGCAGCTGACTTGCGGGCTAGCTGGATAATCCGGGCTTGCTGGTCCAGGTTGTCGCTGGTCAGGGCCGCTTCCCACTGCTCGTGTGTCGGGCATGGCACTAGTAACGTTGGGTCAGGTTCGTCCTGGCATTCCCAAGAGATGTGATAGAGTGTGGGGAATACATGTAGAAATATCGATACCATATGATATCAATATTTGAACTTCCTACTAAGATATTTTGAGGTTTATTACTTTTGTATTTGTGTATAAGTAGACTTGACTTTATTTGGTTGTATGCTTTTGATCACTAATCGTGTATGAATGCTTGCATCAGACTGCTTTTCTCCTCTCTACCTCTTTTCTTTTCTTTTTTTGCCGCACAGTGGGTGTTTTTTATTTTGCTCGGCTGCTGCTGCCACGAGATGGTTTAAGCACTAGCCAAGTAATTATTTTAGAAATTTTTTCCTTGTATCCAAGATAAACCTGTACATTTATAGAAATAAAGCATGAAGTTTTTTTAATATATATGTGACAGGAAACCCCTTTCCCCCATACCTGCTAATATAATCAGGCGAGGGTCTTTGTGAATGGGCCCTTATTTACCTTTCCAGCAAATTTCTGCATTTTAAACATTTATTTGATATCTTGATTTCAGCAATTCATCATGATCATCATCATCATATCAGCTGGACTATACCCACTTCAGGGCGAAGGCCTCTCCCATATTCCTCCAATTAGCCCGGTCCTGTGCGCTAGCTGCATTCACTTGACTCATCCGCCTCCCTAATTTTCTGTCGCCTCTTACTATGTTTCCTTCCCTTGGAATCATCTTTGTTATCCTAAGCGACCATCTATTATCCTCTATTCGCACTACATGTCCTGTCCATGCCCATTTCTTCTTCTTAATTTCCACTAGAATGTCGGTAACTTGAGTTATTTCTCTAACCCACTCTGCACGCTTCCTATCTTTTAATGTTACCCCTACCATTTTTCGTTCCATAACCCTCTGCGTTGTCCTCAACTTAAGTAGAACCATTTTCGTTAGCCTCCAGCTAGGTTTCAGCCCCATAGGGGAGCACAGATAAGATGCAACTTACTCTGGCGCACATCTGGTCAGAATATCCTCATTATATTCACGTATACACCGATGGATCTGTGTCAGCACAGGCATCCGCTGCAGCTGTGGTCATACCAACTCAGAAAACGACTCTGCATAATTCCTTTTCGGACATACCTCTACATCAACCGCTGCTGAACTTGTAGCCATTCGGGAAGCTATTCGCTACATATGTGGGGAACCACCTCAAAAATGGTGTATGTTCACGGACTCAAAAACTGCATTACAAATTTTGGAAAACTTCTTACGCCACACTGCCTATCAGTCCCTGGCACTAAACATTATGGAGCTCCTCACATCTGCCCAGCTGCAAGGCCACAGGATGATGTTTCAATGGATCCCTGCCCACTGCGAGCTCCATGGGAATCAACAGGCCGATGTTGAAGCGAAAAGAGCACTCATCAATGGCCTCCAAACAACTGTGCCTTCTTACGAGTTGCATGAATAATGCTACAGCAGCTTATTGGGCCCAGTCAGAGGCCCGACACATTCGTCTAAGAAGGCTCGATCAAGCATTAAAATTTTATGTTCCGCGTGATATTCCGCGTCATCAGGCATGCTTACTACATAGACTTCGTTTAAACGTGGCTTTCACGCACAAGTACTTACATTTAATTGGACAGATGGACTCGCCGGAATGTTCAACTTGTGGCACCCCAGAGACTGTGGACCATATATTATTGGTATGCCCAGCTATGCGCGCGAAAGAAGTGTGCTAGCAGCTTCCTTGAAGCGTTTGGACAAGAGGCCTCTGTCGGAGGAACTGCTGCTGTGCGCTTGGCAGGACAAGGGGAAGGGTGTACAGGCAGTTGTTACGACCAAGCATCCGCATTTGCGCGCTCTATTGTTCGCCTGTGGGCATGGATAAGTGCTGTGAATATGTGGTGATGGTCCAATGGCTCTAAGTGAGCCTGTTTCCAGGAATCCTGTTTTGTAAGCCTGTTTTGCTTTGTGGACACTCTGCAAATGCCAAATTGACCCTGCCAAGAGAACGTCTGGAAAAACACAAAGAAACGTCCCCCTGCGGGAAATGCAGGAAGTGCTTTCTTTCTTTTGTTCACCCTTCCAGTCGATAAGCCCTATCGTCCAGTGAGGAATGCCTACTTTCCAAAGGAGACGACAGAGTGACATGTCCGCTGACGTGCAGGACAAGAAAGGAGCATGACGCATACAGCCATTAAGTGATTTCCCAGGAATGCAGGAAAGATTTGCAATTGTCGAAAACGGACAATGCTGGGAGCGGATGCGGCGCCACGTGCACTCGGGTTTCTGAGAAGTAAAACCACTTGTCAGAACCAGCCTGTGGTTTCTTTGCTGAAGAATAGAAATGTACCTCCTCTCCTCGCCGTTCCCAAGCTTTTCCCGCCAACAAGTGATCACGCCCAACGAATGAATGCCGGACCAGTCAGTGCTTCAGACTATCAGTGCAGTGATGTGTTCGATTGGATGCCGATACCTGAGGGGCGTGCCCTGGATTTGGTTGGTCAGCATCTTCAGAGAGGGGCTGGACATAGGGGGTTTTAAGGACGCTGCAGAGCACGAAATGTCGCTCTGGGCCCTGGGTAAACGGCTCATCCAGTCGCTTCTCGCTATGAACTCTTAACGCTTGTCATTTTGCTGATGTACCCTTCATTTTCTTGTAAATAATCTTGTAAATAAGTTTTCCCAAAGTGCCATTAAACCTGCTTGTACATATTTCACCAACTTCGAAGATTCAATCCTACTTCAACCCCGAGTCTCTGCACGCTACCAAGTGAAGGCCGGGTCGACATAGCCCCAGCGTCACGACAACTGGTGGCAGCGGTGGGATCTGAATCTACAAGCACAACGACTGGTGACCAGCGTTGGGATCTGAATCTACAAGCCACAACATCTGATGACTGGAGGTGGGATCTGAATCTACAAGCCACAACATCTGGTGATCGGAGGTGGCATCTGGATCTACAAGCTACAACATCTGGTGATTCGAGGTGGATCAGAATCTACAAGCCACAACATCTTGTGATCGGAGGTGGCATCTCAAGCAACAAGCAGGAGCAACAATCGGCCAACAAGAAAGCAGCTCGGAACATCGATCGCATGTGTGGGTGAGTGCTTGGCTTTTCTTCTGATGTGGACCAGGTTCTAGAACAGGGTTAGATTTTAGAACTGGTAAAAAGTGTTGAAACGCCTTTAGGTTTGGTAGTTTGCACTGTTGTTTTGGAAGTAGCCGACACTCGGAGCGATCATGGACCTACAAAAGCTGCAGAAACCGGACCTGTTGCTATTGTGTGAGGAATTGGGAATTGATACAAGTGGTTTGGCACGAAAACCTTTGATTATAAAGGCAATCACTGATCTGGGAACCGATGATGAGGAGCTCAGTGAAGCATGGAACCTCATCGGGCAAAAAAAGGAACAGCTCGGACAGCAGAAAGAGAGGGAAAAAGAGGAAAGGGAGCGCGAACGTCAGAGGGAAAAAGAGGAAAGGGAGCGTGAACTTGAGAGGGAAAAAGAGGAAAGGGAGCACGAACGTGAGAAGCTTGAGAGAGAAGCAAAAAAGCGGGAGCTAGAAATTGAGCTCCGGAAATTAGAAGTAGAGTTGAGCAAGAGGTCGGGCAATTGTCCCCAGCTAGCGGTACCTCTTCTCAACAAGGAGGCAGATTTCAAGATGTCAAAGTACATGCAGCCATATGTGATATCAGGGGATATCGGTCTGTATCTGGGTAACTTTGAGCGAACTTGCGAAGAACTGTCCTTCCAGCGAGACACGTGGTCTCAGAGATTATTGACGGTTCTGCCCTGCGAGGCAGCGGAGGTTGTCGCGCGGCTAAACAAGGAGGACGCGGACAACTACGAGAAGGTCAAAGCTTGCCTTCTGATTTTCGGAGACAGAGATGTGCAGGCCTTAACACGTTCAAAGGCGCGAGAACTAGCTACACTGCTCATTTCAGAAAAATCAACAGCGGAGGAAACGGCAGTTAAAACAGTGGTAAATGCGGAAAATAGCGGGCCAGAAAACTTTGAGAGCGAGGCATCTCAGATAAGTCAACATGAAAGTGAGCTTGATAAGACACGGAATGAGGACGTTCTTGAAAGTAACCTCTTGCCGCCAGTGTCTAGTAATCTCACGAGACTTTTAAGTGGAACCCGAGAGGACTTAGCTATGGAGCAAGCCAATGATCCCAAGAATAAGCTCGAAGTACAGTGGGAAGGACCTGCTAAAGTCGTTGCAGAGCTTTCTGACACTAACTACGCAGTGAAAATCCCCGATAGGCGTAAAGCAGTGCGCATTTACCATTGCAATCTTATGAAGCCTTATGTGCAGAAGGAAGCCGTGGTAAATCTAACGTTAAACCTTCCCGAGGAGATGGGGGATAACTTGATTTGCCTCAGCGGAAAAGGAAGCAACGCTCAGGAGCTTCACAAAAAGACGGAGCAGAGAGGAGAACTAAAGAAATCCCAGCTGTCCGATCTGGGCGAGCTAATAACAGAGTTTGAGGCCTGCTTCGTGGACAGGCCAGGCAGGACTGATTTGACTGAGCACGATATTGAGCTGACTTCAGACGTGCCAGTGCGATCAAGGTGCTACCGATTTTCTCCAAGGCAAAGAGAAATTCTGGATAGGGAAGTAACTCGCATGCTGGAATTGGGAGTAATAAAACCCTCGGAAAGCGATTATGCTTCGCCTATGATCTTAGTAGAAGCTCCAGGTAAAGACCCTAGGCCTGTGGTAGACTACCGAAAGCTAAATTCTCTCACCAGGGATCAAGTGTATCCTATTCCGAATATTGAGGAGAGAGTAGAACAGGTCAGTAGAGCGGCATATGTGACTACGCTGGACCTTACTCGAGGATACTGGCAAGTACCGCTCACTGAACGCGCCAGCAGATACGCGGCTTTCGTCACTCCGACGGGCAGCTACCAGCCAACAATGATGAGTTTCGGGCTCAAAAATGCTCCATTTTGTTTTTCCCGACTCATGGATAGGGTTTTAAAGGGGTGTGAAACATTCGCAGTGCCTTATTTAGATGACATTGCGGTTTTTTCCGACTCATGGGCGGACCATATGATACATCTAAGAGCTGTACTGAGCCTTTTGCGTCAAGCTGGACTAACCGTAAAGGCCGAGAAATGTTGCCTGGCAAGGGCGACCGTGGACTACTTGGGTCACAATGTAGGTCAAGGTTTCAGGAAACCCAGCGAGATTAAGATTTCTGCGGTAGCAGACTATCCGCGGCCGAGCACGAAGACGGAAATTCGAGCATTCCTAGGTCTGACTGGGTACTACAATCACTACATCCCTAACTATTCAGCTTTGGCCAGCCCTCTGACCGACGCTCTCCGCAAGACAGAACCGACAAATGTAGTCTGGGACGAACAAAAGGAAGCCTCCTTCGTAAACCTGAAGGCTGTGCTGATTAGCCGTCCGGTATTGCGAGCTCCAGACTATGGCCGAGAATTCACGGTCCAGTGTGATGCCAGTGATCGAGGGTTAGGTGCTGTTCTCTGCCAGAGAGATGACGACGGTAATGAGCACCCCGTGCTCTACTTGAGCAGAAAACTGAGTACTAGAGAGAGGGCTTATTGCGCGTCAGAGAAAGAATGCGCTTGCATTGTATGGGCCATTCAAAAATTGCAGTGCTATCTTGGAGGGGCCAAATTCACCGTAGAGACGGACCATTGTCCCCTGGCTTGGCTGCAAACTGCGACATCGAAGAACAGTCGCCTTCTTAGGTGGAGCTTGATTTTACAGCAGTACAATTTTGAAATAAGATACAAAAAGGGGAAGTTAAATGGGGAATGCGGACGCGCTTAGCCGCTCTTTCTAAGCGGTCCGAGATGTTCCTCACCATGTATCCAAATTGATAATCAGGTTTTTTTTTTTTTTTCGTGCGCTTGTATATGTGTGGCTATGTAAAGCAGCACGTTTGGTTTTCTAGGAATACGTGGGTCCTGAACGTCTTGAGAGTGGGCTTTTCTCGAACAACAATGGCAGTTTTCTTTTAACCTGGTCTCTTCAGACGGGAGCCGAGTGCTTGCTTCGACATGTGGTTGAGTTTCAGACAGCTCGAGCAATTTGGCCTACAACAATCAAGACAACGCGACAAGCAACAGCGAGCTTCAAGCGTTCACGTGCAGGCCATTAAGTCGTCTCTTCATGCAGCAGCTGGGACTGCTGCCCTCCGAGACTCTTCTGGCGGGGGAGGAGGCTGTTACGACCAAGCATCCGCATTTGCGCGCTCTATTGTTCGCCTGTGGGCATGGATAAGTGCTGTGAATATGTGGTGATGGTCCAATGGCTCTAAGTGAGCCTGTTTCCAGGAATCCTGTTTTGTAAGCCTGTTTTGCTTTGTGGACACTCTGCAAATGCCAAATTGACCCTGCCAAGAGAACGTCTGGAAAAACACAAAGAAACGTCCCCCTGCGGGAAATGCAGGAAGTGCTTTCTTTCTTTTGTTCACCCTTCCAGTCGATAAGCCCTATCGTCCAGTGAGGAATGCCTACTTTCCAAAGGAGACGACAGAGTGACATGTCCGCTGACGTGCAGGACAAGAAAGGAGCATGACGCATACAGCCATTAAGTGATTTCCCAGGAATGCAGGAAAGATTTGCAATTTTCGAAAACGGACAATGCTGGGAGCGGATGCGGCGCCACGTGCACTCGGGTTTCTGAGAAGGTAAAACCACTTGTCAGAACCAGCCTGTGGTTTCTTTGCTGAAGAATAGAAATGTACCTCCTCTCCTCGCCGTTCCCAAGCTTTTCCCGCCAACAAGTGATCACGCCCAACGAATGAATGCCGGACCAGTCAGTGCTTCAGACTATCAGTGCAGTGATGTGTTCGATTGGATGCCGATACCTGAGGGGCGTGCCCTGGATTTGGTTGGTCAGCATCTTCAGAGAGGGGCTGGACATAGGGGGTTTTAAGGACGCTGCAGAGCACGAAATGTCGCTCTGGGCCCTGGGTAAACGGCTCATCCAGTCGCTTCTCGCTATGAACTCTTAACGCTTGTCATTTTGCTGATGTACCCTTCATTTTCTTGTAAATAATCTTGTAAATAAGTTTTCCCAAAGTGCCATTAAACCTGCTTGTACATATTTCACCAACTTCGAAGATTCAATCCTACTTCAACCCCGAGTCTCTGCACGCTACCAAGTGAAGGCCGGGTCGACATAGCCCCAGCGTCACGACACAGTGCGTGCTCTTTGCCGTTTTTTGTGCGCCAGCGGACTTGATTCGCACTTGTAAAACAAGCTACTGCGTCTGTATATGTATTTCATATGCCTTCTCCCACATCGCCACCCATCATGACCTTCTTTCTTCTCTCCTTCCCCTTCCCCAGTGCAGAGTAGCAGGCCAACCTCTCTGCCTTTTCCTTTCAATAAATACATCTATCTGTGTAACTGTTGGTGACTTTCCTCTTGGTCGATACCGGTAAGCTCCTAGTCATAATCTTTTCCTTACTTGTCAAATGTGCTCCATCCCAATTATATTTTCCTGGTTAAGTTCCCTGTCATGATATGAATCTGTGGTTACTACCTGTTCTAAGTAGATATATTTGCCTACTCCTTCAAGTACTTCGCTACCTATTGTTAAGTGCTGTTCTCTCCCGAGGCTGTTGAAATTACCTTAGTCTTCTGCAGATTGATTTTCAAACCCTCTCTGCTATTCTTGTCTAGGCCATCAATCATTCTTTGCAGTTCATCCCCTGAGTAACTCAGCAAGGCAATGTCATCACCGAATAAACTTCAATCAGCAATTAACTTTGATTAAATTTCCTCCCCTCACTCAGACTGCGACCTTTAAACCCACAACAGGAATGAAGAAAAGTGAACTCGCAAGACAAACACTCCGTCTCATTCGCGCGCTCAGACAACTCCAGTGGCTGACCGGTTGAGAGCACATAATCACGTTACGGTTCGTCGGGATTTTATTGGTTATCGCCCGCTTTATGTGATAGCGGCAATGGGGCGAAGACGTCCACTGGAAGCTCGCGGATCCCACTTTGAGAACCGCTGATATGGGGGATATAGGAACTGCGAACCGTATAAAACTCGGCAGCGAGTTTGGTCGAGGAGGCTCATTCTTGTACTTTCGTCGTCTGCAGCCCACCTTCACCGATCTCCTTCACTTAGCAAAAGTCCTGTCCTGGCTGGAAAAGGCGCCATCTTGGCCGAAAATGTGTCGAGCAGCACCCGAGCTCCACATCTATATAGCAATGCTCTTTTGAGATTTTGATTCTATTCAAATTTAACGGTAATTATCTTTCTTCTTTATTCACATTACTTGGGAGGAGAATTAGCCGTTTTTTTTCGCAGATTACCATCGATTAAGTACTTCAGCGTTATCCCCGCAAAACAGAAAGAAAGACGAGCAAGAAAGTAGTAGTAGTAGTAGTAGTAGTAGTTAGAAATATTTATTCGAGGAAGAGGGGTTAGGAGGTGAGGGTGGGCAAGAAAAAAGGATCGATAATATGCGGAGAGATAAAGCAGACCCCCGAGTTCCAAAGACGTTCGAAAGGGAAACAAGCGTTTCTTCTTTCGACGGATCCTCAGGGTAACGAAGCGACTGTATTTTTTTACAAAAAGACAACAACAAAAAAAAAAAAAGCTCACTGTTGTCGCACGTGTCTGAAATATTAACCGCAGCAGTGTTCCAACTCTTGCGAAATGCAGCCTCCGCGGCGAGATTGGATATACCGCCCCATTCTGCTCATTTAGCCGCTAAGATGTGCCGCTACTGGGAAAGGCAGTTACAGATAAGTGCTTTGGACTTTTACGCGATGGCTGCGTGGTGACAGTAAAAATAAGCAGTGATGCATTTTCTTTTCTTTTTTTATCACAGAGGTCCTCTTATTCCCGCGGTTTGAATGCGTGAATTACGAGAGTGTTGTGTTCTCTGATCGGTATTCCGGTGCGCCGTTTCGTGAAATCCTGCATGACGTCCTTGGTGAATGACCGCAGCTCCGCCCTTTCGTCATCGTTCAGCAGCGGGTAGACTGGGTTCAAGATGCAGTAGAAGTCTGTAATGAGATGACGCAAGAGCATGTAGACTACTTTTCTGGGTGCCGTAGGCAGGCTTTTTAAAAAAGAGATGTCTGCAGACACCATTTCTTTTTTTTATTTTTTTTTTGCCGCAATATTGGAGTAACTATACTCATTATGGAAATGCGACGCTTTCAAAAGGGTGGATAGTACGTGCGTTAATCGAAGCTAAGTTAGCGCCCGTACCGTCCTCTTTGTGTCTTCAAAGCGCTGCGTTTCCATAATGACGAATCCACTCTTCCGAGCATGTACCATGATCAAGTAACTAGTGCGTTTACTGAAACTTTAGACTGAAACATACGTTGTTCGCCTTTAAAACGTAATTTGGAAGGTTGGGAAAAATGGGAACCATTTGCGATTACTTTTTTTTTTTTCGATACACTATACGCTCAAACAAAAAATACTCTCAGTCACGAGTACATTATATTTGAAGAATTTTTTTTTTTAGAATGATATAGCTTCTCAACTTACAAGAGCGGCTTTGGGCATTTCATTTCGCTTATTGGTATTTTATTTGACAATGACATATTTGTCACTTATTGACATTTATTTGACTTCGCCGAAGTTGTTCTATTGTTAGTTTAATTTTCGTTCCGTGCATCCAATGGAAGTACAGGAGACCTAATGCCTGCACTTAACGAAATAAAAGCAATCCACAGAAAGATTCTATTTATGTTTATTTACCCCTACTGCGGCCCTTATTGGGCTAAATTAGGAATGTGCACTAACGGCATAAATAGTATGAAACGCAAGTCACCTAGAAGGCAGCAGTTAAGAAAAAAAAAAAAACTAGCAAATGCCACACACATGCGCAGCATCGAACACGCACACAGAGATACAGTGCACTAATTGGCTTTGGGGCAGTCAAAAAATTGTTTCAGTGGAAGCTCTCAGGTGCTGCCAGGAAGCCAGTTCCAATATGCTATTGTTAGAGGATAAAAAAAAAAAAGCTGTTTGAATTAGCCCATGCGTATTGTACAATATTTATTGGATTGTATACTTTTTTGGTGAGGTTGGCTGGTTGGTCGAACGTTAAGTAAGTTAGTGAAAAAACAGAGCAACAACAACGAGACACACGAGAGACTCGTGTCTCGTTGTTGTTGCTCTGTTTTTTCACTAATGGATAACCAACACGCCCAAGCAGCCGTTGTTAAGTAAGTGTTTTGCGAGAAACAATATTCAGAATTATTATAGCATTTTAAGAACTCTAAAGCATCAGTGCGCCGATGGGTTGGGAGAAGGGTTATAATTATTGATAAAAGTGCGGAAGAAAGAAAAGGTTAGTCATATCGCTTAGAGATGAAAGGAACTGTTTTGCCTCTACACGGCGAGTTTCCTGATTTCGGTTGCAGGGTTCAAACTTGTGGGATTCGGGCTTGCTGCGGCTGCCCTTTGCGCGGCAGCCGCCCGCTTCCCAGTTGTTCTCCTCGTTCCCTTTCTCCCGCCTGAGGCGGCGGAGAGGGGCTCGGACGACTTGTCACTGTCGTTCGGGCCACAGCTCCGCCCTGGCGTCCCAGTGGCTGTTCTCATTGGCGCCTTTTGGCGGGAACACGGCACCGCTTCGACAGCCGCGCTCGCGCGACTGTCCGAGCGGAGCTCAGAGAGAGACCCCTCCGAGACATCGCAAGGTGCGTACGCAACTGTTCTTGTCTGCCGGCCTTTGTCCGCGCAGACCAGTGTGTACTCGAGTTCGTCTGCTCCGGGTCTTACCTGAGAGCGAAGCTCGAGCCTGTCAATCGTGATCCAACGATCCGCGACAGGCGTACCTTGCGGTGGTTGCCCACTCTCTCTCAAAGAAACCCTTTGGTCACTGCGAGAGAGAGATCACAGCACGCCCTTGCGTGCTTGCGGCGCGCACTTAGTGTCACTGCGTGCGTGCAGGGGAGCCTTGCTCCTCGCGCGCTCCCGGGACACGGTGACTATGTGTGTGTATGTGCGTTTTGTATATATGTGTATGTGTGTGCGTGTATGTGTGTGTGTGTGCCGCTGGAGGATGGCGTTTCAATTAACGTCTCCTTTGTGAATTTGGAGGCTTGTGTCCTTGCAGCGAAGTGCTCTCCTCCCGGTGGAGGTTGAGTGCGCGCTGCGGTGTTTCAGTGTGCGCGTGGTGACGGCTGATCGGGGCTTCGGCTCGCGCGACGCTCGAACCCGCGATGGTTGGTGGCCTATGCCCAAGTAGAAACCACAAACCCTAGACCTCGAACGCAAATTCAAGAAGGGGGCAGACTACAGATTTATAGTACATAAAAAGCTTAGTTTCCATCGGGGCCTGAGACAAGGTACGACGTAGATACCTTGGCTTTTTGTTTTGTGTGTGTGTGTGTGTGGGGGGGGGGGGGGGTTAGGGGGCGTTGCCACGGATTGATTGTCAATAAATTCAGACCATGAAATGCTATTCGTAATACATAGTTACTCCAAGATATACTTGAAATTAGAAACTCTATTTGGTATAATGACCCGTTCAATCAGTAATCGAAGATTGAAGGATATGTTTTGTTAATAAAACGGAGGACAACAGTTTTCTGGGAGTTTAACTCATGTTCGAATTTTAGCGCCAAGCACAAAACTTTGAAAACGAGTCAGTATAGGGCCTAATTGGGGTCCTGATGGCTGTTAATGGGACAATACAAGACACAATAACCGGCATAGAGGCGGCTCTGTGATATGATCTCGCACGGATGGTCGTTTACGTAAAGTAAAAAGAATCGGGACTCCAATAGCAGAGACTTGGGCAACTCCTGAAGTTACATCGATGGCAGATGATTCTTTCCACTGAAATTTCTATTCTTTTTTACTAACATGCCCCGCCCGCATTTAATCCGAGGAGTGTTTTATCATCCTCCCGATGCTGATTCAAGTATTGTCACGTTTCCACCATGACTCTTAATTTGCGCTCTAACACAATATCTTCCTAATACACCAATCGTTGTGTTTGGTGATTTTAACTTTCCAATTATATTGGGGTTACATGGCAGTAAAATTTTGAAAATAATGCAGAAAGCAAATTTTTCAACAGGTGTCTCACGTTTGGCTTATCGCAGGTAATCTCCTCCTCCTTAACCCCCCCCCCCCCCCCCCCCCCCGGCGCAATAGTGTTCCAGCCTGCTCCACACTAGACGCCCTGATAACCTTTCTGAACTAACTTTTTTTCTGCCTTAGTGATCTGCTGTAATTCACCCTACTCATTATCAACAAAATATATATCATATAGAAAAGCAAAAGGGAAATCACTTTTTATGATGGAGATGATTATTCCGCGCTTAATTAAAACCTTACTTAGTACCGTTTTTCACTGATACTTGTCCTTGTCTTTAAGATGAAGATAATTGACCGATATTTAAATCCAAAATGAAGCTGCTAATAAAAGGCATATTCACAGCATTACCATACCAGCATTACTAGGTCGAAGGCGCCCGTTCGGTTATTTATTTATTTATGTACTTATTAAATAAATAAATAACCGAACGGGCGCCTTCGACCTAGTGTGATAACACACTATAGCGCCTCAATAATAAGTAAAAAATGCCTTATCGATTCACATAGTAAACTAACCTGTAACAAAAATACTGCTGCATTCACAAAATGTCTCAAGCTGCCAAAACTAAGCGACATCCATTCTTTTCAATCTCACTTCCTGATTTGTTGAGAATGTCTAAGGCCGGCAGGGGGCAGTCGTCAACTCTTTCCTGCGCTACAGGAGCAGTCCAGCGCCCCAATATGGCAGCGCCCTTCCCCCCTTTGTAAAATCGTATATACTACAACGATACCAACAGGCCCAGTCACCTGGCTGGTTGGTTACACAGGGGGAACATAGTGATACATAACTGGTCACATGGCCGTGTATCTAAGGCCTTCATGTTACCGGAAACGTTGCCGGATGTTGATTACGCTAAAAGTTCGACGTGGAGAGGGAGAGCACCATGTAAAGACAGCAGAGGGGAATACTTGCCAAGAGCGGTATCCTTGTCCAGTCCCAAGTCCCCAGTGAGGCGGAAGACTTCGCAAGCCAGAGGCAGCAGGTTTGTCGCTCGCACAACGTTCACCAGATGAGCGCGCAACGAGCCGATGTCGTGCATGTCTCTTGTCTCCGGAAGAACGCGCAGGAGGACCTGTTGAGTAAATTTAAGCAGTGCGCGCTTAAACAGTGCAAGTGCGCACTACAAATGTTGTGCACGGTGTACTCGCGACAACTTTCAGTGGCTATGCAGCCATGGCTAGGGAGGCGGGGCATTCATCTTGGTGCTGCGACACCAAGTAGATGTGGCATGTCTGACCTTAGTTACGGTTTCGGTTTCCGCTCAGCCGTTGCTTGAAACAATAGCTTTCGAGCTGTCTACGGCACAGAATTGTGTTTATTTACAAGATTTAAGTCCTAAATGAACGTAAACTCGTGGGAATTGAACATCCCATACCACGCACGTCGTCGAAACAAGTGCATTGCGAAAGTGTTCAGAAACCAGCGGGTAGACGCAGCAGATGCAGCCCGCGTACGCTTCACAGGATTCTCGACAGATGGCGCAGCCATCGACATTTACACGCTCTGTTGTACTGATGTTTTAATTATCTGCACTAACGTCGTACTGGCTTGTGTTGTCGTATAAGCTTGATGCAATAATGACGTGAATAATTCTGCGATTGCATAATATTCCAAAGCCCGATCCGCGAAATTACTGAAGGGACTATTTTTTGCTGCGTAGTGAAGCGGTGCGTTTCGGCTCTGTAGCTTTGGCTGCGTAGCCACAGAAAGTTGTCTGTGAATATGTGCATTGCGCGTCACTGAAGTTTGAGTCGCACCCGGGCCGACGTGGGACACGCACCTCCTTGCCACCGACTTGAGTCGAGCACACATCGTGACTTTAGCCATTTTGTGCGAGAAAAGCTACCCGAAATTAAGATGAGAGCCAAAACTTGCACCGCAGAATGATCCTCACCAATTAGCTAACACTCAAGCGCGAAGCCATGGCTACGAAGGATAGCGTTCGTTTGTCATCCTTTTAACCATTTTTTTTAACGCGGTAGCGTTAAGGAGCTCGTGTCGCAGAAAAGCCGGTGTCGTCGGCGTCGTTAGCAGTGAGCGATAAATCCCGGCATGCACTTCATAAATAAACACAGAAGAACCCCTCCTCGCAATGTGCGGCGCTGCCCCGACACGTGGCGCGCCACTCGCCCCTGACGTTTCGCCGTGCACTCTCACAGGTTGTAGAATCAAGCGTCTTTCCTTTCTTTAGATCACTATCTTCGCTCACCCGCTTCTCCCCTTCGGGCCGCGCGGGTACCGGTGCGAGGATGCCCCAATACCCTTGCGTTTAACAAGTTCTTTCGACGAGGTGCAATAACGCTATCGTGTTCCACTCTTCAAGGCGAAGCTTAAGCGTCCTCCAATTTTTTTTTTTTTTTTTTTTGTAGCATTATGGCTCTGCTAGAATTGACGGTAATAAGTGACTAGAAAGGCAAGAGCGGGATTAGCCGTGTTTGATACTGAAGAAATCGCACTTTATGGTAGAGAATAACGTGAAAACAGACAGACGAAGCGCGTACTTTCAACTGATTTATTTCGAAGGAATTGGCACTTTTTTATAGAGAAAAGAATAACATGAAAAATGAAGTAAAGAACAGATAAAACTATCACTTTGCATGCCAAAAACTACCATCACTTTCCTATCTATAACCTGGCCAATGACCCCATGCAACCATTCTTTTCACAAACTTCGAGGTCTACTGACGATGCGCTGACGCAATTTTGTGTTCTAGCACTCCTGATTTTGAAGGCTTAGATAATATTTTTTTTTCTTTTTTATTTCGGTGGTGTCATCAGTTGAGGACTGAATGCTTTTTCGGGTTTCGTTATTTGCCGCTTGTCCTCGTCGTTTCTGTTCATATTCGTGTTCTCTTGGCGCTATTTCTTCATCGTGATTGTTCGGTAGTGCGCTCTTCTCGTCTCTGTCCCTCATCTATCGGTGTGAACGTCTGCGAGATAACTTTTTTTAAACCTCCACAGGTCACTTTATTGTTGCAATCACCCATTCTAAAGTTTCACGCCACAAATGCCGATCGGCCTTTTATACACATTCTTTTTGTATCGCGAATCACTACCGCTCGGAGGTATATACTCACCCTTGCACAATGCACATGTACATACAAAGAACTCTTGTACAGCAACGCTTTCACGTCGTAACGCCCCGATCTCACTTGTCGACAATGCTGGAGCGGTGTTGTGCGGATCAGAAAGAGCAAAATTCTAAAGCAGGCGGGCACTTCAGTGACAATGCCTTCGCTCGAGCGCAGACGAATCGGCATATGATAACAGGACAAGTCCAAACGTCCTGCGCCAAGTGGAATATCGGCGATAAGTGTTCACATCATACGCTCGACAGTCACATTTTGCTAGTACCTGTCTGCGCTGTGCGAAATAAATTTCACTGACCTGCATTTTTGGGCATTTTTATTCCCACCTTTTTGTAACGTCCAGCGGCAGTTCGAACAAACAAGTGTGTGAATTAAACAATAAGTCTAAGAATCTGACACTCATCGGCCGGCCGGAATAAACTATCCGTAAATAAATACACTGCTATGCGATCTCTCCCTCGCCTTACCTTTTTTATTGTGTAAGCAATACTACGCTCATCGCGTAAACCTGGCCGGTAGCCACGCCGCGTCGCAGAAGAAGAAGAAGAAGAAGAAGAAGAAGAAGAAGAAGAAGAAGAAGAAGAAGAAGAAGAAGAAGAAGAAGAAGAAGAAGAAGAAGAAGAAGAACAAGAAGAACAAGAAGAACAAGAAGATTGAACTAAAGCTAAACCCCAGCAAATTTTTTTTCTTGCGGTAGCTTGACGGTACTCAGTGAAAGTTGCTTACAGCCTTTTGCATGCAGCTGCCTTCATTTCTTGATACTCGGCCTTATCACCGTCTCTCTATTCTTTGAACACCATCTCTTCTATAAACCAGGCACGCCTGGTTGTGTGGCCCGTTTCTTCACATTTCTCCTGACCCTATTTTATTCTTTAATCCAGCAACGATTTCCAGGGCAGTCGCTCAAAAGAGACAGCTAGCCTGCGCTCTCCTCTCCCCATCCTCCCCGAAGTCGTTGCGAAGTGTTCGGTGCAGCGATTCCCATAATTTCACTTTTTTTCATACTGCTCATTTGGAAACCATATGTTACGTTAGGAGAATTTAAAGCTGCGCTAGTTGATTGTTCACGTGGCCATTCAACTTTGTGCGTTTACAAAAACTTGGGCAACTAACAAGAAACGACATGAAACACAGGTAAACTATCAACTAAACTTTAATTGTTGTGCAAGCTTTGGACGTAAAAAAAAGCATAATTCCCAAAAATCACTCACTGTCTACAATTGTTCTATTATATCCCCCGATACTACGGGTTTCCTTTGTCCCGGCAGATCATTTTCGCTTTTATTTAACTGATCATTCATGCTTGTCTATGCTGCTGAAAAAGTGCTGAAAAGATTAGTCCGAACAAGTGAGCAAAAAAAAAAAGCGAAAGAAAGAAAAAAGGGGGGCCTGTAGTACGCCCGCACATTCATGCAACAAAGTGGAGAAGGTAAGCTGAAAGTCATGCAGTGCAAGCAGTCTTTTCCGCACCAAGAAAGTTAAAAGCAATGTGCGCGAAAGTAGATGACGAGCACAGGCCCACTTTAGAGGTGTCTTGTGGCGTTAGGCACATAATATTATTCGTCGAAGGCTACGAAGCAATAGTTTAACATGCCACTCTCGTGTGATCAGGCGTACATGGGGCAGACGGGCCGATGTCTTTACAAAAGGCTGAGAGAACATAAGCGCCACTGCGGCCTAATAAATGCACCTGTAAATCGCATGTGATAGATGCAAGGACTGCACGCCCCATTTCCATCAAATTGCAGTTCTGCTAAAATCCAAGGAGAGGCTAACCAGGGAGCTGTGGAAGGCCTTACTATAGTGCCTAGAATATACTGTATATTCTAGGCACTATAACCTTACAGTGTGGAATTTGGAATGGAAGGGCCAGGCTTGAAGACCTAACAGTGACGGTTTCCAGACAAGAAGAGGAATTTTCGGAAAAGTAAAAGTGATAAATTATGTGTCGCGACAAAAGAAACCCGCAGCGCTGGTAGATATGATTGCAGGATTACTGACTGTGATTGAGTTTTGAGGAATTGTCTTTTTTTCTTCTTCTGACGTCTAACGTTTATAGAAATATGTATACCGCAATAAAATTTCAGATGATAGTTTGCGCACCTGTGCATCGTGTCATTTCCTGCTAGTTATTCAAGCTTTTTCAAGAACGCAAAGATGAATGACCATATGTTACATATGGAGATTATACGGATGACACATATAAAAGCAATTTAATTCAGACTTCACACGATATCATGAGCATCATGTGCAAACAATGTGAATACTATACTAACGTGATGGGAAACCTTAACAGAAACTAATGGAAAGCGTGTATTCACAATATATATGTTCGTATTCGTATAATAATCACTGTACGCTCGCCATTGATGCCGGACATAGTGGTTCAAGCCTCCTATTGGCTCTGACAGGCCCGATTTTGTATGTTTGTGAATGTGTTGTGTCAATTTAAACTATTATTATTATTATTATTATTATTATTATTATTATTATTATTATTATTATTATTATTATTATTATTATTATTATTATTATTATTATTATTATAATTATTATTATTATTAGTATTATTATTATTATTATTATTATAAAACAATATTAGTAGAACCGATTCCATTCCCAACAAAAATCACAGCACAAAATTTCTTGTCCCGTAAACATTTGGGGAATAGTTCGTAACCTTCCAGTAACAAAACGAAGTCATGCACTACCGGTCAGAATTCCACAAGTAGGGACCCATAACAGTAAAATAAAACCAGTCTGTCGTTTCAATAGACGATTCGTCAATGGAGCAGGAAAATACGCTGTTACGAGAGGACGAAAAATATTTTTCACATTTACGATCTCGTGTTTATCGACTGTGTGTTAGCTGCTCTTTGATCACGTTCCCCCTTTGTGCAGAAACTCACGTCCGAGTACTTGCTCCATCGGGCCGAGTTCAGCATGGCGGTGAAGACGTCGAACACGCCCAGGTTGTTGGAGAAGGCGAGGAAGCACTCTCCCCCAGGAGCGGTGAGGGCCTCGATGTTCCGCAGGGCGTGCCGGTGGTCGGCGATCCAGTGCAGGGCCAGGAAGGAGTAGACCCTCTGGAAGCGGCCTTCGGTTTGCACGAACTCGGCCACGTCTTGGTCGGCGAGCATGTCGAGTTCGCGGTACTGGATCTTCGGATGCGAGCGGTTCTCGCGGGCAAACTTGAGCATCGACGGCGAGTTGTCGACGGCCACGAGCTTTTCACACCAGGGGGGCAGTCGAGGAATCAGGTGCTTCAGTGTGAAGCTGCGTGGGAGGCAGGTTTTAAATCAAAACGTGTCTCACGCGTATAAAAACTGTCTATAAACTACAAATGAAAACCGCTCACAGGACGAAACACAGGAAAGAAGTAGTACGTATACACTAATGCCTTACGCATCATTACAAATGATAAAATAGGGACCCAAAAATTAGATGTCCGCTCCAAATCGTCTGCATGACGTCTGCTCGCAATAGTAATAATCAATCAATGATTCAATCAATCAATCAATCAATCAATCAATCAATCAATCAATCAATCAATCAATCAATCAATCAACGTTTATTTTTAAAGTGCGCAGGAACAACTCCATGGTGTTGGTGCTGTAGCAAAAGGAAGAATAAAAATACACATGCAAGAAGATTTACACACACAAATACAAAAGAAGGAACATATAACACATTATATGGAACTTACATAAATTAAGTGACGAATGAGAACAAATAGGAAGATGTTATATTGAAATCTTTATTCCGGCCGTCTCACTCGCCACCATTTGTATGGTACCATCGAGTGTTGACAACGCCATAACGATGTTCAAGTAATGCACAAGGCTAGCAATATGGTTTGATATTAAACAGCATAAAGTTTTTAACAGTCATGTAAAAAAAGGCTCATTTCCAGCTGGTATATGAAACCGTGTACCCAAATGTTCCAGCTGAAAACCACGCTTTTCTAGCTAGAAAAAAAAATCAATTCCAGCCGGAATGACATCCAATTTCAGCTGGATTATGAAACCGGTTATCATGTCCAGCTAGAATAATCCGGTTTTCAGCCGGAAAATATACACTTTCAGCCAAGGTCCAGCTGGAAAACGCAAATCCAGCGGGAAATTCAACTGGAAACTTGCTTTTCCAGCTGGAATGGGTTGACTTGAACTTGAACTTGGAATGGATTCGCCTGAGGAAAGCCTACCAAGTGTTCACTTTCATCTGGGATATATATATGCTCTGTACGAGGAAAAGGACGCTGCAGCGCCCTGTCGACTGGCTCCTCGTAACAAGGTGCTACTGTCATTGGCTCGCGCGATTATGAAGTAATGGAAAGATAGAGGATATCGTACTATATTGTGGCAATAGAGGTGATTCAGCGAAAGTGCGTTCGCTTTATCATAACACCGTTCTATTGATTCTCCTACCAGTCACATAATACAGCACACAGTCACTGAAATCGCGAGGAACGTTCAAAGATTAAACTTCGCTACTTACTCGAAAATAGCTGACTTTCAATGTGCCCCAATTCATTTATTAAGCACAACACTGCAAGACTAACAATAAGACATCGCCACGCAGAATTACTAACATCGTACAGTGCTAGAAGCAATGCTTTCAAGTACTCATTTTTTCCATGCACAATAAATGACTGGAACGAACTGTCTCCTGACGTATTAAAAAAAAAACTCAAAATATTGCTTATTGGTAGTTGCTGAATTATTTTCTTTTGTTGTTGCTTGTTATGCGCATGTAATTGTATTCATTTTTCTGCTATGTCACTGCTTGTATACCTTTATGCATTTTCTTCTCCTGCTAAGGTCTATTTCAGTGTCTGCAATATACTCTAAATAAATAAGTAATAAACGCGCACCCACCGCCGCATGTGCAGAAGTGACGACCACGCATGTGAGGAAAAAACAAGCAGATAGATCCGTCCTTAGTAGAGCGGTAAGCTGGGCTAGTTGGTTAACGTTCATCGTTTCCACAAAGGAAAGTACTGCCTAATGGCCATGGCGTCAATTGCGGGCTGCATTAAAAACTCGTAAGTTTCTCTGTTTACCTCAGGCATGGTAAAGTTACACACACAAAAAAAAAGAACACTCAAGAGAGGGCATGCTAGTCTCTTACCCTGTCCTGCGTGTGTTCTTTCGGCGAAAGCTTACGAAGCCTCGCTAATTTCTACGCTACCATGATGAACGGCGTGATGTTAAGGCACGCTCACACTAGCGGGAAAACGCGCAACGCTGGAAGTTCTCCGCGCGCCGCTTCCCGCAGAAACCGTTTTTTTTTTTTTTTTTTTTTTTTTCCCCGCAGGCTGACTTGTTTGACGTTCCGCGGAGCGATGGGGTCAGGAGCTATTTTTCCCGTCCCGCAGAACGGAGTAGCTAATCGGAGCGGAGCGCAGACCGTGACGTCAGTCCAAGTTCAAAGGGAGGGTCTCGACGGAGGCAGCCAAAATTTTAGAGAAAAGAAAACTTGAAAGAAAGATTCGAATTATTTGGACCCCCGCGCACGAGTCCGTCCCCGGCAACGAGGCGGCGCACGAGCTAGCCCGAGCTCTCTACTTCCGGGCAGCCGTAGAGCCGCCTGATTGCGATGGGATGGACGAGAGGCTGCAAACTTATAAGGAAATTTTAGAACACTACAGACTTAGCAGAAGGTCCCTGCCACCACCGGACCGAACGCTAACTAACAAGGAGGCCGTCGCTTGGCGGCGCCTGCAAGCTGGGAATTTCCCAAGTCCCGTCTGGCTTTTCCACACGCAAGTGGAGGAAAAGGCGGACGATAGATGCGAAACCTGCGGAGAAAGGGGTACTCTTGATCACATAATCTGGCAATGCCTTGATTCCCCTGGCGCCAAGGAAAACATAAACAGTAGAGAAGCCTGGGAACTGCTACTGCGGAGCGAGTCCCCCGCCAACCAGCAGCAAGCTGTCCGCCTGGCGGCTGAAGCCGCGAAGAAACACTGTCACTTCGCCTGTCTTTAGTCGCGGAGGCCCCGGCCTCCGTCCCATAGGCCTGCGTGCCGGGGGCGGGGAGTAGGGGGCCTCCTACATCGGTGGAAAAATAAAGTTCGTAACAACAACAACAACATGACTCCCGGCGGCGGCTGCGCGGGCGATGGGAGCATCGCTGGTGTCGCTTGAGTAACCCGCTCACTTGTGCACGAGAAAAGCGCGCGCTTTCCCTTCGCTCTTGTCACGTGACTACTCTTTCTCGCTCCGCTCGCCTTCGCCTCCTCTACATTCCACGACAAACGCAGCGGGAAAACGGGCGTAGTGTGAGCGTCCTTCCGAGGAGCTGCGACGCTGCGGCGCCATGAACGTTGCGCCGCTGCGGGAAGTTTCCCGCTAGTGTGAGCCTGGCTTGAGTCAATCGCTGCGGAAATAATGCCGCTTCTAGCGGGTGACCTCAGTAAGGCTCATCAGGATAGCAGTACTTCAGTGCTTGGTTTCAACTGCGCAACTGTAATACTTTCAGCCGCAATATAACTAAAAGTTAAAATTAGGTCCGCGTTCGGCCGTGTGGTGCTGTCTTATCTTCTTGTATTGTTTGCGGGGATGAAGTAAAAAAGACCTAAGTGATGCCATCATCTATCTGCATGCTTCTAAATGATTTGGAGAAATGTAAAATGGCCTGATAAAAGAAGAGCGCCCTCTTATTATACGCGGAGAAAAGCGCTTAAAATGTATAGTGAACACGTCTCGGTACCTGCCGCTACCGCATCCAACATCGATGAACTGGCGCCGGTGCCTGGCGCCACTTTCCTCTTCCGCCGGTTCACCGAGGAAGGCTGACTGGAAGGAGTCCAAGAGGGCTGCAATGGCGGGGGCGACCGGAGCTACAGCGGCATCGTACAGCTCCACACACTTTGCTACGCCGTAGGTGTCGCTGCGGTACCCATTAACCGCGGCGCCTTTCTCACACTTGGAGGAGCTCATCCTGGCGAGAGGGGAGAAAAATTGAGCCAGTATTTACCGTTTTAACAGTGTGAATATCAGCGAGACATAAAGAGAAGTATCTGACATCCTTCACGTGATATGAAATTGCAAAGATTGATTACAGAAATAAATGACAAGCGGAAATGGCGAAAGCCACTTTACAGGACTGTTTTCGTTAAATGCATCGTCATTTTCATCCCTAAAGTCCTCATAATCATCACTAGTGCTAGTATGATCATTAACAACTAAATGCACCGTCACTGTCATCGCTACCACATTTTCACCTTCATTTATCTGCTTGTAGCTTACGGGGGTCTCGGTTCTGGCAATCTTGAAGTCACAGGTAGCGTAAGAGAGTTCTAGCACAGCTTTCGCCCTCACTCTTGATCACGTTCTACGTGACGCTGGCGGTAATACAGGACGTTCCACGTCCACCGCTATAGTTGAGGATGGCGCTTGTGAACACTCTCAAGGTTCGTATACAGACAACATTAATACCCAAGAAAGTAGCAGGTGGGACAGCGGCCGGTGTAACTAAGTTGGAAGAGCACGGGATGCGATATTCGGAGGTCGTGGGTTCGGTTCCCACCATCGGCACGTTGTTATTCCTTCTGCTTTCTGTTTAATTATCTTTCCCCTAAGCAGATTGAAGTACTAATTTATGTGATTAGCAAAGTAGAAATTAAAAAAAAGAGATAAAGTACAATCCCCAAAGCTTTCCTTGGCCTCGCTGACTATTGGCTCCTTTCCTGCGTGTATTTTAACGAGCACCCTCATTTCCCCTTCATTTATCTGCCTATATATATATATATACTGCAAGCGCGGTGCTGCATGGACTTTCACCTCTTCCACCTGTTATATGTATACCCCTCACCGTCATCATTCACCGGCGTTCTGAAGATCGCGCGTATAGCTCCGGTATGGCCTAGAATAAATATACGTTTGTTTGAGCTGTGGCTACCAAGTGGCGGAGGGGCTCTGGGTATCCCAAGCAAAGCATCTCGCTTTGAACCCATGTACTTCCACCTTGGATGTTCATTCCGGCCTTCGCTTGCCCTCACAGCCCTCCTGAATGGACGAGGGCAACTGAACCCGCGCACCTCCGGCACCAACCACCAGAGCGATCACCAGCTCTTTGCCGGCCTTCGCGGCGACAATGGCTACAAAAAACTGACTTGACAATTACACCAAAGTCAGTGGGTTCAACCGCCGGAATGACTCCCACAAGCTACTCAACGTCGTGCTCTACTTGACCGGTGTCGCGGGAACGTGGTCTCCCAATCACGAGGAACATACCCCCGACTGGCCAAAATTTTCGGAACGCCGTCTGGTCGTTCTGAGCTGGCTAAGAGGAAGCTCGCCGCCCCTCTGTAGCAGCCTGGTGAGTACTACACATCGTATATCGAGGACGTTTTAGCCATTCGCCGCCGAGTCGACGGAGTTCGTCATATTGTTAAGGGCGTCGAAACCGTCGCTTTCAACACCTTGCTGGCTCAGGACTCCCTCCACTGTGTCAGGCGTTACCACATACTTGCCAACGCCTGGACGAACTTCAGTCGTGCCGCCTCCAGCAAGGCACCGTTAATTACTGCGTCTTCGTTTATGGTAACCTGCGCTCAATTATCCGTGGTATTTAACGAGACCAGCTCTTCAGTTAAGCAAGCTTAGTTTCTAAAAGCCCAAACCACCAACTACACCAGATTTGATCAGCGTAGTCAGGGATGAACTGGCCGCTTTCGCTTGCGCCGTGGCACCAGCAATATTTACTACCACCTGCCGCTCTCCCACCTACGCTGAAATTGCTTTGCAGCCACCTGCCCCATCAGTCCATTCCCTTTGTCCTGGTCCTGTATGTGGTCATGTGGCTGCCGGCCGTCACCCCAAACTCTCAACCGCCAAGTTATCGGCCAGCCTGGCTACTTTCCCGCCTAGTATAGGCGCCAGCAAAACGAACAGCCTGGTTATTCTCCATTCGAGAGTGTCCGCCTGCGCCAGCCTGACGCTTCTACGATGCCGCACTCATCGACGCCGGGTTCAAAAGATGTTTCCCGGCCCTCTCGTTGTACCCGACACTGCTCCCCTTCGCCTTTCCGTCGCCCTCTCTCTTAATCCTTTGCTTTTACCCTGAAAATTTAACAGAAGCAGTTTTGGAGGGAAAGCTGATCACACACTTACTGTGCAATTCCTCCAGACCGCCCGTCTAAATTGCTCACAATACGTATCGAAAGAGCACACGATAAAGTCCTTATCGACACAGGTGCCGTTTAGTCCGTCTTTCATCGCGACTCGTATTATCGTCTCCTAAAAGTACCCCTCTTCGTTGAGATGCGGCAATGCAGAGTGGCGTTCTCATCGACGTCCAGAACCATCATATTGAGTTTGTAGTGATCCCGTTGAGTTCAAGAACTGATATTGGGCTGGGACTTATCTTCGTCGTCTGCCCTCATATCCAGCTGCGACCTCCTCATTCAGATTGTGACACTGAGCTCGAATCCGATTCTTCCTCCTCCGCCATGCGTGTGCTTGCTGCCCTTCACTGCGTTTTGAGCCCTGGACGCGTACGCAGCTCATCGTTCTCTCTATATATTACACACTTGACGGCGATGACAGTACCGCGGGGGCCTCCGCCGTCATAGCACTCGTCATCTATCTCTCCTGTTTCAACCATGGTTGCACGGTTGTCGCAGCACTAAACACTCCTACCCCGCCGTTATTATTACCAAAATGAGCGAAGGTTGGTATTCTTCTTGAAGGAGACCTTGTTCCCCTCACCACGTTTTCCTGTGGCTCACCACTATCTGATACTCTCTCTCTCCGAAGTCTTCCTGTGCACTCGCCACAACCATCAGCACTAACCTAACTTTTGAACAGTCGGCGGCCTTGCTCGAAATCCTGTTGAAGCACAAAGACTCTTTTGACGTATGTACAGCCGTCCAAATCTTTAACTCGCGTGCGCCGCCTTTTCTGTGCTCCTGCGCCTTGGTGCGGATAAAACTTACCCGAAGGTCGAGATTACACACGGGCTTTTGTGAGCCCTTGCTTATACTTGGATTTTTCGCAAGTCAGCTCCTCTGTAATGCATGGGGGAGGCGTCACACACACCTGTTAATGACTTGGGCGGCTGTATCTCAGATTTAGGCCAAGGATATGTCATCTCCCACAGCATAGAGACTGAGAGCTCAACCATCGTTCGTCGACGACCATATCGCATTTCTTCTTCAAAACGCTATATCATTGAGGACCACGTTGCCGACAGTCCCTCGAGAAACATCATCCGGCCACCAAGCAGCTCCAGGTCCTCTCCAGTTGTTCTCGTCAGGAAAAATGATGGTTCTGTGCGTTTCTGCGTGGATTACTGGGCCCTTAACAAGATAACTCGTAAAGATGTTTACCCGCAGCCTCGTATCGACGACGCTTTGGACTGCCTCTAAGAAGCAGAGTATTTCCATTTTCTCTTTTCTTCCTCACATTTTTCTCGCCTCACTTATTTTACTGAAAAATCGCAAACATGCTCCAGGAGCAACGCGCTGCAAAAAAGTCCATTTTCATCATAAATTCTGCCCCGAAGAATTAAGCTGTTGTCACTAAGACCTTGTTTTAATTATAAAGACTATGTTTCGAACTTCAAGCAAGACTGGGGCTATAGACCGTCATGTGTTTTCTCCACAACGCATCAAATTAGGACAAATTTCGAAAATAGAAAAAAAAAAAAAAACCAGAGACAACTTTGATTCCAACTTAAAAAAAAAATCTTCGATTTTCTTTAAAATCACCTTGAAAATCGCTCGATACCTCAGAATCATTAGGGACTAAATAGGTGCTGCATTATATTGATTAAAATTATAAAAATTAATCTAAAAATGATAGCTTGTACTGAAAATTGTCAATACATTCTGGCACCATCCAACATGTTATTGCCATTGGAACTTTTTGTCGGGCGACGCTGATAGCGTTGTGAAATGCCGCCCAAAAGGTCACTGGACCATATTCATTCATTCATTCATTCATTGATTCATTCATTCATTTTACCCTCAGGGCCCTAGGGCATTACAGAGGGGAGTGGGGATACATAAACGCGCAAAATACACAGCAATGGCAAAGAAAACAAAATACACGTGCATAGACATAGCCGCCAATAAAGAAGACAATATGTTCAAAATGCAGCGAGTATACAATGCAACCGATTTTTAGGGAGTAAAAGGCAAATATTCACCATAGTTAGAAGAATAAAAACACTCAAAGGGAAACAATAGTTTTGCGAAATGCGTTATAATTCGACATACTAACACTATTATGGGGAAGGTGATTCCAGCTGACACAAGTTCTGGGTATACGAATGAATCATGAAAACATCTTGTGAGACAAAGGGGGATCCAAACTTTGTGGCCGTGATCAATGCGTATCGATATGTAAGATGGTGTTGTTAGCAATCTGTCTTTGAGATAGTTTTGATAAATTTTATGAAAAAGGCATAATGACTCTATTGAGATAGAATTCGTGGAAGGGACAAACTTGATTTCATGGAAGTTAACACTACTTGTTCTGTTATAGTTAGAAAGTATGAAACGACAGACACAGTTCTGCACAACCTCCCAGAAATAAGTGAATCAGTGCCGGGGCTCCTAACAGACGAATAATATTCTAATTTTGAACGTACCAGTGTTTTATAAAGCAATAATTTTAAGGAATTCGATGAACGAGTGAAATTTCTGCGAAGATACCCAATCATGCGGTTGGCGTTATTTATGATTTAGTCAACGTGAGCTTTCCAGGGCAGGTTAGAAGTAAACAACAATATGTTTATAAGATAGCACAGTGTCAAGAGAAGCATTGTTAATGTGATCTTGAAATACAAAATTGAGAAGGAAGAAAAGACACCACACCGAATTCCGCGAGTCTTTACACAACGTCTTAATCGCAAAGATACCCTAGTCCTCGACATAGCCTACGAAAATTGTCGAATTTCTGAAATTGAATAGCTCTATTATATTGTGACCGCACCATATGGCGCATGGACGTGGAAGTACGATGTCGAGAAAATAGTGCCAGAGTCCAAAAATTCCAAGGTCAAGGAGAGGTCAGCCAAGATATAATTTATATCACCAAAAGATATCAATAACTGATACAGATATCAATGCCAGTAACGCTAATTACTGTTGGTAATAACCATAATTATAATTACCAGTGAACACTAACTGTCATTTAGAATTATTATTAAGTATTACGGAATAAAATTGCTAATTACTACATGTTACTATTGATTACCGATACAAATCAACAATGAATAACGTTATTTGGCAATACTAATAAACATTCTTTAACACTAAGAAGCAACACTAATTAACAATAATGACGTTGCTGGAATTCACAACAAAATGCTCAAGAAAGCCTTTTAAGTCTCCAAAGTAATGTTTGTTGCGCCTCTATTTAAAACCTAACCTAACCTAACCTTAATACGCTTGATCAACATGAACATAACTACCCGCTGCAGGACAAATGCCATTCTCACATCCCTCCAGCTTTCTCTTCTCCGCGCTTGTTGCGGCACTTAACCTAACCTAGCCGAGCTAATCCTTTATTTCACTGCCATGATCTCGCAAAGTTAACCGTTAATGCCTCTCATTAATGTGTAATCAAATTTTAAACCTAATGTAGCCATGCGTGCGGTGAGATTTACGCGAGTAATTATTAACTCCCGGTTAAAAACTAACCTAAATCAAACTTACGATGAACTGTTAAACTCTCTTGGAAGATATATAGGCCTCAGTGCAGTGATTGTTTGCCCTGCCACACCCCGGACACTCGGAGTACGTGCCGCAAACCGAGGAGCCTATACCTAGCCAGAGGCTGCTTGATACATTAGGCATCACACAATTCGCAAAAAAAAAAAAAAAAAAAAAAGCATTTCTCACGTGACTGCGGTGTGTATGTAGACGTCTCTGAAGCTGGCTGAGCTATGGTGGTGTTCGGCCGAGTAATGAGGGCTGTCGTTTCGGCGACGTAGGTGCTATTCTGCGCCCCTTGGGAAGTGCGGTGCTAATGTAAGCAGTTGTTCTCTCTTTTATCGCGCTGTGATGTCACCCGAGAGCTCTATTGTCACGTACTGCTCAACCATATCTGCATCAGGCGTGTGTCCCAGTTTGGATGCCACGCTTCTCCTGTCGACGTGGAGTACACTCGTCCTCCCTCTACAGCTATCTGTCATGTCGAGGTGCCTTCGCTTTCCTGGCGACATCTGCTGTCATTCTCCAGCACGAGGCAACTCCTTGCCCACTCATTTCATGGTCGGTACACCTTCATCGCTCCGACTTCTTGCTGAGCCAGCGCACCGGACGCTTACGCTATCTCTCTCTGTCTCTATCTCTTTGTAGAGCTCCCACGAGTTCGAGGGGTGTTGCCGACAGATAATCCCAATCTTATCTCAGTTCTACGACTGTGCATATCCATCGCAGGTATTACGTTTTTCCCAAAATCAGTGGCTTCCTAACAAAAAGAAAACAAGTCGTAAATGTTAGATATGTTATCTGTTCTCCGGTGGGATCCGGCCGCTTTTATCACTCCGCACTACACCTGAAGTCTTGCGTGTGTTTTAACAATCAACGCACGAAGCCGTCTCGACCAGGCAGCTGCTCCGTTTTCATTTTTCTGTGCTGTCTGCCGCTATGCTGAAGATAAAAGCTGCCCAGTGCAAACTTAGGACGCCAACTCGCGACTGATTTTGTATTTCAAAACAACGCACAATGTTTGCCCCGTGAGTTGTGTTTCTTATCGCATCTGATTGTGTTTGTTGCGCCACAGTTCTGGGTACTTTGCCCCCTTATACCCGCCAAATCATCAACTAAGCCTATGGCATCAACCGGCTGTCTTTCTGAAGCAATTTTTACGGTTGTATCACAGCTGCAATCACATGATCTTGCTCCTAACTATTGTTCTTGCCAGTTAAGTGGGCGTGGGGTATCAAACGTAGCCACAGGGCATGCGGCACAGTTCTTGGATAAATTAGATATTTTTCTGTTCCTTACCGAAATCTTGAGTACCATTAGTAGTTCATTTAAACATGTGTCTGTTAGGCTGATATAAACTTTTCCGAAGGTCATGGGGATTTCATATATTGTCCATCACTAGATGGATGGTTTCAAACAAGGTGGCGTTACGCTTCATGCAATTTGACGCACTATTTCCCCCCAAATATGACCCAGAGGCACAGTGCGACCAACTTGCCTAGGGAAAATAAACACTACCGGTACACAGAAGCGACTGGTTGCATTCGTCAAGCTGTGGCCCGATCAATAAACCGCCGGTCTAGCTTCTTCACTGCCAGCTTACTTTGGTGTTCTAGCCTTCAAACTGCAGGAGCTTCCCCAGCAGCTGTATCCGAGCCGCGAAGGACGCGACAACAGCACGATAGCCAGAACAGGAAGAACCCAGGTTTATTCGGAAGCGTTAGTTTTATAGCTGGCCAAGTGATAATGGGCCGACCTCAGCGAGCATGTCTGGAACAGGCGCACTTTATGCACGCGCCTGATACAGCAGCCACCACGACCGAAATAGGAAAACAACCTTTCAGCAACCTAACAACTTTATTGGCGACGCTCCCATATGCAGCTGGTAACCAGATGATTTTTCCCAGGTTCCCTTCAAACACAAACCGATGGCCCGTTTTGACGTCTTGATACAGGCTGGTTTATACGGCATCAAGTTTTTCAGACTCATGGCGAGTACTTAACATCAGACAAGTGCGACCTGGAATTGAGGCCAAGTAAAAACTTCAGGAAGTTACCTTACGTGCAGCAAGGCGAAAGCATTTTGCCCGACCTGCTGCGATCCTTGGAACACCCCTGATTTCTTGAGAGAGAGAAAAAGAGAGATGAAGAGAATCTCTCTCTTTAGAGAGAAAGACAAACACTTTCTCCCTCTCACTCACTTTCTTTCACTCTCTACCTTCTCTCTTTAAAAAGTGAGGGAGAAAGTAGCGAGAGAGAGAAGGAGGAAAGAGAAATAGGAGGAGAAAAGGAGAGAGCTTTTGTCTCAAGAGAGACCTTCCTTTGCTCTTTAGTAATCTCTTTCTCTTTCTATAAGAGAGAGCTCTCAATCTCTCTCTAGAGAGAGAGAGAGTAGACATAGAGAGATAATCTCTCTCTCTCTCATCACTATAATTTTATATCACTAAATATAACTATCGGTCACTCTATACCAGATCCCCATCAATATCCTGCGGAGACCAGCACAATCTCGCGGACTTATCTCTCGCATACTCCCTGCCGACGCCACTCATGAGCTGTTAAAGGCTTTGGCCTTAATATCTAAAACCTGCAGTCTATTTGGTCAGGAAATTCGTGCTTGAAGGTCAGACTCCCCTCATTTCATTTAAGGATACGTTCCGTCTCTTACATAGAATCTGACTGCATTCATTCGGGTTGCTCTTTCAGAAAAAGCAAATAGCTGCATAAGTGTTTCAAAACCTTGAAAACTGCCACGTTATTCAATAAGAAACCATTCATCGTTAAAGGGCGATAAGTCATCAATCTCGGACAGCAGCACCGCAGCAGCGAACCTCCCCTAGCCACCGTCCACATGAACCAAATTGTGAGGTGGTACATAAGTCCTGCGTCATCACTGTGGACACGTACTGCGCCGAAGAAAGGCACGAGCGACGCCTACGCCAAGAACAAGGAAAACAAGGAACGTTGGGACAAAGTGTTTCACTACATGATCAGCTTCGGGCTCTCCAGGAGGCCCACGCGGCGGCGGAGAGCTTCGGGCTCTTTGTGCCGACGTGGGAGCTGCCCTCTACACCTGGCGCCTAGCCGAGTGTCCTCCAGGACCCCTACTGTGGGAAATAAAGTTTTACCAAACCAAACCAAACTGCGGCGCCTCCAGCTAGCATCTTACGTAGTCGTCATCTACTTAACGCGAGCGGTTAGTCGCAGGTGGCAACAACGTTTAGTTTCGTTGACCTTGTTGCGGGGTTGCCAGGATGTCTGTCATCCTGGAGACTTGAGTGGGCTCATTTCGAGTTTCCACAAAGAGAAGCGGCGTCTCGTAGCTTATGCGCTCCTCAACCGGCGCCTAGGGCAATTATCGCCATGTACATGCGCTTGAATGGTACTGCATGAGAAGACTGCGCCCTCTCGTTCGCTGAACAGCAACGATAGACATCGGGGCCTTCGGAATACTTTTGAGCCTCCTACACTAAACCTCAACAACACAACATGTGCCGGTTCGGGTCCCTGATGCAGTTTGTTGCTTGCTTCTCGCCCATCTCGCCTTCGAGTAGCAATTCCGCGTTCGTGTTTATTCTTTTTGTCACAGAGCCAGCCAAAACGCGCGGTCTGAAAAAAAAAAATGTCCTTGGATCGTCTTTCAAGACCTGGAACGCTGAAGCGGCGCGCAGTGACCATAGTCTATCAGTTATTCATTATCTCTGGCTTTCGAGAGCAGAGATAAAAAGAGGCATTTCCAACCAGCCTCTTGTCAGCCGAACAACCTAAATATGAAAAAATGAGAAGCCCCACTGCAAAAGTGCTGTCTTTGCCCATGTCCCTCCGCGACACTTCCTGCTCTTGCTCTGTGTGCAGTGCGGCGGCGCCTGGAGGAGGAGAAGAAGGATAAAACATATTTATTTACAGCCTTCGTAAGCGGGTGCAGGGGCTGCGCGTACTCCGCAGTCAGCCATGCGCTCTGTGCAATGTCTAGTTCGGTTTTCTTCTCGAACGAGAGCGCAGTTTTCCAGCTCCGAAAGCAGAATCGCGGAGTTACCGGGTTGACGCCCGACTACTGTGTCGGAGTACCCGGGTTCGAACCTGACCTCGGCGGCTGCGTTTCGATGAAGGCGAAACGAAGAGGCGTCCGTGTGCTGTGCGGCGTCAGCGCACGTTAAAGATCCCCAGGTGGTCGAAATTACTCCGTAGCCCTCCACTACGGCTCCTCTTTCCACTTTCACTCCCACCTTCCTCCCTTTTCTTAGGCGCGGTTCAGGTGTCCACAGAAATTAGTGTGACTAGATACTGCGCCTTTCCATTCCTGGGAACCAATTATTATTATTATTATTATTATTATTATTATTATTATTATTATTATTATTATTATTATTATTATTATTATTATTATTATTATTATTATTATTATTACCGGGCTCGAGCCCGGCCGCCGGGTTCGAAATTACTCCGCAGCCCTCCATTATGACTCCTCTTTCTCTCTTTCCAATTTCACTTCTTCATTCCACCCTTCCTTTACGGCGTGGTTCAGGTGTCCACAAAGACATGCGTAACAGATACTGCGCTTTTTCCTTTCTGTTGACCAAATTATTCCGAGGGCATAAAAAAACGTGAACGCGGAATCGCTACTCGAATGCGAAAGGCAAGCGACAGACTGCTTGAGGAACTCGAAACGGCATATCTTCCGTTGTAAGAGTACGTGGAGAGTCACTCAAGAATTAATGAGACGGCCTCGACGTCTGTCCTTGCTGTTCACGGAGCGGAAGGCCGCAGTATTCTCATGGACAAGCATTGACGCGCGTGTACACAGCGATGATTGCTCCGGGAGCGCATAAACAACGAGACGGTGGCTTACCATTGTGGCCACTTGGAGGGGACCCACTCATGTCTTTAGGACGACAGACGTTCTGGCAACCGCTCAACTAGGTCAATGAAACTAAACTTAGTTGCCACCCATGACTACCACTCGCTTTAGCTGGGTGACGACTACACAGGATGCTGCAGGCGCCGCAGTGTCTTTCTTTGGCGCAGTATAGGAAGGGATTCCCTGCTAACAATGGTACAACACTTATTATAGTAGTAGTAGTAGTAAAAAACATTTATTTTAACAGAGGAGTTCGGGGCGCGCAGGCCCCTGGGCCCCCGCACGGCCCCGCTACACTGAAACGTTCATGTTCCTACGGTTCATGACGTCGGCAGCTCGGTCTGTGGCGGTCTTTTGCCGGCCCGAGTCCTTAGAACGTAGCAGGGTCTCCCATTCCTTCCAGGTGGTGAAGTGCTCCAGACCCCGCGGGGGAGGATCCGCCGGGCATTGGAATAGAATGTGGGCGAGGGTGGCAATGGGGTGGTTGCAAAGGGTGCAGGAGGGGTCGGTAAGAGTGTGGTGGTAACGGGACCTAATGTAAGGGGATGGGAGGGTTCGCGTCTGGAGGCGGCGGCATAGTGTTTGGCGGTGATTGCTGAGGGAGGAGTGAGGTGGGGGGTAGATCTGTCTCTCGACCCGGTAGGCCTGAGTCATCTCTTTAAATGTACCACCTTACAATTTGGTTCGTGCTGACTGCTGACGGCAGCCGGGGGAAGTTCGCTGCTGCGGCGCTGCTGTTCGAGATCGATGCCTCATGGGCGTTTAACGCTGAGTGGCTCTTAACGACAATGATCATTGACCACAAGGCGAGACGCGGCATTACTGAGACAGTTTTCTCTCTCTCTCTCTCTCTCTCCATGAGACGAACAGCGAGCCCGTTGACCTCGGGCTCTGGCGGAAACAGTTATCCCAATAAACTTTCATATTCCAAGTTCAACAGCTACCCTGTTCAATCCCTAGATCAGTTATCTGCTCGATCGAAGGCGCACTTTTTGCACTAACAAAGCAGGATCACGTATGAGGACAGAAAGATTGGCACATCTGTTGTTTGAGGCTGACTCGGTTCCGCGACGGCCGCTGCGGCGCCGCCAAGGGCAAACATCGGTACGAAATATAACAGCCGCTTAACAAAGGGAACAGACAGCCACCCGGCAAACTGTATCGTTTACCCCACAAGTTGTACGAGAAAGCGCACGGTAATTAATTGATTGTAGTTTTTATTTCTTTTCTTCGATCACGACGGCGGCCAGAACTCGGCAAGAAAACGAGAGCATCAACCGTGCGCGCACGTAAACAAGCACTCGAATGGAGCGCGGAGCAAACGCTGCCGCGGTGAACGAAGGTTTTTCCGATGTCTCCGAGGTTTATGTATGGTTTGGTTTGTAGGGTTTAGCGTCTCAAGGCGACTCAGGCTATGAGAGACGCCGTAATGGAGGACTCCGTAAGTTTCGACCACCTGGGGTTCTTTAACGTGCACTGACATCGCACAGCACACGGGCGCCTTGCTTTTCGCCTCCAACGAAAAGCAGCCACCGAGGCCGGGATTCGATCCCGCACCCTTGGGAACAGTAGTCGAGCGCCGTAACCACTGCGCCACCCCGGCGGGGCCCAAGGTGTATATTATGTATGTATGTTGGTTGGTTGGTTTGTGGGGTTTAATGTCCCAAAGCAACTCAGGCTATGAGAGACGCCGTAGCGGAGGACTCCGGAAATTTCGACCACCTGGGGTTCTTTAACGTGCACTGACATCGCACAGCACACGGGCGCTTTGCTTTTCGCCTCCATCGAAAAGCTGCCGGCGTATGTATGTATGTATGTATGTATGTATGTATGTATGTATGTATGTATGTATGTATGTATGTATGTATGTATGTATGTATGTATGTATGTATGTATGTATGTATGTATGTATGTATGTATGTATGTATGTATGTATGTATGTATGTATGTATGTATGTATGTATGTATGTATGTATGTATGTATGTATGTATGTATGTATGTATGTATGTATGCATGCATGTATGTATGTATGTATGTATGTGTGCGCGCGCGCGCGCGTGTGTGTGTGTGTGTGTGTGTGTGTGTGTGTGTGTGTGTGTGTGTGTGTGTGTGTGTGTGTGTGTGTGTGTGTGTGTGTGTGTGTGTGTGTGTGTGTGTACAGTGTTCTGCAACTTTATCGGAACCGTCTTGGCACCGGCCGCGCGGCCTGGGTCCCCGCTTGCCGTGGTCGGCTCGCTGGTTCCCTGCCGGGCCAGCGCCGTGATGACCTGCTGGACGGCCCAGAGTTGTTCCTCTTGATTGTCGCTCTCTGCGGCTGCTTCCAGTCGCGGAGGGATCCTCCCAGACTTAGCTTCTTCCTGGTACTTGTTGCAGTTCCACAGAATGTGTGCGAAGCCGGCCGTCTTCGTTCGGCAGACTCTGCATTTGTCTGTCGGGTGCGTCTCGGGATACATTCTGTGCATCAGCGACGGGCTGGGGAGTGAGCCCGTCTGTAGCTGTCTGAATAAACAATTTGGAGGACGCTTAAGCTTCGCCTTCAAGAGTGGAACGCGATAGCGTTATTGCAGCATGTTCGCACCGCCCACTCATTCGCTCGGTATGCTCTTGAGTCACACAAAGACGCGGACGCGATCATATGGGGCTGACGCCTTGATGGGATCGTCCTCTATCTCGCTTGGGAGCACCACGCAGAAGCATGATTCCTCGGAAGCTGCTCGGCACACATCGCAGGGCACGCTTTCCCAGCAGAAGCGCTACGGCGCAGCGATCACGTCAGAGGCGTCCAGCATCAGACGCTGCACCTAGCAATCGCGCTGTGAGCGGGAAGAGGAGCCGCGTCGCCTAAACACCACTGTTCGAGTGACGCACGCTGGATGTTGGAAGGGGAGAGAGCGAGAAACCTTATTAAACGCAAGGGTATTTGGGCATCCTCGCACCGGTACCCGCCCGGCCCGAAGGGGAGAAGCGGGTGAGCGAAGATAGTGATCTAAAGAAAGGAGAGACGCTTGATTCTACAACCCGTGAGGGTGCACGGTGAAACGTCAGGGGCGAGTGGCGCGCCACGTATCGGGGCAGCGCCGCACATTGCGAGGAGGGGTTCTTCTGTGTTTGCCGCAAGATGGCTCTGCATGTGCGCAGAGCGCAGAAGAAATGTAGCGGAAACGTACTTCGCTACTCGTGTAACTGCGACTTCTGTAAGTAACATGCTCATAATTACCGATATACACCGCAGTATAACGTTCTACGGCACGTTTCTAAGGCAACACCGCATTCACTAGAAGCGCTTTTGTACCGCTTTCAAGTATCGAATTCGTGGCTGAGTGGTAGCGTCTCCGTCTCACACACCGGAGACCCTGGTTCGATTCCCACCCAGCCCATCTTGGAAGTTGCTTTTTATTTATGAAGTGCATGCCGGGATTTATCGCTCACGGCCAACGCAGCGGACGCCGACGACACCGGCTTTTCTGCAACACGAGCTCCTTAACGCCGTCGCGTTTAAAACAGCTTGCTCTCGACTGAGCGCCAAGCAAGGGGGTGGAAGAGCTCTGCGATCTAGGCGGAACGCCTTGGTTATTTCGTTATATTCGGTCCTTGGTGCTGAACCACAGCGGCCAGTCGACCGAGGCGCGGTCCGTTAGCGCGCGCGCCTCGGCGTGTGCCGTCTCGTTGTGGTTGGCGTTGCGGTCTGACGCCTCGCGCGCGTGCGCCGGGAACCACTTGATTCTCACTTGTCTGCTGCCATCAGGGTTTGGCAGGAAACGAGGCAGCAGACGCAGCCGCCCGCGCGCTCTCTCACCGGGCTGTTTTCTCCTCCCTACCCGATCAGGAACCCGATTTTAATCCGGCCTACACCTTCAAAGATATCACGACGTACTATCAAAATTGTCATCGCCTTCATCCCAGCCCATGCAAAGGTCTCAAAAAGGCGGATGAGCGGCTTCTTCTCCGCCTTTTCACCAATACATTGCTGTGCCCGGCAGCCCTAAAACATTTTGACCCCTCCTTTAGTGGCAGCTGCACACACTGTGGAGCGGTGTCTTCTGACATCTATCACATGGTGTGGGCCTGCCCCTCCAACCCGGCTATTCCCCCCATCCCCAACCCAACCCGGGAGAACTGGGAGGCGGTCCTGCTCGGCTGCCACGACTTACAGGCCCAACAAGCCTTAGTCGGACGCGCCCGAGCGGCGGCAACCGCCACTGGGGTCCCCAACTAGGGACCTCCACCTAGTGCTTGTAAGGATCGGTCCCTTATGGGCCGATCCAAACATACCTCCTGGCCCTTGTGTAAATAAATGTTCTTACCACCACCACCATCATCGTCCTTGGTTGCCTGCAGTATGCGCACCGCCTCCTTCGCTATCCTGCCTTTGGCGTAATTTCTCACCGCCTGCCTCGAGTCGCATAGCACTGTGTGGCAGTCGCGGTCGGCGATGGCCAGGGCGATGGCCATGTCCTCCGCTTGCTCTGCCTTGGTGCATCCCGTGCTGGCGGTCGTGCGAACGGTGCCGGTCGCGTCGACGACGACCGTCGTGAAGCCGTGTATCTTGGCGTACTCAGTCGCGTCAAAGTAGCGTGCATGTGTGCCGCCCGCGTGCTGGTCTATCAGCGCCTTGGCTCTCGCTGCTCTCCTCCCTTTGTCATACTCCGGGTGCATGTTCTGCGGCACCGAGTCCCCTCCATTGTTGCGCTTGATCTCATCGGGGACGGGGAGCTGCGTCTGCTCCCTGCCTTGCTCACTGCCAGGTTGTCCAGGATTTTCCGGCCGGCCTTGGTCGTAGACAGTCTTTCGAGGTGTGCGGCGTGTTGGGCCTCCGCTATCTCCTCCAGCGTGTTGTGCACCCCCAGCTGCAGGAGGCGTTTGGTGCTCGCTGTTTCGAACAGTCCCAGTGCCGTCTTGTAGGCTCTGCGGATGAGTATATCTTATTTCTCTCGCTCTTCTTCCACTTGTGGTAGGCCGCCACGTACGCTACGTGACATATGACGAACAAGTGGATCAGTTTGATCAGGCTCTCTTCCCTCATTCCACTTTTCTTGTTCGTGACTCGTTTGAGTAGTCTCGTGGCGTTCGCCGCTTTCGCAATAAGCCGGGTGACGGTCTCGCCGTTTCTGCCGTGCGTCTCGATCGTCATTCTCAACACTCTGATCTTGTTGACTCTTGAGATCGCGTTTCCCTTTCTGGTCTTGACGTTGATTGCCTCGTACTCTCTCGGGCTGCTCTTGGGTTTGCGGTGCTTGACGGGCGGGTAGACGAGGAGCTCCGACTTGCTCGGCGAGCATCTGAGCCCCGTTCCGTCGAGTTGGTCTTCGATCGCATCAACGGCCGCCTGTGTAGATTCAATGTGGGCATCGCTGCCCCCTTCCACCCACAGCGTTATGTCGTCCGCGTATATCGTATGTCGGACTTCCTTGATGTTCCTGAGCCTTTCGGCCACTCCTATCATCACGAGATTGAAAAGCACCGGCGAGATGACCGATCCCTGAGGTGTGCCTGTGCTTCCCAGCTTCTTCTCCTGTGCTTGGAGGTCCCCCGCTCTGAGCTCGGCCGTTCTGTCCGTGAGGAAGTCTTTGATGTAATTGTATGATCTCTCTCCCATGTTGAGTTTCGAGACTTGGGATATGATCGCTGAGTGCTTCACCTTGTCGAAGGCGCTCTGCAGGTCCAGTCCCAGTACTGCTTTGTTGTCGCCAGTGTTGCCGTGGATGATCTGGAGCTTGAGTTGTATCATGGCGTCCTTGGTACTTAGATGCTGCCTGAAGCCAATGATCGTTTCCGTCTTGGAAAATTTTCCCGCCTCGACCGGTGGGAAAATTTTCCGAGAAGGTTCCAATAAAGTTGCAGAACACTGTATGTATGTATGTATGTATGTATGTATGTATGTATGTATGTATGTATGTATGTATGTATGTATGTATGTATGTATGTATGTATGTATGTATGTATGTATGTATGTATGTATGTATGTATGTATGTATGTATGTATGTATGTATGTATGTATGTATGTATGTATGTATGTATGTATGTATGTATGTATGTATGTATGTATGTATGTATGTATGTATGTATGTATGTATGTATGTATGTATGTATGTATGTATGTATGTATGTATGTATGTATGTATGTGCGTATGTATGTATGTATGTATGTATGTATGTATGTATGTATGTATGTATGTATGTATGTATGTATGCATGTATGCATGTATGCATGTATGTATGTATGTATGTATGTATGTATGTATGTATGTATGTATGTATGTATGTATGTATGTATGTATGTATGTATGTATGTATGTATGTATGTGGAGGTGAATCCTTCGGGAAGAGGATCCCTCGACGATCGCGAATTTTTTTAATGATGCGTTTGTGTAATCCACTAGGGAGCTGAAAAAATTAGCAGAAGTTCAGCATAGTTAAGGGCAGTATTCAGTGAAAGCTTCAAAACATGGTTACTTTTGGTAAAACTCTTTCGTAGCCCGATCTAACTGGCATCGCTATGACGCGCTAAGCGTAGCATCATCGCCACTGTTGTCCATGGTTAGTCAGGAATTTAGCGCAAAAAGAACAATGGACGAAGGAATCATAAGACAACTGACTTATCCTTCTTCGTCCCTTGTTTTTTTTTTTTTCGCAACATTCTTCACTTCATGGAATACCAACTAGCTCGGCAGCATGTTCTCCTCAAGTCCATGGCTGGATGTTGTAACTGTAGAAAGAAAAGAAAATTCGCGGGCCTACTGACTGTCTGTGTAACTTCGCCACCACTGCTGCCTTGGGCGGACAGATGGGAAATGCGAGAAGCCAGAAAGAAAAGACTGAGACAGACAGAGAGAGAAATGCGTGCGTCGAAACAGCCGTCGTGCATCACCGAAGCGGAGGCGAATGCAATGACGGCCTGCACAACAGGTACAAAGGCCGGTGGCAAACGAGCCCCCATCGCAAAAGGCGGGGACCAAAATTTCACAGCCCCGTAGGAGCGGGAGCACCGGTCAACAAGGACCTCCTCCCTCGACTGCTCGGTATCCCTGGCGTCCAGAAAGTTCAGGATCAGCTAGTTGTCCCACGTAAGCCAGCTGCTCTCCCACCGCCGGATAAGCCAAGCCCACCACTTCGCATAACCCCCCTCCCCCCCCCCCCCCCCAAAAGAAAAAAAAAACTTTCTCTTGCACATCTCCCGATTCCACCCTAGTCATCAAATCTGGGAATTATTTGCGACACATAAAAAATCGGAATGACCCGATAGTTTGGTATCTAGCAGAATAAATTTCTGCAATTCACCAAGTATTCGAACTCATGCATACCCTCCTTAAAACAGTATCTCATACAGGATAATGAACGCGTGGAATTTCTAACTCATTCTCTCAAACGGCCCCGTCCATCTACATACGCTGAAGCAGCTGCTGCATCCTCTTCCTACCCTCCCTCCCCTCGAAGCTTGAGAATTGCTGCGATCAATAACATTCACATTGTACAATAAAATAGCAGAATTAACCTCAGTACCAATCGAACCCTGTTTATCCAATGACTCATGACTTTGCGCTCGCAGCCCCACGTCATTCTCATTCAGGCATCGCGTGCTTTTAAAGGTATTCAGAGCTATCGGGCTCAGCATGCAGCTCATGACAGCGATTGTGCTCAATTAGTGAGCACTTCTAACTGTCGGGATCTTCGATTTGAGGCCATCGACGTCCCTTTCCGTCTTGAACCTCCCCTCACTGCGTTTTCACTGTATTCTGATCATTCATCTTGCCTTTTGTCCATCCTCAATTTTTATAACCCGATACAGAGTACACACTTTTCAAGCCGCTCAAGCACTTAACTCCAAGATTGTATCAAGACTTGATAGTTGGGGACTTTAATGCCCTGCACTTTATTTATGGTTACACACGCACTTGCCATCCTGGCCGCACACTCAACGACAAATCAAACGGTGCTGAAATAACTGCTTATTATACACCTAATTCCATTATCCGGGAAGGGCAAAGGCACCAGCAATGCACCATGCCAGACATCACGGTGAACCGGGGACTGCGAGCGAGATGCTTCATGGCCAGTTAAGGATGAAACATTGCTCACTGTCCCTTTATTGATGCGCGTGAACGTAAATTTCCCACACAAACTGGAGTACGTTTCGCGCTATTTATGGCACCTTTCATACGGCTGACAGTCTTCAGAGCTGGACAAAAGCACTCAAGCAGGCCCAAAAACAAGCCCCGCAGGAGGGTTCCACTTAAGCCTTCTCAGATACTCCGGACCCTTACCTTGCCGCATATGAAGGTGGGCAAACAACTCTAGCGCACCCTTCACAGTCGGCCCAACAATTCTCGCCTGTCCGAGCGTGCCGCTGAACTGACGCGACAGGTTAAACAACACTGCGTTACACTTGCTTGAGTCGTGCCTACAGCATAGAAAGCAATATACGCTGATTCATCAATCTAAATCATCTACACTAAACCTTAGTTCTGGAGTTCCCCAACACAGCATCCTTGGGCCGCTTTTATTTTCTATATATATTAACGATATAATACTTTGCAACAACACACAGTTCGTATCATATGTGGATGATACGTCTGTTTTCGTCACTGGTAGTTTTGAGAATGACATAGAATTAAAAGGTAATAAAGTGCTGGAAGACATCTAGAACATGGGGAAGCTAACAGCCTCAAAATAAATGCGAATGAAACTAAGATAGTGCTATATCTGTCGACAGGAAAGCACATTACGCATCCACTCAGTATATGCATTGACATGGACCTCTGAGGATGGCGACATTACCATAGAGGGAAGGAACAATAATTTCAGAGATATCATTACTGAGTGCGCGGTAGAAGTAGGCGGTAGGATAGTTAGAGAGGATACCGGCAAGCTGTCTAAGGAGACGAAAGATTTGATTAAGAAACGCCAGAGTATGAAAGCTTCCAATCCAACAGACCAGATCGAATTGGCCGAGATATCAAAGCTAATCAATAAGCGCAAGGTGGCCGATATAAGGAAGTATAACATGGAGAAAATTGAGCATGCTGTAAAGAACGGGGGAAGCCTTAAAGCGGTAAAGAAGAAATTCAGTTCAGTTCAGGCGTTCAGTCGTGTCCGACTCTTCGTGACCCTATGGACCATGTCACGCCACGCTTTCCGGTCTTTCACTATCTTCTTAACATCACATAGCTTCATCTGCAATGCCTCGAGAATGCCATCTAACCATCGCGCTCGCTGCCTACCCCTTCTCCGGCGACCCTCAACCTTTCCCAACATCAAATCTTTCTCCAGCGACTCCTCTCTTCTCATCAGATGACCAAAGTAGCTGAGCTTTAACTTCAGAATTTGACCCTCCAATGAGCAGTCAGGGTTTATGGTCGACAATATCGACTGATTTGATCTTCTGGCAGTCCAAGGAACTCTCAAGAGTCTTCGCCAGCACCACAATTCAAACGCGTCAATTCTTCGGCGGTCAGCCTTTTTCACAGTCCAACTCTCGCATCCATACATCACAACTGGAAAGACCATAGCACGGGTTATACGGATCTTGGTTGGCAGACTAATGTCTCTGCTCTTTACTAGGCGGTCAAGGCTAACCATTGCTCTCTTTCCCAGAAGCAGGCGCCTCCTAATTTCATGGCTGCAGTCTCCTTCCGAGGTAATCTTGGCGCCCAAGAACAGAAAATCTGTCACAGCTTCCACTTCTTGTCCATTGATGCTCCAGGACTTGATAGGGCAAGACGCCACGATCTTCGTCTTTTTAAAGTTCAGTTTAAGCCCAAACTTCTCACTCTCTTCTTGTACGCGCATCAGAAGTCTCTTGAGATCCACTTCACTTTCTGCCATTAAAGTGGTATCATCCGCATATCTAAGGTTGTTGATGCGTTTTCCAGCGATCTTCACTCCAGCTGAAGACTCGTCCAGACCGGCCTTCCTCATGATGCACTCTGCATATAGGTTAAATAGGCAGGGCGACAGTATGCAGCCTTGCCTCACCCCTTTCTCAATCGGAAACCAATCAGTAAGACCATGCCCAGTTCTGACTGTGGCCTCTTGCCCTTCATAAAGGTTCCTGAGGAGACAGATGAGGTGAATTGGAACTCCCATCTCTTGGAGAGCTTGCCACAATCTGCTGTGATCTACGCAGTCAAACGCTTTCGCACAATCAATAAAGCAGAAGTAAATGGGTTTCTGGAACTCTCTTGCTTTTTCCATGATCCAGCGAAGGTTGGCAATTTGGTCTCTAGTTCCTCTGCCCTTGCGAAACCCGGCTTGCACGTCCGGAAGCTCCCGATCCACATACTGCTGCAGCCTACCTTGCAGGATTTTTAACATCACCTTGCTAGCATGCGAAATAAGCGCGATCGTGCGGTAGTTGGAACAATCTTTGGCACTGCCTTTCTTTGGAATGGGGATGTAAACTGACCTCCTCCAATCCTGTGGCCACTGCAGGGTTGTCCAAATCTTTTGACATAATGTATGCAGTGTGTTAACAGCGTCGTGGTTGAGGTTTTGAAGCAACTCAGCTGGAATACCATCAATTCCGCTAGCTTTGTTCTTAGCAAGGCTGGCTAAGGCCCATTCAACTTCACTCTTCAGGATGCCCGGCTCGAGATCAGTAATCACAACCGTCCTATTTTGGGTTTGCACATCCGGGTCCTTCTTGTACAGTTCTTCTGTGTATTCCTGCCACCTCTTCTTTATCTCTGAGGCTTCAGTGAGGTCCTTGCCTCGTTTGTCCTTTATCACGCCCAGCTTAGCACAGAAGCTTCCTTTGATATCTTTGATTGTCTTGTACAGAGCTCTTGTGTTCCTTAATTGGCTGTTGTCCTCAACTGCTTGACACTGTATGTTCAAGAAGGCATTCTTATCTCTCCTTGCTATTTTCTGAAAATCCGCATTGAGAACCTTGTATCTTTCTCTTTCCCCCATACCTTTTGCCATCCTCCTTTCCTCAGCTATTTGCAAAGCCTCTTTAGATAACCAGTTTGCTTTTTTGCATTTCTTTTGCTTTGGAACTATCTTAGTAGCAACTTCTTGTATTATATCACGAACATCAGTCCACATCTCTTCGGGCTCTTTGTCTTCTAGATCTAATTCTTGAAATCGATTGCTCACTTCCACAGCATATTCTAATGGAATCTGATCCAGATCATACCTGAAAGGCCTTCTAGTTTTCTGCGTTTTCCTCAATTGAAGCTTAATTTTGGCAACAAGAAGCTGATGATCGGTGCCACAATCGGCCCCAGGCCTTGTTTTTACTGCTTGTATAGCGCTTCTCCATCTCTGCCGGCAAATAATATAATCGATCTGATTCCTGTACAGACCGTCCGGTGAAATCCATGTGTACAGGCGCCTCTTGTGCTGTTGAAAATGAGTATTCGCTATGGTCAGGTTGTTTTCTTGACAGAACTCTACTAGCCTCTGCCCAACTTCATTTGGCTCACCAAGACCGAACTTGCCTGTAATTCCGGATATTTCTTCACTCCCGACCTTAGCATTCCAGTCTCCTATGAGAAAAACGACATCTGATGATGGGGTGCGGTCTAAAAGGCATTGTAGGTCCGCATAAAATCTCTCAACGTCAGCTTCTTCAGCAGCAGTGGTCGGTGCATAGACTTGGATAACTGTTATGTTGAAAGGGTGACCTTGGATCCGAGGTGAAATCATTCGGTCGTTTTTGGGGTTGTACCCTAGCACTGCTTTGCCCATTCTTCTGTTTACTATGAGAGCGACCCCATTCCTTCTCTTGGATTCGTGCCCACAATAAAAGACATAATGGTCGCCGGAGTTAAATTCTCCCATTCCGGTCCACTTGAGCTCGCTGATACCCAAGATATCAATGTTCAATCTGTCCATTTCTCGCTTGACGATGTCCAGTTTACCTTGGGTCATAGATCTTACATTCCATGTTGCTATGTGATATATCTCCTTGCAACATCGGACTCTCCGGTCGCTTCCCGACACATCCACAACTGAGCGTCCTTTTGGCTTTAGCCCAGCCGCTTCATTCGTCCTGGAGCTACTAGGAATCGCCCTTTGTTCATCCCCAGTAACATGTGGAACGCCTTCCAACCTGGGGGGCTCATTTTCCGGCGCCATATCGATAATGGTATTGTGACTGGCCATAGGGTTTTCTTGGCAGGACATACTGGAGTGGGTTGCCATTACCTTCTCCAGTGAATCACATTTTGTCAGAACTCTCTGCCGTGACCTGTCTATCTTGGGTGGCCCTACACAGCAGAGCTCACGACTTCATCGAGTTTCGCAAGCCCCTCCGCCACGACAAGGCAGTGATCCATGAAGGGGAAAGAAGAAATTGGGCATAGGCAAAAACCAGATGTATGCGATAAGGGACAAGGCGGGCAACATCATCACTAATATGGAAAAGATAGTCAAAGTAGCCGAGGAGTTCTATACAGATCTCTACAGTAGCCAAAGTAGTCAGGACCGTAATGAGATTGGCGGTAGGGACAAACAGTCAGACGTTCTACCAGTGACGAAGGACGAGGTCAAGAAAGCACTAGAAACTATTAAAAGGGGAAAATCAGCTGGAGAGGATCAGATAACTACAGATTTGCTGAAGGACGGGGGGGATATCGTGCTAGAAAAACTGGCCACCCTATATACGCAGTGCCTGGTGTCATCGACGGTACCGGAACCATGGAAGAATGCAAACATTATCCTCATTCACAAGAAAGGGGACTCTAAGGACCTTAAAAATTACAGACCAATCAGCTTACTGTCTGTTAGGTATAAGGTATTTACTAAGGTAATCGCTAATAGAATCAGGACAACCTTAGACTGCAATCAAGCAAAGGATCAAGCAGGGTTTCGGAAACGGTACTCTACTATCGATCATATCCATACCATCAATCAGGTGATAGAAAAATGCTCGGAATATAACCAGCCCTTATACATAGCATTCATTGATTACGAAAAAGCATTTGACAGTTGAAACCTCGGCGGTGATGCAGGCATTGCGAAATCAGGGGGTAGACGAGCCGTACGTGAAAGTGCTGGAAGATATATATAGTGGCTGCACAGCAACCATAGTTCTGCATAAAGAAAGTAACAAAATTCCCATAAAGAAAGGTGTTAGGCAAGGAGACACAATCTCCCCAGTACTATTCACAGCTTGCTTAGAGGAAGTATTCAGAGACTTGGAATGGGAGCAGTTAGGGATAAGGGTAGATGGAGAATACCTCAGTAATCTGCGATTTGCTGATGACATTGCCTTGCTAAGCAACTCGGGGGATGAACTGCAAATAATGATTGATGACCTAGACAGGAAAAGTAGAAAGGTAGGCTTGAAAATCAATATGCAGAAGACTAAGGTAATGTTCAACAGCCTCGGGAAGGAACAGCAGTTTACATTAGGTAGCGAAATACTGGAAGTAGTAGGCGAATATGTCTACTTAGGACAGGTAGTAACCGCAGATTTGGACCACGAAAAGGAAATAACAAGAAGAATACGATTGGGATGGAGCGCATTTGGCAAGCACTCGCAGATTATGACTAGCAGCTTACCGGTATCGCTCAAGAGGAAAGTATACAACAGTTGCATCTTGCCTGTACTCACCTATGGGGCTGAAACGTGGAGGCTAACCAAGAGAGTTCTACTTAAGTTGAGGACAACTCAGAGGGCTATGGAACGAAAAATGGTAGGGGTAACATTAAGAGATAGAAAGCGTGTAGAGTGGGTCAGAGAAATAACTCAAGTTACCGACATTCTAGTAGAAATTAAGAAGAAGAAATGGACATGGGCAGGACATGTAGTGCGAAGATAGGATAACCGATGGTCTCTTAGGGTAACAAACTGGATTCTAAGGGAAGGAAAGCGTAGCAGGGGGCGGCAGAAAGTTAGGTGGGCGGATGAGATTAAGAAGTTCGCAGGGGTCAAGTGGATGCAGCTAGCACAAAACCGGGTTAAGTGGAGAAATATGGGAGAGGCCTTCGCCCTGCAGTGGGTATAATCAGGCTGATGATGATGATGATGGACCTCTTAGAAATAGTTGACTCTGCTAAAATCCTTGCCGTTATTTTCCCTATGCACCTAACATAGAACAAACATATAGAACATCTTTGTTCTAAAGTAGCCTCAGTTTTTGGCGTCATATGTCGATTAAGATGTATTCTACGAGAAAAAAAAAAAGATTGTGCTATACAATTCATTGGTGTCTTCTTTACTGGAATACTGCGTCCTCGTCTGGGGCGGAGCAGGTGTCACCTGCCTAACCAAAGTGCACTGGCTCCAGAAAAGAGCTTTCCTTCTATTCAGTTTTTCTTACGCTATGACATCACTCTTATTCTTGAAATGTATAGCAGGCTACTGCTGTCCTATAGATATTTTATAAATTCTGGCAATAACTTCATCGCACACCTCGATAATCTAAGAATGAATGATTCCATCCGTCAAACCCGACCTCTTGAAACTTGGATGGTTCCCACACCACAGGCAAACTATTTTTTGCAATCTTTATCCTTCACTCCCTCTGTTTTTTTAAATCTATTGGAAGAAGCATATTTTGATCTGTCATGTAAATGGAATGCTGAAATTGTTTTTCTCATATTTGCGGAAGTGGTATGGGTAATATGCTTTAATATCCATATGCGGTTTACTATCACTCGGCTATGTGTTTTTGTGTATTTTTCGTTCCTGTAGTTAAATCTGTAACTGCTGTATACTCGATAAATTCGCATATTTTTGTAGCACTTGTGTTTTTGTAATCTTCATAACTATAAGATAGCCGTACCTGTTAAACGCCAACTTGTAAGGAGCCTGGACCCATGTCAAGCCGTCCAGCCTCTTCCTCTCAAAGGAAATAAAAGAATTGAATTGAATCAGTGGAAGAAAATTGTAACGCTATCAACGGCACACTAATAAAAAAAGCCTGGCCCTTAGTGAACTCCTCGGGCCTCAAGCGGCTAATAATAATAATAATTGGTTCACAGGTTCACAGGAAAGGAAAGGCGCGGTGTCTGCCACACTTGTTTGTGGACACCTGAACCGTGGGAGTGAAAGCGGAGAGAAATGGGTACTATAGTGGAGAGCTTCGAAGTAATTTCAACAACCTGGGGTGGGATTCGAGGTGGTGAAGGGTGTCTGATCCTGGCCCTGATGGGGCTGGGACAGGTAGGTCACCGCCGATTGTGGCGGGGGCTAGCCAGCTGTCATCATATTTTATCTGTTGTAGGCCGTCATTGCACCCGCCACTGCGGTGATGGACGATGGCTGTTGTTGCGGCGCACGTCTTTTTCTCCCTCTTCTTTTTCTTTTTTCTCTATTTTCTCTTGTGTCCGCACGAGGCAGCGGAGGTGGTGGTCGCAGAAACACTTATTGCCATTTGGAACAAATATTCGGGGCGAAGCACCCTGCATGGCACTTGGGTGCTCCCTTACTACATGGGAGACACCCTTATAAGGGAACATAAAGTCCTTGAAGAGCAGTCCTCCTCATAGCACCGGAAATGATCTTCCGTTGGTTTTGAGGTACTCTTCATGAGAGACTCCTAGGAGGACTCTGCTAAGTTCAGTGATGGGAGATGAGGAAAGGTATGACATGTAAGAAGGATGTGTAGGAAGTGTACTGGTTTGCCACAGAGTCTGCATGATGAGAAAAACTGGTCTGGGTATCCGGCATGTAGTAGTGTAAGGTATGGAGCAGTCTGAGTCTGCACACTTCGCCAGTGTACGGCCTGCGCTATGGTGAGAGATGGGGCTGGGGGTATATATTCCCTTCGTTTGTCCCGGTAGTACAATAGATTATCGCGGAAGGAGAGAAGGTCTCCTCGGCCTGTAGAGGGGGCTCCATTCCTCTAGCCAGGAAAGTAAGACCTCGGGCTAGCGAATTAACCTCCTCGTTGCCAGGGAGGCCAGTATGTGATGGCGTCCAGATGAGGGTTATGGTGTGCCGGGGCTGCCAGAAGCGTAATATGCGAGCAGCGGTGCGATATATATAGCCGTTGGCATAATTTAGAATCGTAGATTTGGAGTCAGAGATCATTTTTGTGGCAGATGTAGAGATAAGAGCACGCAATGGCTGTCTCCTCTGCCTATGTGGTACAGCTGGAAGTAAGCAGCTTGGCTTGATTGTCGGCTACAGCCAGGACCATACGGGAGCCTGACGTATATTCCGCTGCGTCCACGTAGATCACCTCTTGGTCGTCGCTATATTGTCTGTGAAGGGCATGAGCCCTGGCTATTCTTCAGCCCTGGTCTCGCTCAGGGTGCATCTTTTTAGGGATGGGAGGTATGATGAGGTTAGAGCGGAGGTTAGGAGAAAGGAGGACACCGCCAATGGGGTGTGTAACGGGGCTAAGGTTTAAGTGGGATAATAAAGTGCGGCCAGCCGCGGCTCAGCTACAGAGCCAGTAGCAGGCCCGTGCATTTTCTTTTCCTTCTTCCTACAGTCGTCATTTTTTAACGTGCACTGACATCGCACAGCACACGGACACCTCTCCATTTCGCCTCCATCGAAACGCAGCCGCTGGCGGTCGGGATCGACCCCGGGTATTCAGCCACAGCTGTCAGGCATCGTAACCACTGCACCACCGCCGTCGCGGGGCACCTCAACCGACTCATATTCCCACTCTCGAGAAGCACCATTCGTTACAAGGCGCGGATGGTGGTGGTGGTGAAAACATTTATTCTAATACATGGAGGTATATACACTAGGTGGGATGCCTAGACAGGCACTCCATTGGCGTTTGCCACAGCCCGGGCGCGCTGCGTTAATACCTTTTGGGCCTCTAGGGTGCAGCAGCCTGACAGGGTCGCCTCCCCGTTCTCTCGGGTGGGGTTGGGGATAGGGGGAAAAGATGGGCTTTTCTGGCAGGCCCACATCATGTGGTAGGTGTCAGACACCTCCCCACAGTGCGAGCACAGCCCGTCAAATTGCGGATCAAAATGTTTTAGAGTAGCCGGGTACAACGTTGTATGGGTGAGCAGGCGCAGGAACACCCGCTCGTTAACCTTCCCCAGACCTTTGCACGGGGTGGGAAGAGTTTGGTGCGTAGATCTGTAATGTTCACATATTTCTTTAAATTTGTAAACTGGGCTGAAATCAAAATCCTGGTCCGCGTCGGGTCCCGTGGGAAATGCCCGGAGAGAGAGCGCGCGGGCCGCGGCGTCGGCTGCCTCATTCCCTTGGAGACCTTGGTGACCTGGAGCCCAAACGAGAGATCGGTACGCGGGATCCGAATCTCGACTGCAATTTTGGTATATGCGGTAAGCTAGGGGAGCAGTCCACCCTTGCTGGACGTTCCGACAAGCCCCTCGCGAGTCGGTTATGATGTATTTGGAGGAGGAGTCAGAGGCTGCGAGGGCGATGGCAACCTCTTCTGCGTGGGTTGGTGACTGGGCCTTGAACGTAAGGCCATCTACTGTTTTGCCCTTGTGGATGACTGCGGCTGTGTACCAACCCCTAGGGTTTGGGCCGGAGACGTCCACATAGAAAACTCCTGGTTTGCTTCCATAATGGCGGTCCAAGGTTTCCGCCCGCGCAAGGCGCCGACCATTATGGTTCTCTTTGGACATGTTGGCGGGAAGAGGCCGCACATGGAGGGCGCGTCTCCATTTTTCGGGAATGCGACATCTCTCCTCTGTGAGTTGGGTGTGTTGGATGTGAAGTCGGGCAAGAAGACGGATACCCGACTCTGTATTTGTTAGACACGTGTACTGATTGGTGAAGTTGGCCTCCCGAAGCTCCTTGAAAGTATCACCACACCAGCGCCATGAGACGACTGGTAGAGGTGGAGACCGGGAGGTCCAGTGCTCGTTTCATGATTTTACGGAGGATAACTTCGAGAGCATCCTCCTCCTGTTTCCGCAGGTGGAGGTAGGGAGTCGAATACAAGATTCGACTGCTCACGAATGCGTTCGCCAGCCGCAAGGCGTCCTTGCATCGTAACCCACCGCGCTTGTTGCAAACCCGTCGGACAATGCGGCCAACCTGGTCCGCCACCTGCCGAAGCTTGGCGAGTATTGTGTCGCATCGTCTCTGGTTGTGTATAAAGAGCCCAAGAACTCTGATTTCCTTAGATTCTTGAATGGGACCGCTTTGCAAGGTGAGATTGATTTGAGTCGAGCATGAGCGCGAGGGTCGCAGATGCACGAATTCAGATTTCTGCGGTGAGCATTGGAGACCACAGCCGCGGGCATAGCGGTCCACTATGCTAGCAGCCGTTTGCAGGCTGGTCTCCATGTCCCCCAGACGCCCTTGCGTGGCCCAAAGGGTGATGTCGTCGGCGTACAGCGCGTGCTGCACCCCTTCGACCGCACCCAACAGAGCAGGTAAGCGCATCATTGCAACGTTGAATAGCAGAGGGGACAGCACTGTGCCTTGCAGAGTGCCCCTCGTGCCGAGGGGCACTCCGCAAGGCGCGGATGCGTTAACTACGCAGCTCTGCGATCTCTACGTTCCTCCTCCCCTACCTAGTCTTTATCTTCCATGCACTGGTGCTTCCAATGCAGAACTCGATGAACCATTTACCCTCTCGGATCTCGACTGGGCGCTCAAACAGATAAAACGGAAGTCAGCCCCAAAAAGACGGCTCTTCTTTCTGTAGGAAATGCTCGTGTCCCCCGTGCATTTACCAGCCCTATCAACCTTTATTATTCCGTAAGCAATACTACGCCAGGTTTCAGCCCGTCGCGAAACCGTCCGGTAGCCGCGTTTGACCTTTAAAGCTACAGAAGATGGGGCCCCTCTTCAAGCCGTCGGGTAAACCCGGTCGGTAGCCACGCCGCGCCGCAGAAGAAGAAGAAAAAAAGAACAGAAAAAGAAGCTACGTCGACTTCGCTAACGCAAGCTACCGGATCTAACTAAAGCAAAAACCCCAGGTAATTTTTTTTTCACAAGAACAGAATCCCAGTTGTCAGTTCAGTCCGAGTTCTTGGCCTTGATCTATATAGTACCGGCTCCGCCAGGCCCTGGGTTCACACAGCACTACAGAAGGCATCTCAAATGCTGCACCTCATCCGCCGAATTTCTCAAAAGTCAGGAGGTGCTACGTTCACAATTTTCCGCCTCCTCATACGCTCCGTCCTACAGCCACGATTGGTCTATAACGCCCAGTTCCATCACATGATACTTGCAGAGTGGGACCACCTAGAATCTATTAGCAAAGCAGCGATGTGGGTAATTACGGGCCTTCCACAAATTGCTCTCATCCATGTTTTCTAGGCCGAGGCGAAATTAAATACTCTTTGCGAACTGGTTAACCAGCGCCAGCAAAGCCGATGCATGAAGTGAAGTTCCGTTAGTGGTTCTTTAGCCTTGTGCACCAGGGGTGCGCCGTCAGAGACGGTATACTGTGTTGCAGCGGAAGTTCCTTGCACCAGAGACGCCCCGTCGGAGACAGTATGAGCGAAGACTTGAGGGCGGGAGTTGACGAGAAGAAAACTGAATTTTACACACACAGCAAATATTTACATTTAAAGCAGAGATACAGGTGGGAACCGGCTAAAAGAGAAATATTCCCACCTCGACGATGCCGCGCATCAAACCTAGTCCGGAACGCCGAACGAAGGGCTCGGTTTTTAACCCCTTCAGGTCCAGCCCTAATTCTGCAGTGACCAATCACCACAAAACATCAACCGGATTGGTTCGTTCCGACGTCCAGCGCCCCCTTCAACTTTAAGAGGACTAAACCCTCTATCCTATAAAAAAAGGAAAGGCAAAACTCCTAGGGTCACGTCCTTCCTTGGGGCGCTTGCATTGAATGAGCGTCTCACCTGCCCCCGCGAGGTCGAGACAGCGCGCTAAACCCAGTGTACAAAAAATAAAAAGAAAAGAAAGAAAAGAACAGAGTGGTCTTGTCACGACCCGCCTATCATCACGATCGATTACTCGGTGTGATGAGGCTGGGGCAGGTAAGTCACCGCCGCTTGCGGCGGGGGCTGGCCTGCTACCGAATTTTTATCTGTTGTAGGCCGTCATTGCACCCGCCACCTGTGGTGGTGGACGACGGCTGTTGTTGCGGCGCGCGTCTTTCTCTCCCTCTTCCTTTTCTTTATTCTCTATTTTCTCGTCTGTCTGTACGAGGCAGTGGAGGTGGCTCAGCTACAGAGCCAGTATCAGGCCCGTGCACTTTCTTTTCCTTCCTACAGCCACGACAACAGTGCCATTGTTAGGCGTTCGCCACAGTGTTCCATCGGGGCCCGCGCTAATCTGTTGTGCCCGTCGGTGCCATACACATGAAATACGACATCATACCTGAAGTTGCAACTCTTTCCAAGGACATTAAAGATGGTTCTGTGACGGTTCGTGATTTTAGCGCGCCCCGACCACCGTGACGCTATTAGCAAGTTACGGACAATCGGCCACTGACCCGCATACGTGCTAGATCCATTGGTCACTACATTGAACCTGGTGCAGTGGCGGATGGCGTAACATCGGTGACTGAAAACTCTCTACGGTGACATGGCGTATGTATGTTGACACTAGTGTGACCGAGGATAATGTGACTTCACCAGAAAATTTGCCTGAATTGGCAACCAGCGCGTATGCCTGCTCCGCATTCTGGCCTTCGACACAGGCGGAGCTGTTGGCCATTCGTGACACAATATGTCTTTTCTGTTCGCTCCTCATGCCTTGTAGCAGTCATATCGACATTATCATATACTCCTCAGCAGCCATCTGCAGTCTACGGCGTGTTCTGAATTCTGAATATTTTACACAAGTAATTCAGAACATACGTGAGGAATTTCCGATAACAGTCCGTGTACACTGAATTCGAAGGGATAACCACCCCACTCAAACGTTGGTGGACGAAGCAAGCCGAAACGCAACTTCCTTCGTAGCCTTGAAAGGACCCCCTCATCTCCGGCGACTACACTCATCTAAAAAGAGCATCTTCGGCGCGCCATGCGAGCGCTTCTCCCACCGCGTGGCACCGACCATCCTGGCGGTCTTGTGCGCTTGGAAAAAGAGCTTGCTTCGGAGGATGCCCCTTCGTGTCGCCCTCACTCCTGCGGTAAGCTGGTTGTGGTCGGCACAGTACCACGCCGCATACGACGACACCTTCCCCTTTTGTCCTGCTCCTGTCCCCGATACACATCACATATGTTCTATGGAGATCCTCTCTCTACATGATGTCCAGCAGAAACGTCTGCTCCGATGCGGGCCTCCCCCACTTCGACCGCCGGATGTGGACCTAGGTCCACATTATCGGCCATTACTAGATTTTATTAAATAATCAGGCCTGTATATTTATCTGTGAGCAAAACATTTGCTGTAAGGCACGCTATTGCAATAAAAAAAAAGTGAGGAGGGCGAAGAACACTTTGTGAGCATTACAAACACACTGGGAAGAAAGCACCCTTCCAGCGTCTTCCAGAATAAAAATATTTTGCAAGCTACCTTTCGAACCATAAATAAGTAGTAAACATTAAAGTATCATTTAATACTCTTATAGCGTTTGTAAGGTATCCAACCTCAAGACGCCTATGCGTAGGTCACCAACGTGCCCTGACAGGGCGCGGGTAGAGGCGACCAGAATGCATACCGCACACATAGGTGGCCGCACACAGACTGGCCCTCCTGGCCCTCCTCGCTGTACGCGGGAGAGCGTTTATTCAGCTCTTCCTGCTTCGTGCCCGCGCTGACCGATTCGGGTGCCGTGATGGTAACGGGAAACACACGGGACGCTGCTTTCAGGAATCGTCACCAATACTTGTTCTGATATTCAGTACGGCGTACCACAAGGCTCCACTCGGGACCCTTCTTGTTTATTATTTATGTAAATGTTATGTCTGACTTAAAATTAAATTCAAGATTATTTTAGTATGTGTATGACACAGCATCATAGTAATATCCAGTGGGCGGATTTTTAGGCACTAAATATGTACGCTGTACGCGCCAAAAACAGGTAAAATGCCATCTTAGACACCAAACGGAGAAAAGTTTAGCACTAAAATTTTTATCAGAAGTGCATATTTTATATTATGTGAACATTGGCACACAATCTCTGCCTCTAAGGAAGAGGAAGAACATTTATTTCCGCCGAATATGGCGCGGCAGCCACCTCCGGGTCCGCACGCAGGCGTCCGGGGAGGCAGTCTGTCACACCGCGGCCAGAGGACACCCGGCCCCGTCTAGGAGAAGAGGTCTTCAGCCTCGGCCGCCAGGCGGACGGCGAATCGCTGCGTTTTTTTCGTCGGGGCTTAGCGTGGTCTCCCATTCATCACTAGTTTAATTGCGTTGCGCCCTGGGGCACGAACGCATCTCCATATTCTGTGATCTAATGTTGCCACGTGGCTGCAAAATGAGAAGAAAAAAACAGGCGCATTGATAATAGCAATAATTCGTCCGCAGGAAAGGAAAGGCGCAGCGTTTGTCACACTTGTTCTGTGGACACCTGCAATGAGCCGTAAGGAAAGTAGAAAGGTGGGAGTGAAAGCGGAAAGAGAGGAAAGGGTGCCGGTAGTGGAGGGCTAGCTCTGGAGTACTTTTCGACAGGCTAGCCTGCCACAGAATGTTTGTCTGTTGTAGGCCGTCATTGCACCCGCCACCGTTTCGGTGGTGGACGACGGCTGTTGTTGCGGCGCGCGTTTTTATCTCCCTCTTCCTTTTCTTTCTTCCCTATTTTCTCTTCTGGTGCAGTGGTAAGACGCCCGACTACTGTGCCGGAGTATCCGGGCCCAGTGTTCAATACGGGTTCGAACCCGACCTCGGCGGCGGCGTTTCGATGGAGGCGAAACGAAGAAGCGTCCGTGTGCTGTGCGATATTAGCGCACGTTAAGGATCCCCAGGTGGTCGAAATTACTCCGTAGTCCTCCACTACGGCTCCTCTTTCTCTCTTTACACACTCCACCTTCCTCCCTTCCCTTACGGCGCGGTTCAGGTGTCCACAGAAAACAAGCGAGACAGTTACCGCGCCTTTCCTTTCCTTTAAAAAAAATAATCAGTTACGGCGCGGTTCAGGTGTCAACAGAAACAAGTGTGACAGATGCGGCGCCTTTCCTTTCCTGTGAACCAATCAGCGGAGGTGGCTCAGCTGCAGAGCCAGTAGCAGGCCCGTGCATTGTCTACTTGCTTCTTCCTAATTATTATTATGCACCATTCATCGTGATCTTCCTCCAGATACACTGTAAGACTTCTGTGGAAAATTTCCTCTTTTTGTAGTTATACCTATATGGTTGGGACACCAGCAAGAACGCAGAGTTGGGTGGGAAGTAAATAACATGTTTGAAACCTATTAGAACAAACTCTGCGATCAAACTGTGAAGAATCGGTGGCAGTGGTCACAACTATAATATAAGTTGGTTCAGAAAAACTATCACTTTTGGCCGAGATTAACTTCACTATGGAGAAATTGGAAATGCGGAAAGCACCTACGAGAACCTCCAATGTCAGAAGCGGCTGCGCACGGCCACAATCATACTAGAGAGAGTAACGGATTGCCGCTGGGAAAGGATGGCTCCGATGCCATGGCCACTGGCATCAGTACGGACGTCTGTAGGGGCTGACACAATATACCTCCAGTCCCAGCTCCGTAGGGCCAGGAGCAACCACCAACCTCCTCTCCTATCCACAGGCACCTCAACTGTGTCGTAAGTGAAGGGAGTTGTGGCTGTAGGAAAAAGGAAAAGAAAATGCACGCGCCTGCTACTGGCTCTGTAGCTTAGTCGCCTCCGCTGCCTGGTTGGTTGGTTCACAGGAGGGGAAAGGCGCAGAATCTGTCACACTTAATCTGTGGACACCTGAACCGCGCCGTAAGGGAAGGGAGGAAGGTGGGAGTGAAAGTGGAAAGAGAGAAATGGAAGCCGTAGTGGAGGGCTACGGAGTAATTTCGACCACTTGGGGATCTTTAACGTGCGCTGACATCGCACAGCACACGGACGTCACTTCGTTTCGCCTCCATCGAAACGCAGCCGCCAAGGTCGGGTTCGAACCCGGGAACTCCGGCACAGTAGTCGGGCGTCTTACCACTGCGCCACCGCGGCGGGGCTGCCTCCGCTGCCTCGTGCAGACAGAAGAGAAAATAGAGAAGAAAGAAAAAGAAGAGGGAGAGAAAGACGCGCCGCAACAACCGTCGTCCACCACCAAAGCGGTGGCGGGTGCAATGACAGCCTATAACAGATAAAAATTCGGTGGCAGGCTAGCCCCCACCGCAAGCGGCGGCGACCGACCTGTCCCAGCCCCATCAGAGCAGTCAAGCCAGGCTCACACTAGCGGGAAACTTCCCGCAGCGGCGCAACGTTCATGGCGCCGCAGCGTCGCAGCTCCTCGGAAGGACGCTCACACTACGCCCGTTTTCCCGCTGCGTTTGTCGTGGAATGTAGAGGAGGCGAAGGCGAGCGGAGCGAGAAAGAGTAGTCACGTGACAAGAGTGAAGGGAAAGCGCGCGCTTTTCTCGTGCACAAGTGGGCGGGCTACTCAAGCGACACCAGCGATGCTCCCGTCGCCCGCACAGCCGCCGCCGGGAGTCATTGAACTTGGACTGACGTCACGGTCTGCGCTCCGCTCCGATTGGCTACTCCGTTCTGCGGGACGGGAAAAATAGCTCCCGACCCCATCGCTCCGCGGAACGTCAAACAAGTCAGCCTGCGGGAAAAAAAAAAAAAAAAAAACGGTTTCTGCGGGAAGCGGCGCGCGGAGAACTTCCAGCGTTGCGCGTTTTCCCGCTAGTGTGAGCGTGCCTTTAGAGAACTGATTGGTTTATAGGAAGGGAAAGGCGCGGTAACTGCCTCACTTCTTTTCTGTGGACACCTCAACCACGCCGTAAGGGAAGGAAGTAAGGTGGGAGTGAAAGTGGAAAAAGAGAAAGAGGAGCCGTAGTGAAGGGCTACGGAGTAATTTCGACCACCTGGGGATCTTTAACGTGCGCTGACATCGCACAGCCCACGACGCCTCTTCGTTTCGCCTCCATCGAAACGCAGCCGCTGAGGTCGGGTTCGAACCCGGGTACTCCGGCACAGTAGTCGGGCGTCTTACCACTGCACCAAAGCAGTTAGGAAGGCGGCAGTGAAAGCAGAAATAGAGAAAAGGGTGCCGTAGTGGAGGGCTCCGGAGTAATTTCGACCATCTGGTGATCTTTAACCTGGTGGTGAAGGGTGGCTGTTCCTGGTACTATGGGGCTGGGACGGTAGGTCAACGCTGCTTGCGGCGGGGGCTAGCCAGCCACCGAATGTTTATCTGTTGTAGGCCGTCCCGCCACCGCTGTGGTGGTGGACGACGGCTGTTGCGGCCACGCACACGGAAGTCTCTTCGTTTCGACTCCATGTAAATGCATCCGTCGGTGGTCGGGATTGAACCCAGTAGAAAAAGAATTATGGCAACATTAAGCTTATATCACATAAATCGTGTGTGTGTGTGTGTGCAAAGACATTTAAGCCTATGCCATAAATCATCAAATTCAGGGACACACACACAACTGTATATATATATATATATATATATATATATATATATATATATATATATATATATATATATATATATATCATCATCATCCGCCTTACTATACCCACTGCAGGGAGAAGGCCTCTCCCATATTCCTCTATTAACCCGGTCCTGTGCTAGCTGCATCCACTTGACTTCTGCGAACGTCTTATTCTGCCGCCCCCTGCTATTCTTTCCCTCCCTTGGAATCCAGTTTATCGACCATCGGTTATCGTTTTTTCGCGCTACATCTCCTGTCCATGCCCATTTCTTCTTGATTTCCATTAGAATGTCATTTACTTGAGTTATAGGCTTCCAAAGCACCGTCGAGCGGCGCTGCTGCTCCTGACAGGGAGCGCCATCTCTGACAGAAAAATAGAAACTGGGGATAAACGCGGCGGCCCCACGCTGCCCCACGTAGGCATCCCGTGCAAGTTTTCTCCTTTCGCTCGCTCCCTTCTGCGTACGTGCAGACGTCTCGCGCTGCTTTGTCGCGCGGGCACTCACTGGACGCCGCCTGCTCGCTCGCTCTGGTTGAGGCGGGAGAGTTTTTATCAAACGGGGGTTCGATAAAGTTGCAGAACACTGTATATATATATATATATATATATATATATATATATATATATATATATTGGCGACTAGGGCGACCTCTTCGACCGAGCGCGAAGTTATTAAGTCACAAGTTAAACAAATGCTCGAAGATGATGTTATCCAGCCTTCAAATAGCCCATGGTCCTCCCCAGTCGTTCTAGTTAAAAAGAAAGACGGCACGTTACGTTTTTGCGTCGATTACCGCAAGCTGAACGCCGTAACCAAGAAGGATGTTTACCCCTTGCCGCGGATTGAGGACTCTCTCGACCGCCTTCGGCGTGCGAAGTACTTTTCGTCAATCGATCTGAAAAGTGGCTACTGGCAGATTTAGGTAGATGAGCGAGATCGTGAAAAAACGGCCTTTGTCACACCCGACGGACTTTACGAATCTAATGTTCTACCTTTCGGATTTTGTTCCGCGCCGGTCACATTTCAGCGGATGATGGACACTGTCCTCGCCGGGCTTAAATGGCAGTGTTGCCTAGTCTACCTAGATGACGTGGTGGTCTTCGCAGAATCGTTTTCACAACATTTTAAGCGCCTGCGGTCAGTACTCAAAGCCCTTCGATCCGCTAAATTGACTCTTAACCCACAGAAATGTCACTTTGGCTACCAAGAGCTTATCCTCGGTCATGTCGTAAGCGCTGCCGGCGTGAAGCCCGACCCTGACAAGCTTACTGCTGTTGCGGAATTTCCGATTCTACGTGACAAGAAAACTGTTCGCAGATTTCTCGGCTTGTGCAGTTATTACCGCCGTTTTATCGATAACTTCGCTGATCTTGCTGAACCGCTGACTCGGCTCACCCGGGGAGACACCCCTTTTGTTTGGAGTCACGTGCAAGAAGCTGCTTTTACCGAGTTGCGTCTCCGTCTCCAATCGCCGCCTATTCTAGCCCATTTCGATGAGCACGGTGAGACAGAAATCCACACTGACGCCAGTAACATTGGCCTTGGGGCGGTTCTCGTGCAACGTCAAGAGGGTGTGGAACGAGTCGCCGCCTATGCCAGCCGTGCTTTACCCCGCACCTCCACCAGATTTGTCACGATATTGGCGACTAGGGCTAGGTTATCAGAGCCGGTGCAGGTGGAATTACAAGGTCCAAGCTTTAGGTATACGTCCGTCTAGTCCGGAGCCGGTTCACTTCGTCCTTTTTCCCCGAGCGCCACTTCAACGTTTTTCGCTCCGAGCGCCCCCTGGCAATATATATATATATATATATATATATATATATATATATATATATATATATATATATATATATTTACTACTTGGGATGCGAGAACATTTAACGTACTTGACCGCTTAAAACATTATAGAGCGAAGTGTACGCTTCATTTAAGGAAACATTTTATTGGACTAAAATGTTTCTTTAAATGAATCGTACACTTCGCTTTATAATATATATATATATATATATATATATATATATATATATATATATATATATATATATATATATATATATATATATATATATATATATATATATATATTATATATATTATATATATAATATATATATTATATATATTATATATATATATATATATATGTGTGTGTGTGTGTGTGTGTGTGTGTGTGTGTGTGTGTGTGTGTGTGTGTGTGTGTGTGTGTGTGTGTGTGTGTGTGTGTGTGTGTGTGTGTGTGTGTGTGTGTGTGTGTGTGTGTGTGTGTGTGTGTGTGTGTGTGTGTGTGTGTGTGTGTGTGTGTGTGTGTGTGTGTGTGTGTGTGTGTGTGTGTGTGTGTGTGTGTGTGTGTGTGTGTGTGTGTGTGTGTGTGTGTGTGTGTGTGTGTGTCGCTGAATTTGGTGATTTATGTGATTGGCTTAAATGTCACGATTTTTTCCTACTGACATCGGAGGGACAAAACAAACATGTTCGTCGTGGACTACTTATAAGTTGTAGTGCCATGAGACATACATTGCACTCTTCTATTTCTAGAGGGCCAGGTATGACGCGTGCACCTTCAAGGTCCTTGAACAATGCAGAATGCGGGGGCCCCTTTGATGCATCGAACCTCGATGAACGCGGCGATGGAAAGCCGACGAGCCGACACGTCATGGGGGGCCATATATACGCGCGCGGCTCTGCTGCTGACACAATGCGCTGCGGTGGGCTCGAAGGCCACGCAATCAACGTGTGCGCCCTCAGGAAGCGTTCCCCGGCCTGTGGATGCGGAGAGAGGATGACGAGCAGCACAAAAGGAAGCGGAGATGCATCTGACGTGCGCAATGAAAGGGAGGCTCTTGATGGCAGCAGCTGGCCGTCACAAAGAAGGCCGCACTGCTCGTGAGTGACAAGGTTTTCACTGCTTCTCTAGGGCAAGAACGCTGAATGTTCAGTCACGTGCCTCATAGCAGAATTCATAGAATTGAGAACATCGAATCGGAAATTTCGCCGCCAGCAAATGGAAGCTCTGTTCAAAGAACTACTTCAATATTCGCACGCACGCACGCACGCACGCGCGCGCACACACACACACACACACACACACGTATATATTGTTACGTGCTTATACGCACGGCTTTCTGGCACAACATGACGCATGCGTGCTCTCCCAGAGGCGAAACTTTTGTTGTATTGTAAAGCCATCCCTCGCAAATGCTAAAAATAAGCACGCAACAATATATATTGTTGCGTACTGGACCTCAAATATGATATTTTGTAACCCTTGGTTCAAGTTAGCTGGTTATATATATATATATATATATATATATATATATATAATATATATTATATTAATTATATTATAATAATATAATAATATAATATAATATAAATAAATAATATAATAATAATTATAATTATATATATATTATAATATATATATATATAATATTATTTATATATATATAAATAATATTATACTTGATATTTTGTAACCCTTGGTTCAAGTTAGCTGGGACACCCGGTATATATATATATATACCCCGACTGAGAGCACCACAATCGCGGCGCACAAATGCACTAGTCACGTGGTATTATTTGTATTTCGCGGGCTTTCTTTTGAGCCCAGAAAAAAAGATACACGTGAGACTTTCCTTATCACAATTAATGGAATGGGGGTTTCTGAAGGTGCTCTACAAGTTTCCAATTCGCATGTTTGGTCTAAAGTCAATATTTAATCAATTAGAAAAATTAACATTATTTTCTAATTAAGTAATTGCGAAACAAAAAATCCCCTGTAGTGCGCAAGGTGGCTGGCAGTTGAATGCAATTGGTTTCACTGACCTACCTCAAATGTATTATTTTGTATCCCTTGGTTCAAGTTAGTTGAGACACCCGGTATATATACCAACCAGCTAACTTGAACCAACGGTTACAAAATATTATATTTGAGGTCCAGTTTCATACAACTGCCAGCCTCCTTGCGCACTACAGGCAATTTTTTACTTTGCAATTTCTTAATTGGCAAATATTGTAATTTTTCTAATTTAATAAGTATTCAATTTAATTTATATTTTATAATTTAATAATTCAGACCAAAAATGTCAATGGGAAAGTTGGAGAGCACCTTCAGAAACCCCCATTCCATTAATTGCGATAAAGAAAGTCTCACGTGTATCCTTTTTTCCGGGCTCAGAAGAAAGCCCGCGAAATACAAATAATACCACGTGACTAGCGCATTTGAGCGCCACGATTGTGGTGCTCTCAGTCGTGGTTTGAGCGAACAAAATCGGCTGCGGTCGTGACCCGATAGTCCCGTTTCAGAGGCAGGCTGAAATGTTGGCGATGGTTGGAGCGAGCTCGAGCTTGCCTGTCGCCACCGCGATCTTGGCAAGGACCTGCGCACCCCAGCAGCCAATACGTCACAACAGGCAGATGACGATAAAGTATCAGCAAATGAAGGTGCGAGCGCGAATTTAGTCGAGGGACATGATGTCATCTCGCTCCTTTACAAAAGCCTGTACGCGCAGATTCAGTGGCTGATACCTTATCGCTCATCCGTTTGTCGTGACGTTCGCTGATGGGAGAGAAGGTGATGCAAAGGCCTTGATAGATAGATAGATAGATAGATAGATAGATAGATAGATAGATAGATAGATAGATAGATAGATAGATAGATAGATAGATAGATAGATAGATAGATAGATAGATAGATAGATAGATAGATAGATAGATAGATAGATAGATAGATAGATAGATAGATAGATAGATAGATAGATAGATAGATAGATAGATAGATAGATAGATAGATAGATAGATAGATAGATAGATAGATAGATAGATAGATAGATAGATAGATAGATAGATAGATAGATAGATAGATAGATAGATAGATAGATAGATAGATAGATAGATAGATAGATAGATAGATAGATAGATAGATAGATAGATAGATAGATAGATAGATAGATAGATAGATAGATAGATAGATAGATAGATAGATAGATAGATAGATAGATAGATAGATAGATAGATAGATAGATAGATAGATAGATAGATAGATAGATAGATAGATAGATAGATAGATAGATAGATAGATAGATAGATAGATAGATAGATAGATAGATAGATAGATAGATAGATAGATAGATTCCAGCAGCCTTTTCAGCCAGTTGGACGAGCAGGAGCTGGAGCTCATGGTGCGAGAACACCGGTGAACATTGACGGGTTCAATGAAATGCTGGTTGTGTTCAAGGGGCGTGCGATGTACCGTCACGACCGGTCTTGATGTCACCAGGCGATTCATGCACAGACGAAGCTGACCCCGCCAGGCGTCCCTGGGGCGTCTTTCATTTGCCGCTTCCTCGAACGGTGCACCACACAGCAAACAGAAGTAGACCCAGATGTCTAGGAGGCGTTAGTACAGTAGGCATCAGTGGCGTTTGAAATTGATTTACAGGATAGAAAAGGCGCAGTATCGGTCACAATTCTCACCGGATTGATTTATAGGAAGGGAAAGGCGCGGTAACTGTCTCACTTGTTTTCTATGGACACCTCAACCGCGCCGTAAGGGAAGGGAGGAAGGTGGGAGTCAAAGTGGAAAGAGAGAAAGAGGAGTCGTAGTGGAGGGTTACGGAGGAATTTCGACTACCTGGGGAATGAATGAATGAATGAAAACTTTATTTCCACCGAAAAGGAGCATCTCCCGCCCCCGGCACGCAGGTCGGGAAGCGGGTCAGGTGGGCCCCGCAGGCTGAGGTCAGTTGAGGTTACAAGCACTCTTCACGGCCTCAGCCGCCAGGCGGGTCGCGTGCCGCTGAACGGTGGGATCTCCGCATCTTTAACGTGCACTGACATCGCAGAGCACATGGACGCCTCTTCGTTTCGCCTCCATCGAAACGCAGCCGCCGAGGTCGGGTTCGAGCCGGGTACTCCGGCACAGTAGTCGGGCATCTTACCACTGCACCACCCCGGCGGGGCACCCCCCCCCCCCCTAGGATTAATTTGATTTATAGGAAAGGAAAGGCGCAGTAACTGTCTCAATTGTTTTCTGTGGACACCTCAACCGCGCCGTAAGGAAGGTGGGAGTGAAAGTGGAAAGAGAGAAAGAGGAGCCGTAGTGGAGGGCTACGGAGTAATTTCGACCACCTGAGGATCTTTAGCGTGCGCTGACATCGTACAGCACACGGACGCCTCTTCGTTTCGCCTCCATCGAAACGCAGCCGCCGAGGTCGGGTTCGAACCCGGGTACTCCGGCGGGGCACATGTACCCCGCCGTAAAGGAAGAGAGGAAGGTGGGAGTGAAAGAATAAAGAGAGGCGCCGTATTGGAGGGCTACGATCCACCGGGCTATAATGGCTTTCGCCTCATTTTGGTAAAACTTTATTTTTGGTTTGGTAAAGCGTTTCTCCTCGTTGCACTTTAGTGGTCCAAAGTGCTCTCTAGAATTTTTTTTTTTATTAATGCATAAGCACTGTATGGCTATGCAGGCGGGTTTCGCATGGGCATGATTTTCTCGGAGCTGTAAAAGAAGGGCTAGTTGCTATATCAAAAAATTAGCTGGGGCTTTGCTTTAGTTAAGCCTGGAAATTACGAAAGCAATGTACGCTTGGCTACGCAAACTATTTCGCTTGTGGTGGTGCGCATTACGAATCTCCTGTATACCCACGAAATGAAAGGAATATTTTTTTAGACGTCTCCAAACTTTATTATTCATTCACAGATTCTTCTTTCTGTAGCCCAATGAACCGCAGCAAGGCCTCTAAGCTCGTGCAACTTGTATGACGTCAATCGCCGCCGTTCGCAGGTGATCTTTTATGACTTTAAGAGCGGCAGGAAGGCCTCTCATCACCACGTTAAAAAGGAAGGGGGAGAGCACCGAGCCTTGCGGAGTTCCTTTACTTCCCAGGTGGACAGTGGGGGATTCTAGGTCCTGAAACTTTAGTTTCAACATCCTGTTTGTCAGGAAATCCATTACGTAATTATATGTCCTCTCGCCGACTCCTAATTCCTGTAGTCCCGCGAAAATTGCCTGGTGTTTTACGTTGTCAAATGCTTTTGTTAGATCTAGTGCTAGAATTACCTTCGCGTCTCTGGATTTCGAGTCAATTATGTCATGTTGTAATCGGAGCATTACATCCTGTGTGCACAGGCCCGGTCGGAACCCGACCATCTCATGCGGCCACAGGTCGTTTTTCTCCATGAAATTAGTTAGCCTTGTTTGGATTACGCGTTCCATAAGCTTTCCAATGCATGAGGTTAGAGAAATAGGTCTGAGGTTTTCCAATTTCGAGGGCTTGCCAGGTTTTGGAATTAGCACAACGTTTGCAGTTTTCCACTGCTGGGGAAGACGACCGCTACTCCATACTTCTTGCATGTAGTTGGTGAGTGCCGTTATGGAAGCGTCGTCTAGGTTTCGTAGCATTTTATTTGTTATTCCATCGGAGCCGGGAGCTGATCGCGTCTTTAAGCTAAGGATTTCGGCTCTAACTTCCGCTTCTGAGATGGGCGCGTCGAGGGCCTCGTTCGGTGGGCCCGCGTATTGCCTAAGAGGGAGGGATGTTGTATCGCCGACATATGTGTCTACGAGTTTAGTTATTAGTTCCGCGTCAGTCCCCTTGAACGCGTGTCTTGCCTTTGCTATTGTTGTGTTTGACTGTGTTTTCGAACTGTCGGGATTAAGAAGATATCGAGCAGGCTCCACGTCTTTGAAAGGCTCATGTTGCCCTCCATTTCATCGCACCTGTTACACCAGTTTTGCTCGCAGAGTTTAATTGCATAATCCTCAATTTCCTTATTGTGCCTGGATATTTTTCGCCTTAGGTTTCGGTTCCATCTCTGACACCGGAGGCGTCTTTCCATACCTTTTTTTGCTTCCCACATGTGTAGGAGTTTCCTGTCGACTGTTTTCGGTGCATCGTCCCCCTCTAGAGTAATGGTAGCGGATTTAACGTGGTGCATGAGGGTTTCTGCCAAATCGTCGATATTTTCAATATTTTGGTCCATGTTGGCAGATTCCCTAATTTGTCTGAATTTCTCCCATTCGATTGCGCTGATTATCTTTTCTTGTCTTACTTACTCCCCGTTTAAGCGTTATTTCGAGGACGTAATGATCGCTTCCAAAGTTGAGCTCTGTATTCTTCCACCTAAGCTCCTCTATGTTTTTGGTAAATGTTAAGTCTGGGGTTGTGTCTTTGCTCACACTGTTTCCCACCCTCGTCGGGCAGCCAGAGTCTGTCTGCAGGGTGAGGTTTAATTCGTGAAAATCTTCCCATAACTGCCTGCCCTTCGGATCTTGCCTATTATATCCCCACCCTTGATGGCAGGCGTTGAAGTCTCCTACAATTAGCAGGGGGTTAGCTCCGGCTGCCTTCATTGCTTTGCGAAATAATGTCTTGAACCTAACTTTGCGCTGCTGAGGAGAGGATAGGATAGGATAGGATAGGAAATACGTTAGTTTCTCTACGAGGGTCTTGTGCTAGTAGCGGAAGAGTTCCATCTTCTGTCTTCTCACGCCCCTATTCCAGGGCTCCGCTGAGCTTCGCTGCTCGCTGGGCGTGCTGGATTAAACCTAGTTGGCAATCCAAATCGCCGCTGGAGAGCCGGCTCTCCCACTGTTCCGCACTCGGGTCTTTACGAAAGCTGTCGTTATTTTTACATTGCCACGTGATGTGGTATAGCGAAGGTTTGCTACCACACCATGGGCAGGTGTCTCGATATTGTGACGGGTAAATTTTGCTCAGGGTATGCAGGTTAGGGAATGTTCCTGTCTGCAGTCTTCGCCAGTACACGGCCTCTTGTTGTTTTAGATCCCGATGAGGCGGCGGATAGCGGATCCGTACCCCCTTATAGTAGTTAAGAATGTCGGAGTACGTAGGGCCGACTCGCTCGGGTAGATCGTCCGATTGGGAGGAAGCTCGGCTCGTGTACCCTCGAGCTACCTGATCGGCGCGTTCGTTCCCCACTATGCCGGTGTGTCCTGGCACCCAGTAGATGTTGTGCTTGACTTTTGATGGGGTCGTGCTATGGAGGAGCCTGAGGGCGGCGCGACCTATGCGGCCGTTCATGTAGTTACGGCACGCTTCTCTAGAATCTGTAAGAATGATAAGGGACGTGTTGCTTCGATACCCAGCTACCACCGCAAGAGCAACGGCCAGCTCCTCCCCTTCGGTTACCGTGCATTCCCTGACTGAGGCGCTAGCTAGTTCCTTAAGGTTGGCGCTATTATGTGAGCTTCCTGTATACGAAGCCGCGTCCGTGTATACCGTGGTGGATCTTGTAGCTAAATTTAGTTGTACATACTTCGCCCGGGCTGCAGCCCGGGCGAAGTATGCTGAGGAGAGCTATATATGTTTAGGACGAAAATACTGGGTTCCTTCTTCCTGCCCGTGATGATTTCAACGAAAACCCCCTCAATGTCGCGAGAACTAATTTCATCTTCGATCACCGCTACGTTCCTTTTGACGAATGTAGTGACCCGGGATTTTTCTCCCCGGCCACTAGCAAACGCTTGATATCCTGATAACTTAATTACACCTTTGCCAGTTTCCTGTAGGGCTACGGCTAGAGGTTTTTCAACTATTTGCTCGAGATGTTGTTGCACTAACGCTCGCTTGCGCGGGAATCCTCGGCAGTTCCACTGCCATGCCGTCGAATTAATCTTTGGTTGCGTTTTGCCCATGTTGGAATTGGTCAAGTATCCCTTCTCTCACTGTTTGCCTTTCTGCCATAGCAGCAAGAGCCGCGTTTGTTTGTTTAGATTGCTCCTGAATTCGGTTTAGGGCGCCTATGATATTGATCATGCCTGTCTCGAGCCGCTCGAGTCTCGCCCCGTATTTGGCGTCTACTCTACGCTCTATTGCCGCCAGCGGATCCGTTTCTCCGGCTCTTCGTTTCTGCGGGGGAGGTGGCCTACACATGTTCAGTGATCATTGCGTCCTCCTCCGTGTCTGAAGCCGCGGGTGGTGTTAGCACCTTTGGCGTCGCAGGTGGAGGTGTCGGTTTGGCTACTTGTTTGGCGGGGAGAGCCTGTGGAGGCGGGGGAGCCCCGGAATTTGGCTGTGATTTGGATTGGTATTGGTCATAAAAGACCTGAAGTTCAGCATTTACGCGGACGACGTTAATCTCTGGATGAACAACGGCAGCGATGGCAGCATAGAGGAACGCCTACAGGCGGCGGCGGACACCATTGTGTCCTACGCTGCCGAAAGGGGTCTTTCGTGCTCTCCGCAAAAATCCGAACTTTTCATATATAACCCAAAATCAATGAGGTGCAAGGGCGACTTTAACGTAGAAATAAAGGTCGACGGCAAAACCGTAGCAAGAGTCCAGCAAATCCGAATCCTCGGACTTTTTATTCGAGGACGGGTATAATGACGGAACGATAAAAAAACTCATTACCTACGCGACGCAAGTAACAGGAATATTTAGGAGGATTGCATTCAAAGGCAGAGGCCTCAAAGAGAGAAGCCTCTTGAGACTGATGCAGGCGTACATAATAAGTCGAATATGCTATGCCACACCGTTCCTCAACATCAGGACCAATGAAAAAGATAAGATAGACGCACTCATCAGGCGTTGCGTCAAGAGGGCGCTGGGTCTACCCATCTCCTCTTCTACGGAACGCCTGATAGAAATGGGAGTGCATAATAGCTGGACGGAACTTGCTAAAGAGGTGAGAATCGCCCAACATGAAAGATTAAGTAGGTCGAGCACGGGTCGAACCATCTTAGAATGGCCGGGTCGAAAAATAGATAGGGGCACAGCCGATAAGGTTTCCCTACCACCAAAATGTCGCGAGAACATCATTGTCCGTCCTCTCCCCCGCAACATGCACCCAGAATACCACAAGGAGAGACGAGAGAAGAGAGCAGAAGCACTGGTTAAAAGTGCAAAAGAATTCAGAGTAAAAGAGTGCAAAAAGAATTCAGAGAATTCAGAGTCGCCTACGTAGACGCTGCAAGCGGCCTATCAGGGGCGGCAGTCGCCGCGGTAGTCGATGGTAGCGGCGCACCAGTCGTCTCCGCCACCATCCTAAGTAGAAACATAAGACACGGCTGAAGAGGTCGCAATAGCGCTCGCTTGCGTCGGAACGAAGGCTAGATTGATCTTTAGCGACAGTAAAACTGCTCTCTGGAATATCGGAAAAGGCAGGGTCTCACAAGAAGCCGCCCGAATTCTAAAAGCTGCAACTAAAATTGATCGCAAAATCACCCTAATTTGGGTCCCAGCACACACGTCCGTCCCCGGCAACGAGGCGGCCCATGATTTAGCCCGAGATCTCTACTTCCGAGCAAACGCGGAGCCGCCCGACTGCCAGGCGATGGACGAACGTTTGCAAACCTATACAGAAATAATCGAAAATTATGGATTAGGAAGACGTCTGATGCCGCCACCGGATCCTAGCTTAAATAATGAAGAGGCCATAGCCTGGCGGCGATTACAAGCCGGAAATTTCCCGAACCCTGTCTGGTTGTTTCACACCCAGATAGAGGAGAGAAAAAATGTAAAGCCTGCGAAGCGAGGGGGACCCTCGACCATATAATTTGGGAATGCCCTAAGTCTCCGGGCGCTAGGGACAACATTAAAAGTAGAGAAGCCTGGGTAACCCTGCTGCGAAGCGACGTCCCCGCTGACCAGCAGAAAGCCGTCCGCCTGGCGGCTGAGGCCGCGAATAACCAATGTATATTCGCCAATCCTTAGTCGCGGAGGTTCCAGTCCCCGTTCCTCAGGCCTGCGTGCCAGGAGCGGGGAGTAGCGGGCCTCCTAAATCGGTGGAAATTAAAGTTTTAATCAATCAATCAATCGCAGGTGGTCGATTGGCCGTGGAGTGTAGCTACGGCACACTGAATAGACGACTTGGTCCCCCGTCTCCCACTCTGGTATGACGTAACTAGTCACGTGACCGACTACCACCGCCGCTCGACCATGGAGCGCGTAGGTACGGCGGGCTGAAGAGCAGACTTGCTACCCTGTCTCCCGCTGTGGTATGACACCAGCTTTCACATGACCGACCGCCGACCATGAAGGGTAAGCTTCGTACGGCGAAAAGTCGAAACTTCACACAGTATTGCTTTTGCAATAAAAAAGAATGCTACCATAGGATAGCGCGTCAACCAAAGATTGATATTGACAAAACCGTTTATTTGGCTTAAGGGGCCTCACGGAGTGGTGCAGTGGTAAGACGCCCGACTACTGTGCCGGAGTTCCCGGGTTCGAACCCGACCGCGGCGGCTCAGTTTCGATGTAGGCGAAACGAAGTGGCGTCCGTGTGCTGTGCGATGTCCGCGCACGTTAAAGATCCCCGGGTAGTCGAAATTGCTCCGCAGCCCTCCATTATGGCTCCTCTTTCTCTTTCCACTTTCATTCCCCACCTTCCTCCCTTCCCTTACGGTGCGGTTCTGGTGTCCACAGAGCAAGTGTGACAGATACTGCGCATTTCCCTTCCTGTGAACGAATTATTATTATTATTATTAATGGGTTAAGGGGGAACTTTCGATCTCTGAAGGGTATACTGAGGCGAAAGCTGTCATAGGTTTGCAGCCCTCCACTACGGCACCTCTAGCTCCCTCTCTTCTTTCCCTCCCACCTTCCTCCCTTCCTTTTTTTTATGGCTCGGCTCATGTGACCATGGAGAATTGTGACAAATACTGCGCCTTTTGTTTCCTGTAAACCAATTTGAAACGCCGCTGATGCCTGCTGTACTTCGTCTGCTTCTATGCTATGTGATGCAATGCTCACCGGATGCAGGAATGATGGGCTTCTTCCGGTGGAAAATAATGTTTTTCAATTAAATCGAGGAAGCGGCAAATAAAAGGCGCCGCGTGGACGCCTGGACCGGACGCCCGGCGGGATCAGGTTCGTATATGCGTGGATGGATGGGTAACAACTTTTATTGTCCACCTTAAATGGAGGCCCCTTATTCCCCACCCCCGGCACGCAGGTCTAGGGAAGGGGGGCTGGAGCCTTCGCGACTAAAGGCTAACAAAGAGAGTTTGTCTCTTCGCGGCCTCGGCCCTCAGGCGGACGGCTTGTTGCTGCCGAGCGGGGTATTCGCTCCGCAGCAGGGAAACGGCAAGGATCCTGGTCGAAAAAGAGTTTACCCGCAAAGTCAGCCTAATTGGACCCCAGCGCACGCGTCGGTTTCCGACAATGAAGCGGCACACGAGTTAGCCAGAGCTATCTACTTCCGGGTAAGCGTAGAACCGTCCGATTGCCAGAGCCTGGATCAACACGCACAAACATATTGTGAAATCGCTGAGAATTATAGATTAAACAGAAAACTACTGCCGCCACCGGATAAGACACTAAGTAACAGAGAGGCGACCGCATGGCGGCGAATTCAAGCTGAAAATTTAGTTAACCCAGTATTACCCTTTCTCGTATATGCGTGAATCACCTGGTGACGTCATGACCAGTCGTGACCGGATGTGACGTCATCATGACAGTTCCGTTTATTAGACATGACCGGATTGGACGTCATGATGACGCCACATCCGGTCATGACATCGCTCTCGATGACGTCATGGTCACTGCCATCTCTGCCATTATCATCATCACTGTCACTAACTACCACTATCATTATCGGTCACCTACTACCACTAAAGTTCTTCACTGACAGCTTTAAAGGCAAGCAGAAGCGGCGGTCTCCATGGCAGCCGCGTTGGCATGACACCGGGCAAGGAGAATTATGTTTCTCACGTGGCCGGCGTGTCAGGATGATTGGCAGCTTAGTACGTGTGACGGAAGTGTGTGACAGAATCATGGCCGACAGTCATCATCATCATCAGCCTGACTATACCCACTGCAGGGCGAAGGCCTCTCCCATATTTCTCCAATTAACCCGGTTCTGCGCTAGCTGCATCTACTTGACCCCTGCGAACTTCTTAACCTCATCCGCCCACCTAACTTTCTGCCGCCCCCTGCTACGCTTTCTTTCCATTGGAATCCAGTTTGTTACCCTAAGCGACCATCGGTTATCCTCTATTCGCACTACATGTCCTGCCCATGTCCATTTCTTCTTCTTAATTTCCACTAGAATGTCGGTAATTTGAGTTATTTCTCTGACCCACTCTGCACGCTTCCTATCTCTTAATGAATTACCCCTACCATTTTTCGTTCCATAGCCCTCTGGGTTGTCCTCAACTTAAGTAGAACTCTATTGGTTAGCCTCCACGTTTCAGCCTCATAGGTGAGTACAGGTAAGACGCAACTGTTATATACTTTCCTCTTTAGCGATACCGGTAAGCTGCTAGTCATAATCTGTGAGTGCTTGCCAAATGCGCTCCATCTCAATCTTTTTATTCTTGTTATTTAATTTTCATGGTCCGAATCTGCAGTTACTACCTACCCTAAGTAGACATATTCGCCTACTACTTCCAGTGCTTCGCTACCTAATGTAAACTGCTGTTCCTTTCCGAGGTTGTTGAACATTACCTTAGTCTTCTGCATATTGATTTTCAAGCCTACCTTTCTACTTTTCCTGTCTAGGTCACCAATCATTATTTGCAGTTCATACCCTGAGTTGCTTAGCAAGGCAATTGCATAAGCAAATCGCAGATTATTGAGGTATTCTCCATCTACCCTTATCCCTAACTGCTCCCATTCCAGGTCTCTGAATACTTCCTCTAAGCAAGCTGTGAATAGTACTGGGGAGATTGTGTCTCCTTGCATAACACCTTTCTTTATGGGAATTTTGTTACTTTCTTTATGCAGAACTATGGTTACTGTGCAGCCACTATATATATCTTCCAGCACTTTCACGTACGGCTCGTCTACCCCCTGATTTCGCAATGCCTGCATAACCGCCGAGGTTTCAACTGAGTCAAATTTTTTTCGTAATCAATGAATTCTATGTATAAGGGCTGGTTATATTCTGAGCATTTTTCTATCACCTGATTGATGGTATGGATATGATCGACAGTATGAGTCGTTAAAAGTTTTCGCCTTAATAATGGTACTTCTAGCTGCAAATGTTTATAGAGAAAACCGTCCTGCCTACCTGCCTAATATAAGTTTGTTTAGCCCGATCAGTTGGGGAGGCACTGACCTTGAAAAAAACGAATTCCCCGTCAGTCATTGAGCGCCTTCCTTGTGGGACAGCCTGCGTTTCTATACGCGTATTGGGGAGGATTTATATAGCAAGAGCTCTATTTACGCCAGGTTTCTCCAAGGTCATCGAGTGGGATAGCTTGACCTTGAAGCTAGGAACGACCTTTGACATGAACTTCACCCCAGTGGAGGCACAAAGGGCTGTAGTAAAGCGAGCACAAGACACGGCCTTGTCGTGCGGTGTTCCGGACTAAGGACCATGTAGTGGGGTTTTCTGACTCCGAAACTCTTTTGAGCATTAAAACGTTTTCACCACCATCACCTCTCTCTATCTAAATTTAGAAGAGTTCAACCTTCATTATTTTTTTTCGTAGTTTGCCATAGATCCCTCCATTCAGTGGCCTCGCGGTATATGGGGAGGGGGGACATTTTATATCTACCTTCAAGAGTATGATGCGACATCTTTCACCATCCGCTCTATGGTCTCTCTTGTGGTACCTCGTTTGCGCACATGTAGTTACTGCTTGCAGTTGATTACTAGCCTCTTAGCATGTCCCTCTAACATCTATTCCATTTCCATCAGCATGTAGCCCTAAGTCACCACATTATCCACTTATCGCGGTCGCAAGTGATGATCACCCGACGTTGGCTATATAATTCCGCTTTAACCAACCCGTGCCCAATGTGTTTGCGTGGTCTTTGGCGTGGCGTGGCTGACACGGCATCGAAGAGCCCTGGAATGTTGATGTTTATTTCACCCTCCCACCACAAGTTAAAAACTTGAGCTGGCTACCCCGCCGCGGTGTCACAGTGGTAAGGGTGCAAGACTACTGTACCACAGTACCCGGGTTCAAATTCCACCGCCGGCGGGGGAGTCAGTGCGCGTTAAACAGAAAAAGTGTGACACATACGGAGTCTTTCCTTTCCTGTGAACCAATTAAATTATTATTTATAAATAACTGGTTCACAAGAAAGAAAACGTGCTGTATCCGTCACACTTGTCCTGTGGGCCCCTGAACCGCACCGTAAGGAAGGGTGAAAGGTGGGAGTCGATACTCTTAGTACCCCCTCCCAGAGTACGACATAGCTCACAACGAGCTAGAGCTGGACGCACCCACCATGGAGGCGGAGGTCAGGGCAGAAATATTAGGACTAAAAACAAAATCGGCCCCGGGCTCCGACGCGATAACTAGTAAAATTTTAAGAAACATAGATGATGACTCCATCACAGCTCTTTCTGAGAATATGCAAGAAATTTGGACTAAAGGCCACCTGCCTCGGCAGTGGAAGTCGGCAAACGTAATTCTAATCCCAAAGCCGGGCAAACCACCAAACCTAGAAACTCTAAGACGTATTTCTCTAACCTCATGCATGGGGAAATTGATGGAGCATTTAGTTAAGACATGACTGACGCGCTTTGTGGAGAAAATCGACCTGTGGCCGCACGAGATGGTCGGCTTCCGACCGGGCTTGTGCACGCAGGACGTGATGCTCCGACTCAAATACGAGATAATCGACTAGCGTTCTAGAGATGCCAAAGTGATCCTCGGCCCGCACTTGACAAAGGCTTTTGATAAAGTTAAACATGAAGCGATCTTCCGCGGTACCACAAACATTTGTTCTTCCCCACCCACTACCCAGAAAATGCCCCACCTGTCAACAACACCAACCTACACTATATCATCCTGTTTGGGCCTGCCCAAAATAACTCACCCTACCCACTCCTATTGGGAAGATGCCTTGTCCCGTTCGGACCTGACCGAACAACGCCGGCTAATTGAACGGGCCGAGAGGACTGCAATGGCCAATGGACTTATGGGCGTTTACTCCTTTCTGAGGTCGTTTCATTGCACGAACCCGCAAGACCAGCGACAGCTGTTCTGGCGGGCCTGCAGGAATGAGGCGGCGCATGGAGCCCTGGACTCGGGTCTCCACTCAGGAAGATAAGGAAAAATAGAATAAAAGTTTTTCCTCCTCCTCCTCCTCCCCCTTCTCCGTGGTCTCCAAGAAATCGGGGTAGGCGCACGAGCATACCACACCAGACTTTTTGTCAAACAGAACTGCCTGCATGAAGTTTCAAGACGCAGTCCCCCACAGTGAAGTTAGGGAGCAGGGAGACGCCGCAGGGCTCGGTTCCCTCCCCGTTTCTTTTCAGCGTGGCAATGAGGGGCCTCCTAGAATCTCTGAGGAGCATAAAGGCGCTAAATGTCAGTATATATGCTGATGACATCAATCTCTGGATTAACCAGGGTAGCGATGCGAGCATTGAGCAGCGTCTGCAGGCGGCGGCGGACACTGTCGTAGACCATGCTGCCAGTAGGGGTCTACATGCTCGCCGCAAAAAAATCGGAATTATTCATCCATAACCCAAAGTCACTCCCATCCAAGAGCAGCTCGTAATTTGACACTAAGGTAGAAGGAAAACTAGTTCCAAAAGTAGATAAAAGCAGAATCTTAGGACTGTTCATCCAGGAGAATGAATATAATCATGGGACAATCTAAAAGCTAGAGGGATTCGCCATGCAAGCCGTTGACATATTTAGAACGATCGCGCTGAAAGGACGAGGCCTAAAGGAAAACTGATTCAATTATAGGAAGGGAAAGGCGCGGTAACTGCCTCACTTGTTCTCTGTGGACACCTCAACAGGGCCTTAAGGGAAGGAAGAAAGGTGGGAGTGAAAGTGGAAGGAGAGAAAGAGGAGCCGTAGTGGAGCGCTACGGAGTAATTTCGACCACCTGGGGATTTGTACCGTGCGCTGACATCGCACAGCACACGGACACCACTCTTCGTTTTGCCTCCATCGAAACACAGCCGCCGAGGTCGGATTCGAACTCGGGTATTCCGGCACAGTAGTCGGGCGTCTTACCACTTCACCACCCCGGCGGGGCGCCTGATGGAAAGAAGCTTGCTTAAACTAACCCAAGCTTACGTAATAAGCAGCGTGAGCTATGCTACGCCTTTCCTAAATATCAGATCGGAGGAGAAGAGGAGATAAGACTCTCTCATTCGACGGTGCATAAGAGGGCCCTGGGCTTACCAATTACCACATCCACAGAGAACCTCGTTTCTATGGGAGTGCACAATAGCTGGGACGAAATAGCGGAGGCTGTCAGAATTTCACAGCTGAGAAGATCGAGTCGAACGACCACGGGCAGAACTATACTCGAAATAGTAGGCCTGCAGACAGATTAGCTAACTACGAAAAAAATCGAGCATATCCCGCAGAACTTTAGAGAAAATCTAATCCCCCCCCCCCCCCCCCCCATGCATTCTATATTCAACATAGAGAGGAGGGAGAAGAGAGCAGAAGCACTAATGAGACGCTTCGATTCGATGGACAGCAAATCGGTTGCGTACGTGGACGCGGCAAGTGGCAAAACGGGGGCGGTGGTTGCCTCGGTGGTCGTCCACCGAGGTGGCCCGGTATTGGTCGCCACCATTAGAAGCCGAAACACGGAAACGGCTGAAGAAGTCGCAATAGCGCTCGCTTGCGTCGCATTACTAGCGATAGCAAAACGGCCATCTGGAATTTTGGAAAAGGAAGGGTCTCACCGGAAGCAGCAAGGATTCTGGCCAGTAGATGACTAAACAGGAAAATTCGCCTAATTTGGACCCCTGCGCACGCGTCCGTTCCTGGCAACGAAATGGCCCACGAGTCGGCCCGAGCTCTGGTAACTGTGGAGCCGCCCGACTGCCGGAACATGAACGAGCGTCTACAAAATTACACGGAGATTCTCGAAAATTACAGGTTAAGCAGGAGACTGGTGCCATCACTGGATAAAAGCCTAAACAATAGGGAGACAGTCGCATGGCGGCGCCTGTAAGCTGGGAACTTCGCAAACCCAGTCTGGGCATATTATGTCCAGGTGGAAGATAGAAAAAGCGATAAGTGCAAGCACTATGTGGAGAGAGGCACCCTCGACCACATAATCTTGAAATGTGCTAGCTCCCCAGGGGCTAAAACAAATATAAATTTTAGAGAAGCCTGGGAAGCCCTGCTGCGGAGCGAGGTCCCTACTTCACAGCAACAAGCCATCCGCCTGGCGGAAGAAGCCGCGAAGAACCAAGACCTCTTTGCCTGTTGCTGATCACGGAGGTCCCGGCTCCCGTCCCTTAGGCCTGCGTGCGGGGGCGGCGACTATCTGGTGGAATGATAAAGTTGGAGTACTTTCGACCATCTGGGGATCTTTAGCATGCACTGATATCGCACAGCACGCGGACGCCTCTGCGTTTGGCCTCCATCGAAACTTTAGCCGCCGACTGTCGGTTTCGAGCCCGTGTACTCCAGTTAGCCACTGTGCCACCGCGGCGGGACATATATATATATATATATATATATATAGCACCACCCAACTGGATGCCCGGGTTTGAACCCGACCTCGGCGGCTGCGTTTCGATGGAGGCGAAATGAAGAGGCGTTGGTGTGCTGTGCGATGTCAATGCACGTTAGATCCCCAGGTGGTCGAAATTACTCCGCACTCTCTTTCCACTTTCCTTCCCACCTTCCTCCCTTCCCTTACGGCGCGGTTGAGGTGTCCACAAAAGCAAGTGAGACAGTTATCGTGCCTCTCCTTTCCTCTAAATCAATCAGTCAACTGAATGACAGCATATCGTTCAGTTAATTCGCAAAACGCCTGCGATGAATCAGTTTTCGCTGATATCAATCAATAGCCGACTTTGACCTGACAGAACTGAGCTCGCGATTTTTCTTTCAATCTGAAGATATATGATAACAACTACAAGCAATAGGTGGAAGGCTATGATTTTTATGCACATTGGTCACACTCAGGCTGAATAATTTTTTTCGCTAAAAGCAGACACAGAGCTATGCAGCTATGCTATGCGCGTATTTAAGCATGGCATATAGATGTATGCGAGTACCGTGCAGTGATAATGCGTTCTGTTTACAATTTACCGGCCGTTTCTTGAATGCAAGAATTTTGTATACTTTGGAAGTAAAAAGTTATATAATGTAACTAATTCAGTTTAGTTCAGTCGTTCAGTCATGTCCGAATCTTCGTGACCCTTGTGGTTTCTACGTGGACATAGGCCACAAACCACCACGGGTTCGAGCGTCGCGCGAGCCGAAGCCCCGATCAGCCGTCACCACACGCACACTGAAACACCGCAGCGCGCACTCAACCTCCACAGGGAGGAGAGCACTTCGCTGCAAGGACACAAGCCTCCAAGTTCACAAAGGAGACGTTTATTGAAACGCCATCCCCCAGCGGCGCACACACACACACACACACACACACACACACACACACACACACACACACACACACACACACACACGCGCGCACACACACACACACACACACACACACACACACACACACACACACACACACACACACACACACACACACACACACACACACACACACACACACACACACACACACACACACACACACACACGCAGTCACCGTGTCAAGGGAGCGCGCGAGGAGCAAGGCTCCCCTGCGCGCACGGAGTGACACGGAGTGCGCGCCGCAAGCACGCAAGGGCGTGCTGTGATCTGCTGCGCTCTCAGGTACGATCCGGAGAGGGTGAGCTCGGGTACACACTGGTCTGCGCGGACAAAGGCCGGCAGACAAGAACAGTTGCGTACGCACCTTGCGATGTCTCGGAGGGGTCTCTCTCTGAGCTCCGCTCGGACAGTCGCGCGAGCGCGGCTGTCGAAGCGGTGCCGTGTTCCCGCCAAAAGGCGCCAATGAGAACAACCACTGGGACGCCAGGGCGGAGCTGTGGCCCGAACGACAGTGACAAGTCGTTCGAGCCCCTCTCCGCCGCCTCAGGCGGGAGAAAGGGAACGGGGAGAACAACTGGGAAGCGGGCGGCGGCCGCGCAAAGGGCAGCCGCAACAAGCCCGAATCCCACATCCTCCTCTCCTTAATTGCCCTCCTACCCATCAGTGAAAGCACGCGGCAGGTCCCCAGCATGAGGAAAAGAATGCTATCCCCATGCAACAAGTCAACTACACTTCAGTTCCAGCAAGAAAGATCTCGAAAAGACAGACACTCAAGAAAGACAAACATTAGCAAGGCGCACAAAAAAAATAATGAACAAGATGACATGAAGAATAATGTACAAAGTTCCGGAGGCTAAGTAACAACGACTATGTACAGAACACAATCATGTACAGAACACAACTATGTACAGAACAACTATGTACAAACACAGAAGTTCCAAAGTTCGTCGGTGCAGCTCAGGGAGCCTGCGGTGACTCACCGCTCGTTGACTTCTGGGTGGCCAACGTTCATCCTTGGCTGCAAACGATCTCGGTCGGTGGTAGTACAGGTTAGGTGCAGGGACAGCGAACACGCCGAAGGGGCCCCGGGTGTGGAAAGTCCGTGACTCCGTGGCGATCCAAGGCGCACATGGGAACACCGCGCGGAGCTTCCTTTCCACCGCGCTCCGCACACGCCGGCAAACACACATGGCGCGACGTCGTCGCCTCCACGCCCAGGCACGCACACACACAGCCACTCACACACCAAACAAAGGGTGATGCCGACCTTCTGCGGCGAACCTGTCCCGAGCACCTTCGCAACCGCGGCGGCCTTGGGTGAAAGGGGCATCGTCCATGCTCCCCGTCCCCAAACGGCCCCAACTTGCTTTCCACACACACCGGAAAGACCGCGCGTCGGGGCTGCCTAATGAGCAACCCTCGCAATTTCAAGAAGAAAGATGAGAGAAGAGGCGCTGTACAAAAGAAAGCACTCACTGTACAATATTTACAAGATAAGAAGCAAGAACGAAAACAGAAGAAAGCGAAAAATGGGAAATGAGACACAAAAACAAAATAAAATAGAAGGCTGGAACTGAGCGAGCTAGAAAAGGGAGAGACCGACCTTGCTTCCTGGTAGGGTTCGACGAGCAAGCTCGCTCGGTGAGGCGGTATGCCTTTGGTTGCGGAAAAGGCCCGTCGTCCGGCATCAATCACACAGGTGAACGTCGCCTCACCTTGTACCGGTGCGGGGCACGGCTGCGTTCCACCGCATCGGTTGTGCCTTGGCACTTGCATGTGGTGACAATGGGCACCAGCGCAAGCTCGTCAGACCGTTACGCAAAGGCCTTCAGGTCTGCAATGTAGGCACGGCTGGCTTTCCCCATAGGGGGATTCTCCAGCAATGAGCCCCTGCTTGTTACTGGGGAAATGCCCCATGAAATCGCAGGTGACCATCTGCCACGGACGCACGCTGTCAGTTGGTTTCGTCATGCCCGGTGGTTTCCCACCCCTCGACTTCCCCATTTGACAGACATGGCAGGAACGGCAACAGCGGAAAATGTCGCGCTTCATGCCGGGCTGCAGTCACCCTTTGACTCAGTTTCTTAAAACCTTGGAGCCACTCAGATGACCAGCCAATGGTTTGTCGTGAGAAAACGCGACAGAGCGCCGCTCAGACATTGGGGAATAGCCACTTCAAATGGTTCAAGGACTCATCATCCGTGGCTATGTATTTCAGCGCGAGCCCGTCATGGCCCAGCAAATATGAATCCCCAGGGCACGCCGCGACACACGCTGGCTCGTGCCCCCCCCCCGCGCCCGCTCAATACAAGCAGCGTAACGGCGCTTCGTCTCCCAGAGACCGTCCCTGACATCGCGACAAAACGGGTCATTTTGCTGGACCGTCGTAGCTCTTCATGGCTGAAAACGATCCCAGTCATCCCAAAGGAGAGCCTGGTTTCGTCCCCCCGCAGGTTCGCAGCAAAACTTCCGCTGGCATCGGCGTCTCAGATGTGCTCACAAAGAGCTTTCACCCTCGCCTGCTTTGCGAAGCGCTGCTTACCCGGATAGCGGAATGGGGAACCCGTCTGCGGGCGTCCCCTCCGTGCCGATCTGCGGCTCGTCCGCTGTTTCGCCCCCTTCGCCCGCCGTCCGTAAAGACGCCGCCGCGGGCGAGTGGGGCACGGATAGCGCGTCAGCTACCACGTTCGTTCTCCCCTGTAGATACTGCACCGAAAAGTCGAAATGCTGTACCAAGAGAGAATGGCGCGCCAGCCGGCTCGCAAGTTCAAGGAGCTGCATCAGCCAACTGAGCGCTCTGTCGGTGCGGTTTCCAGAGGCCCGGCCAACGCCTCGCCGTTCCCCGAACAGAAATGACTGCAAGCGGGGTACGGGTGCTGTTGTGCGGAGATGCCGGCAGCGGCGGCGTCGCGCACATTGCTTCCGCAACGGCCTAAAGCTGAAACAGCGGAGGCATATGGTCAACGGTCGCACCGCAGGGTGGTCCGAAGAACCATGTAGCGTGTTTCAGTGCTTTTGCCGAGTGCCGCGCAGGGGCCGGCAGGCATGGCGCATGAGCTTGATCGTCAAGGCGACCGGCTCGGCCGATGTGCTGTCCAACGACTCATGGAGCCAGGGACAATTCACGTTGGGCGCCAGCTGTGGTTTCTACGTGGACATAGGCCACAAACCACCGCGGGTTCGAGCGTCGCGCGAGCCGAAGCTCCGATCAGCCGTCACCACACGCACACTGAAACACCGCAGCGCGCACTCAACCTCCACAGGGAGGAGGGCACTTCGCTGCAAGGACACAAGCCTCCAAGTTCACAAAGGAGATGTTTATTGAAACGCCATCCCCCAGCGGCACACACACACACACACACACACACACACACACACACACACACACACACACACACACACACACACACACACACACACACACACACACACACACACACACACACACACACACACACACACACACACACACACACACACACACACACACACACACACACACACACACATACGCAGTCACCGTGTCAAGGGAGCGCGCGAGGAGCAAGGCTCCCCTGCGCGCACGAAGTGACACGGAGTGCGCGCCGCAAGCACGCAAGGGCGTGCTGTGATCTCTCTCTCGCAGTGACCAAAGGTTTCCTTTGAGAGAGAGTGGGCAACCACCGCAAGGTACGCCTGTCGCGGATCGTTGGATCACGATCGACAGGCTCGAGCTTCGCTCTCAGGTACGACCCGGAGCAGACGAACTCGAGTACACACTGGTCTGCGCGGACAAAGGCCGGCAGACAAGAACAGTTGCGTACGCACCTTGCGATGTCTCGGAGGTGTCTCTCTCTGAGCTCCGCTCGGACAGCCGCGCGCGGCTGTCGAAGCGGTGCCGTGTTCCCGCCAAAGGGCGCCAATGAGAACAACCACTGGGACGCCAGGGCGGAGCTGTGGCCCGAACGACAGTGACAAGTCGTTCGAGCCCCTCTCCGCCGCCTCAGGCGGGAGAAAGGGAACGGGGAGAACAACTGGGAAGCGGGCGGCGGCCGCGCTAAGGGCAGCCGCAGCAAGCCCGAATCCGACACCCTATGGACCATATCACTCCACGCATGATTAGAGGACGCTTAAACTTCGCCTTTAAGAATGGAACGCGATAACGTTATCACGCCCCGTTCGCACTGTCTACTCATTTGCTTGTCGCGCTAGATGATACAACACTCGTTAACTCGTCCAAAGCATGACTCTTTGGTAAAACTTGTTCTGAAATGTGATTCTGGGACGTAGAAGCGCTGCCAGCCACCTTTCCGAAACGCGCGGGCCTCAAGTGGCAGTCGTAGTTCGTCGGCAACATCTTTGCCGATCCGAGCCGGTGCGATGAAGGTCACGGAGGCTACGCCCTGTCTATCTCGTTCCATGCGCCACACGCATGATAGCGCTACGTGCACGCCAAGCGAAGAGGAAGTACAGCGGAAAAGTAATTTGCCACTCGCCTAACGGCGTGTTCTGTAATTCTGTAATTTACAGGCTCATAATTACTATTATACGTCACAATACACTTCTCTAAGGGACATTTCTGAGACAACACCGCAATCAATAGACGCGCCTTTGTCCATTTCAAACCAACTAGCTGGACAATAATTATTATTAATTGGTTCACAGGAAGGGCAAGGCGCGGTATCTGTCTCACTTGTGTCTGTGGACACCTGAACCGGCGCGGTTCAGGTGTCCACAGGGAAGGGAGGAATGTGAGGGGTAAAGTGGAAAGAGAGAAATAGGAGCCGTAGTGGAGGGCTGCGGAGTAATTTGGACCACCTGGGGATCTAACGTGTATTGACATCGCACAGCACACTGACGTCTCTTCGTTTCGCTAGCTGGACAATAAAGAAAAAAAAAGCTGGCGTGGTGGAGTGGTTAGCGTGCTCGTCTCGCATCCCGGAGGCCCACGTTCGATTCCTCAGGTCGGCGATTTTTCCTACTCGTTTTTATTTATTAATGCTTCTGGGATTTCTTGCTCACGGCCAACGCCGGACGACGCGGCACGACGGCCGCTGACGACGACACCGACTTTTCTGCGACACGGGGCCCTTAACGCTATCGCGTTAAAATGTAATGCAAAGCAGACGAAGAGCTATATGTAGCTCATCTATGTGCGTATTAAGGCTACAGCCCTAATGCCTCATCATCGTCGACAGAAGGCTGTCAGCAGAGGAGAGCGAGAATTAAAAATAAATTAAAAATAAAAAGCGCTCCAGAATCTGCTTTGGAGTAATGCGAAAGTACGGATGCTGCTGTTTGTTGCTTCTAGTTGCTTATTTCTCTTCTTGATTGCTTATTTTGGTCTTTGGTACTTTGCAGTTGCTCGCCAATCCCTTCCTATGCTCTTTTTCGACTCTATTTACGGTTGCGTGGCGTCATGTCCTTGACGTCACATTAATTCACTTTTTGTTTACCCATTATTTAGCAGCGCAAAAAAACGAGAACGTTAACACACAACAACACGAGCGCTGCCTCTACGTCCGCACTGAACACATGACAGTCACCATAATTACATGTCCTGAAAGTATTCCCGAACGACTTCAGAATTTATTGCGCGGAAAGGGTCTTCGAAGGCAAGGGATGCAAGAGACTTCTGTAAGTAGCTCGAGATGACAAGCTGCCACGTTCCACGCTCCGAAATTATGGAACGAAACGGCAAGCCTACTTTGTGCGACATAACCCGTCATGCCCAGACGAAGACAAATCCACTTGTCGAAACGTTGGCTCATCTGCGACCTGAGGCGTACCCTATTTACCCTTGTTCGGTTCTTCTTTTTTATAACCGTAAAAAGTATTTCGAGCGTGGTTCGTTCCGCTGTTTATTGCGAAGTAATACTACTTTAGCTACCACCTCAGCCCGTGCCATGCCGCGGCCGCATAGCCACGCTTGACCTTTCGCGTGACCTCGCTGCGTGACGTCATACCATCTGTGTATTTCGCCTCATCACCCTTTAGTGGTCCAATGTGCCCTCTAGAATTTTTTTAAGCATGGCATCTATAAATGTATTGAGTATCTTGTAGGGAAAATGCATTGTGTTAATCCTGCTTCGACAGTTTGCTCAGGGCCTTCAGTGCAGGATTAAGAACTCTATATTTGGCAAGTCGGGAGCATAGATGGCGACATTATTTTTGAAAAAGAAATAAGTTATGTAACTAATTCGCGAAAATCGCAAAAATGTAATGAAATGTCATACTATTTAATTAATTCGCTGAAAATCGCAAAAATGTATTGAAATTAGATTACCAACTACTGCTCCCAAAAAGGAATGACATTTCATTACAACTACTTCTGCAGAGTAATGAAGTTACATTTCAATTACGTCTGGTTTTCATCCGTACAAAAACTAAGGATAAAGCTAATAAATAAAACAAGAACATCTGTCCACACCGCCATGCGCACATTCTTTCGTCTTGTGGCCAATTCTTCCCCTGCAAACTATTCCGTCCATATCCTTAGCACGGGATGTTGCAAAGAAAAGACAACGACAACAAAACAGAACCATGTTCCAACTCTCACCACCTTGGCCTCAAGACGAAAAGGAGCAGAGAATCCATCGCCTTGCTTGCCCGCAGCTGCCTCCACTGTTTCACATCCTGAAAAGGGTTATTTATTGCTTCCCTGGCTCCAGGAGTCGAGCACGGCACCTTCCGTTCAGTAACGTTCAGGCCATGGACATTTCCGGTTGCGTCTTCCTCCCTTTCCCTTACAACCCTCCCTCGCGTTATGGCAGTGAGTGAGTGAGTGAGTGAGTGAGTGAGTGAGTGAGTGAGTGAGTGAGTGAGTGAGTGAGTGAGTGAGTGAGTGAGCGAGCGAGCGAGTGAGTGAGTGAGTGAGTGAGTGAGTGAGTGAGTGAGTGAGTGAGTGAGTGAGTGAGTGAGTGAGTGAGTGGAGCACTGAGGGAACCGGGCACCACTGTGCCGACGCAATACGAGTGCACTGCGCGATCAGCTTTGACTTCAGACCGCGCCTTGCACTATCGGTCCCTTCGGCGGCCCCTCGTCACATTGCATCTTGCTGCTGCGGGAATGGCTGCGACCCGGCGACACAGAACTCCGCAGGTCTGAGGTCTCAGACGCGCAGTTCTACTCATTTCGTTCTCTTTTTGCCGATCCTTTACAGCGTTTCAGGCTTGTAGCGTCGTTCCCGTTTTCGAGGCACCCTACAGGGAGTAGTACGTAGCATTGTCATAGCAAGAGCAAGGATTCACTTTAGTAAAAATGACTACAAGAGGAATTAATTGCATTTACTGCGAAATTGCTGTTCCAAAATAGTTCATTACATTAATAAATTACCAGACTAAATTATCGAAAAACAAATTATTTTAAAGTATTTCACTACGGTAATTCAATTAATTGGCAGTAATTACAGCCATATCTGCTCGAGAGCTCTTTGAGCATTACTTGCACGAGCTTTCACAGTGAATTCAACATTTGAACTCTGCACTGCACCTTGGCCTTCAGCCTGCTCACGGCGCACGAGAGGGTCGTATCGTGTGTGGGCGAGACGGATAGCATGGCCTCATCGTCACTATTCTTTCCCTCCATGTCGGGGCCCACAAACAAAATTAAGCCGAAATTATCGATTGCAAGTCCATCTAATGTCTCACAGGTTCCCTTTAGCGCACAGTCATAAGCTACCACTTCGTCCAGCTACCAAGTGACTACCCGACATTGATATAAAGTTCCGCTTTAACCAACCCGTGCCCTGTGTTAGGTTTGGGGTCGCGAGTGCCTGGGTAGCGTACCGCTGCCAGCAGTTATTACGTGTGGCGCGCGGCCCCTCGGTAGCGTTGGCCTGGCGGCTCCGTGGACGGCGGACGGCATCAAAGGTGCCAGCAAAGACGAGGCGTCTTCTAACGAAACAACCTTTACTAAAACATCAAGAAGTAGCGGGCAGAGAAGCTGACCCGGAGAGAATACAGACACTCTCACACAGCTGGTGTCTAGCGTCGTAACAACGGCGCGTCAAAGTAGTCTCTATCTCAGCGGAGTCGGCCGCTGCTTTTTATATGTTTTCCAGTTCACAGTTCCCTCACAGGAAATGGAGCGCCAACACGTCTAGGCAAGATGGGATGACTCAATCGCAGGTGGTCCGAACGCATCTCCTCCACCTCCTGCAGACGGGCGAGGGCGGCGCACTCTCTCACGAGCTCCAGGCTTGGCCGGCGTTTGCACACACACGCACGCACACACATTTGGCGCGTGGCAGGATCACGTTGAGACTTGTCCGCGGGAGGAAGCGTTGCGCGGCCGATGAACGGCTCCGAAATGGCCGATCCGCTCGCGGTTCTGCCTGTTATGCGGTGGCCGCGTCAGCTGTCCCACTTGTCGGTGGGGAAACGTAACACCTTGAATGTTCATTTCGGTCCCATATATGAAGCGATAGCATTAACGGCTCCAATCTGCACCGCCTCTCGCGTGTTCTCGCTCATGTGTATCAAATCCCCTTAATCCCTTAATTTGTATCCCCATTATCTCGCACATATTTATTACGCTATGCAGTCATAAGCTACTCAGTAAAGTGAAATACCACACGACATAAATACCTATGAAACACCAATTTAATTAAACCTCAGTTACCTCACTGGCATACCTGTGTGGAGCCCCACCCCCTTTTTTTTAACGCGAAAGCATTACTTCACTATGTTCACAGCAGACATGGCAGTAATTGAATTACAGTAATGAAATTAGTGTAATTTGATTAATTTTTCGGTAATTTTAATGTAATGAATTACTTTTTCAGATTGGTAATTTAATAATGCAATGAATTACTTTTTGGTAGTAATTTCGCAGGAAAGTAATTAATTCCTCTCTAAATTACTTTTACTAAAGGGCGCCATCAGTGATTTCTGTCCGCAGACTGTGTCCGCAGACCGCGTCCGCAAAATCGTGTCCGCAGCAGTTACGGGTAATTGAGAAGTGGTAGAGCTTAATGAGTGATGTCAATCGATAGAGGGTGACTTAACGTTGCTGCAAAAAAAAATATTAGGCCGATAAGTTAATTAGGTAAATAAATACAGACAAAAAATTTAAAACTTGTCCGCAGCAGTTGTGAGTAATTGAGAAGAGGTAGAGAATAATGAGTGGTGTCAATCGATAGAGGATGATGTAATGTGTGCGAAAAGATAATTAGCCCAAAAAGGTAATTAGGTAAATAGTTAGAGGCAAGAAATGAAAAGTAAATGCGAAAATGAATGGCTTGGCGCCACAAGACTCCATACCTCTCCGGCTAACGCCGTTGTCGTGACGCTGGGGCTACGTCGACCCGGCCTTCACTTGGTAGCGTGCAGAGACTCGGGGTTGAAGTAGGATTGAATCTTCGAAGTTGGTGAAATATGTACAAGCAGGTTTAATGGCACTTTGAGAACTTATTTACAAGATTATTTACAAGAAAAAGAAGGGTACATCAGCAAAATGGCAAGCGTTAAGAGTTCATATCGAGAAGCGACTGGATGAGCCGTTTACCCAGGGCCCAGAGCGACATTTCGTGCTCTGCAGCGTCCTTAAAACCCCCTATGTCCAGCCCCTCTCTGAAGATGCTGACCAACCAAATCCAGGGCACGCCCCTGAGGTATCGGCATCCAATCGAACACATCACTGCACTGATGGTCTGAAGCACTGACTGGTCCGGCATCCATTCGTTGGGCGTGATCACTTGTTGGCGGGAAAAGCTTGGGAACGGCGAGGAGAGGAGGTACATTTCTATTCTTCAGCAAAGAAACCACAGGCTGGTTCTGACAAGTGGTTTTACTTCTCAGAAACCCGAGTGCACGTGGCGCCGCATCCGCTCCCAGCATTGTCCGTTTTCGACAATTGCAAATCTTTCCTGCATTCCTGGGAAATCACTTAATGGCTGTATGCGTCATGCTCCTTTCTTGTCCTGCACGTCAGCGGACATGTCACTCTGTCGTCTCCTTTGGAAAGTAGGCATTCCTCACTGGACGATAGGGCTTATCGACTGGAAGGGTGAACAAAAGAAAGAAAGCACTTCCTGCATTTCCCGCAGGGGGACGTTTCTTTGTGTTTTTCCAGACGTTCTCTTGGCAGGGTCAATTTGGCATTTGCAGAGTGTCCACAAAGCAAAACAGGCTTACAAAACAGGATTCCTGGAAACAGGCTCACTTAGAGCCATTGGACCATCACCACATATTCACAGCACTTTTCCATGCCCACAGGCGAACAATAGAGCGCGCAAATGCGGATGCTTGGTCGTAACAGCCTCCTCCCCCGCCAGAAGAGTCTCGGAGGGCAGCAGTCCCAGCTGGTGCATGAAGAGACGACTTAATGGCCTGCACGTGAACGCTTGAAGCTCGCTGTTGCTTGTCGCGTTGTCTTGATTGTTGTAGGCCAAATTGCTCGAGCTGTCTGAAACTCAACCACATGTCGAAGCAAGCACTCGGCTCCCGTCTGAAGAGACCAGGTTAAAAGAAAACTGCCATTGTTGTTCGAGAAAAGCCCACTCTCAAGACGTTCAGGACCCACGTATTCCTAGAAAACCAAACGTGCTGCTTTACATAGCCACACATATACAAGCGCACGAAAAAAAAAAAAACCTGATTATCAATTTGGATACATGGTGAGGAACATCTCGGACCGCTTAGAAAGAGCGGCTAAGCGCGTCCGCATTCCCATTTAACTTCCCCTTTTTGTATCTTATTTCAAAATTGTACTGCTGTAAAATCAAGCTCCACCTAAGAAGGCGACTGTTCTTCGATGTCGCAGTTTGCAGCCAAGCCAGGGGACAATGGTCCGTCTCTACGGTGAATTTGGCCCCTCCAAGATAGCACTGCAATTTTTGAATGGCCCATACAATGCAAGCGCATTCTTTCTCTGACGCGCAATAAGCCCTCTCTCTAGAACTCAGTTTTCTGCTCAAGTAGAGCACGGGGTGCTCATTACCGTCGTCATCTCTCTGGCAGAGAACAGCACCTAACCCTCGATCACTGGCATCACACTGGACCGTGAATTCTCGGCCATAGTCTGGAGCTCGCAATACCGGACGGCTAATCAGCACAGCCTTCAGGTTTACGAAGGAGGCTTCCTTTTGTTCGTCCCAGACTACATTTGTCGGTTCTGTCTTGCGGAGAGCGTCGGTCAGAGGGCTAGCCAAAGCTGAATAGTTACGGATGTAGTGATTGTAGTACCCAGTCAGACCCAGGAATGCTCGAATTTCCGTCTTCGTGCTCGGCCGCGGGTAGTCTGCTACCGCAGAAATCTTAATCTCGCTGGGTTTCCTGAAACCTTGACCTACATTGTGACCCAAGTAGTCCACGGTCGCCCTTGCCAGGCAACATTTCTCGGCCTTTACGGTTAGTCCAGCTTGACGCAAAAGGCTCAGTACAGCTCTTAGATGTACCATATGGTCCGCCCATGAGTCGGAAAAAACCGCAATGTCATCTAAGTAAGGCACTGCGAATGTTTCACACCCCTTTAAAACCCTATCCATGAGTCGGGAAAAACAAAATGGAGCATTTTTGAGCCCGAAACTCATCATTGTTGGCTGGTAGCTGCCCGTCGGAGTGACGAAAGCCGCGTATCTGCTGGCGCGTTCAGTGAGCGGTACTTGCCAGTATCCTCGAGTAAGGTCCAGCGTAGTCACATATGCCGCTCTACTGACCTGTTCTACTCTCTCCTCAATATTCGGAATAGGATACACTTGATCCCTGGTGAGAGAATTTAGCTTTCGGTAGTCTACCACAGGCCTAGGGTCTTTACCTGGAGCTTCTACTAAGATCATAGGCGAAGCATAATCGCTTTCCGAGGGTTTTATTACTCCCAATTCCAGCATGCGAGTTACTTCCCTATCCAGAATTTCTCTTTGCCTTGGAGAGAATCGGTAGCACCTTGATCGCACTGGCACGTCTGAAGTCAGCTCAATATCGTGCTCAGTCAAATCAGTCCTGCCTGGCCTGTCCACGAAGCAGGCCTCAAACTCTGTTATTATTTCGCCCAGATCGGACAGCTGGGATTTCTTTAGTTCTCCTCTCTGCTCCGTCTTTTTGAGAAGCTCCTGAGCGTTGCTTCCCTTTCCGCTGAGGCAAATCAAGTTGTCCCCCATCTCCTCGGGAAGGTTTAACGTTAGATTTACCACGGCTTGATCCATAGCTAAGTCCTCTCGGGTTCCACTTAAAAGTCTCGTGAGATTACTAGACACTGGCGGCAAGAGGTTACTCTCAAGAACGTCCTCATTCCGTGTCTCATCAAGCTCACTTTCAAGTTGACTTATCTGAGATGCCTCGCTCTCAAAGTTTTCTGACTCGCTATCTTCTACATCGACCACTGTTTTAACTGCCGTTTCCTCCGCTGTGGGTTCTTCTGGAATGAGCAGTGTAGCTAGTTCTCGCGCCTTTGAACGTGTTAAGGCTTGCACAACTCTGTCTCCGAAAAGGATGCCCCTCTTTCGCAGTAGCATGTCCGATTTGTTGGAGAACAAATACGGATAGCACTTAGGAAGCTTTCCTGAAACGGCAGCCTCGGTTGTTAATTCGCCGAAAGGGCCCTCGATGACCACGTTCGCGATCGGCAAGCACACGCTCTGTTCCTCCACTACCTGGCGGATCCACGCACACTGTCCTGTATAGTCGGAAGGCGACACATACGCCGGATGGACAACATCCATCGTTGCGGCCGAATCGCGCAGTACCTTGCAAGGCTTCCCGTTGACTACTAGGTCATGCATGTAAGGTTCCAAAAGCTGCATATTTTCATCGCAGTCACTGACATACGAGAAAGCAATCTTTTCTTTCCGGCAGTTGACGGCAATGTGACCCTGCTCATTACACCTAAAGCATGTGAGCGGCTTCCTAGCCTCAAGCTTATTCTTTGTGTTCTGCGCGTTGGTCACTTCCCCACTTTTCTCACTGCCATCTTTTCTAGGGCATTTGCCTGAAGAAGCCTTCCTTTCTTCGTTTGCAAATCTAGCAAAGTGCCTTTTCTGACGGTTATTCACTCTCAGCTTGGGATTGCGGGGCCTATCCACTACTGGGTTGCTGAATTGTCGGCGCGAAGCGTACTCCTCAATGAGTTCGGCAGCTTCAGTTGCCGACTTAATGTCGCCTCGGTCCTGTAACCAATTTCTTTCTTTTCCTGGGAGGCAGTTATAAAACTGCTCCAAAAGAATTCGCTCGACTACAGCGTCCCTATCACTGTAGGAATCAGTGCTCTTTAGCCACTCGCCCAAATTAACTCTTAAATTGTACAGGAATTCAGGGTAACTCTCGTCCCTGGACTTAGTAGCGTTCCGAAAACGTTGTCTGAACGCCTCGGCGCTAAGCCTATACTTTCTCAGAAGGCAAGCTTTGACCTTCTCGTAGTTGTCCGCGTCCTCCTTGCTTAGCCGCGCGACAACCTCCGCTGCCTCGCAGGGCAGAACCGTCAATAATCTCTGAGACCAAGTGTCTCGCTGGAAGGACAGTTTTTCGCAGGTTCGCTCAAAGTTAGCCAGATACAGACCGATATCCCCTGATATCACATATGGCTGCATGTACTTTGACATCTTGAAATCTGCCTCCTTGTTGAGAAGAGGTACCGCTAGCTGGGGACAATTGCCCGACCTCTTGCTCAACTCTAGTTCTAATTTCCGGAGCTCAATTTCTTGGTCCAGCTTTTTTGCTTCTCTTTCACGCTTCTTTTCCTCTTTTTCCCACTCACGTTCGCGCTCCTTTTCCTCTTTTTCCCGCTCTTTCTGCTGTCTGAGCTGCTCCTTTTTTTGACCGATGAGGTTCCATGCTTCACTGAGCTCCTCATCATCGCTTCCCAGATCAGTGATTGCCTTTATAATCAAGGGTTTTCGTGCCAAACCACTTGTATCAATTCCCAGTTCCTCACACAATAGCAACAGGTCCGGTTTCTGCAGCTTTTGTAGGTCCATGATCGCTCCGAGTGTCGGCTACTTCCAAAACAACTGTGCAAACTACCAAACCTAAAGGCGTTTCCACACTCTCTTTACCAGTTCTAAAATCTAACCCTGTTCTAGAACCTGGTCCACATCAGAAGAAAAGCCAAGCACTCACCCACACATGCGATCGATGTTCCGAGCTGCCCTCTTGTTGGCCGATTGCTGCTCCTGCTTGTTGCTTGGGATGCCACCTCCGATCACAAGATGTTGTGGCTTGTAGATTCAGATCCCCCTCGAATCACCAGATGTTGTAGCTTGTAGATCCAGATCCCACCTCCAGTCATCAGATGTTGTGGCTTGTAGATTCAGATCCCACCTCCAGTCATCAGATGTTGTGGCTTGTAGATTCAGATCCCACCGCTGCCACCAGTTGTCGTGACGCTGGGGCTACGTCGACCCGGCCTTCACTTGGTAGCGTGCAGAGACTCGGGGTTGAAGTAGGATTGAATCTTCGAAGTTGGTGAAATATGTACAAGCAGGTTTAATGGCACTTTGAGAACTTATTTACAAGATTATTTACAAGAAAAAGAAGGGTACATCAGCAAAATGGCAAGCGTTAAGAGTTCATATCGAGAAGCGACTGGATGAGCCGTTTACCCAGGGCCCAGAGCGACATTTCGTGCTCTGCAGCGTCCTTAAAACCCCCTATGTCCAGCCCCTCTCTGAAGATGCTGACCAACCAAATCCAGGGCACGCCCCTGAGGTATCGGCATCCAATCGAACACATCACTGCACTGATGGTCTGAAGCACTGACTGGTCCGGCATCCATTCGTTGGGCGTGATCACTTGTTGGCGGGAAAAGCTTGGGAACGGCGAGGAGAGGAGGTACATTTCTATTCTTCAGCAAAGAAACCACAGGCTGGTTCTGACAAGTGGTTTTACTTCTCAGAAACCCGAGTGCACGTGGCGCCGCATCCGCTCCCAGCATTGTCCGTTTTCGACAATTGCAAATCTTTCCTGCATTCCTGGGAAATCACTTAATGGCTGTATGCGTCATGCTCCTTTCTTGTCCTGCACGTCAGCGGACATGTCACTCTGTCGTCTCCTTTGGAAAGTAGGCATTCCTCACTGGACGATAGGGCTTATCGACTGGAAGGGTGAACAAAAGAAAGAAAGCACTTCCTGCATTTCCCGCAGGGGGACGTTTCTTTGTGTTTTTCCAGACGTTCTCTTGGCAGGGTCAATTTGGCATTTGCAGAGTGTCCACAAAGCAAAACAGGCTTACAAAACAGGATTCCTGGAAACAGGCTCACTTAGAGCCATTGGACCATCACCACATATTCACAGCACTTTTCCATGCCCACAGGCGAACAATAGAGCGCGCAAATGCGGATGCTTGGTCGTAACACCGTTGACAAGCCCCGATGCTGCGCCGCAAGACAGCGGCGCGCTGGAAGGAAGCAGTGGTGAGCGGCATCGTGGCGCCCGTCCCGTGCGGCAGAACCACCTCGCGCCGCGGCAATTTGAAGATGGTAGCCAGCGCTTTCGCCGATCCGACTTCTCGGGTCGCTCACACGCTCTGCCTCCGAATTGGACACTTTGAGTGGCAACGATTTCCCAGACTTATATAAGCAGGGGCGCTGCCACTTGGGGAGAGACGTCTCACCGTCACGAGCGTCCGTCGAGTGCACTTTTGCTCACAAGGTGAGGAAGAGTGGTAGCCTTCTCGGTAGTCGCTCTGCGACTACAGTTGCGCCTTGCTTGCTTGGCCCCCGTCTGCTGTATATAACGCCCTGTAAATAGTGAATAAAGACGCCTGTCGTTCATCTCATCGACACTGACTCGGTTTCATCGCTACCGCCAAAGCAGCAGGCAGCTCTCGTTCACGAAACGGGTGACGAGCACTACTGGACCAACCTCATGGAACACTGTGCCCACTGATGCTCGCTCTACGCGGGAGCTGCAAAACACGCACATGTAAAAAGTCAAGGTACGACAACTAGTTCATATACGCACAGGGTCAAAGATCGCAAGGGTGTGAAGAAGCAGAAGACATGCGCGTTTAGCTGCAAAAAGTTCATTCTCTACGTTCGGAATCGGAAACCCGTTACAGCGCCCCGCCATGTCAACTGCTGCTACTACCCGCCAGCGTGTCATGTCCGTGGTTTCTCTGATTTTTCGCTCCCAACGTCGGCACCAACTCCGGATTTTCTGCGTAATGTGCCCTTTAGCGCTATCGACTGTAAACAAAGACGAGGCTAATACAAGATTACTATTGGTCTATATGGTTTAAAGGTACGTATGGAGCGCTTTGTGCGACCATGGGACACATACACCATCTGGTAGAAAGGAACCGAGCTCTCGAGAGATACTGCACAGGGCGTGTAAGAAAAGGAACGCGTACGCACCGCGTGGATCATTTGGGAGCGTGGATCATCAGAGCAGTCGTTTTCCGAGATTGATTGAACGTCCTTTATTGAATAGGAAGGCTCATGGCCATGGATGGGGTAAATGGCAGAAGGCAGAATCTTCATTTTTACAGGTCGTCAATCAAATCATGTTACTCTGACCAGGCCACTAAGCGAGCCATACTTGGCAAATATCATTTGTGTGTTAGCATCAGTTCCTAGAAGGGAACGGTAGTTCAGGCGGGGTTCGATCTCGGTGATTACGTGCCCCCACTGTACGACTCTAACGCGTGGCGGCATATCTCATCTACTCTTTCGGAGATGCATGGAAAATACACGATGGGCAAGGCAAAAGAGAGGTGCGGGTGTGCTTACGTTATCTCTAATCGGTCCCAGCTGTTCCTCACCAATATATCCGAATTGCAGCTCATTTTTTCTTTTTTTTTCATACGCTTTTGTGTGTGACTGCGTAGAGTAGAACGTTCGATTTTCTTAGCGCTTCTGCCATATGGTGGGGGCTCTTCTCAAACCCCGGCCGGACTTAAGCACCATGTCTCCAACAACTGGTAAAGAAAGATTGATGGCTGTTGATCCTTCTTTGCTGGTCTCTTCAGATGGGCACCAAATGCTTGCTTAGCATCCATCTGTTTAGAGACGCCTCGAAGAATCTGGTCAACGGCAAGACAATGCGGCAACCGACAGCCAGCTTCGGGCGTTTCTCTGCTGGCTATTATGGTGTCTCTTCGTAGAGTAGCTGCTCTCCGTGACCCTTCTGGCGGGGAATGAGGTTGTTGCGACCGTACACAGCTGGCGGCCTGGAGCCGCTTCGACTGACCATCTGAAGATAGAAAAAAAAAGAAAAAGAAAACGCGCCGCCCCGCGCGCAGGTACTGCCTGAAGCGTCTTCGCACGATTAGTTCAACGGGTGATGTTTCCTGGCGAGGATGCTCACTATTGGAGTGAGCGTAGAACAGCCGTTCGAAGAAAGAAGGGAACCAGGCGTATGCTAAGCCCGGCGCCCGCGACGCCCGACGTGACACACATGTGCTGCCTGCACCGCCATGCCTGCTCGCCGTTCATATGGCCTACAAGGTTTCCGTAAACCCTACTATCTAAGCGGCGATGTGTTTGATTGGCGCCCGATCTGGTCAGCGTTATCAGGTAGGGACTGAGGGGTTCTGAGGAGGATGCTGAGTGAGAAATTGGGGCTTTTGGCTCTGGTATTGATGGCTCATTCAGGCGCTCCTCACAATGAACTATTCGTTCTTGTTTTGAAACGTTTTCATCATGTAGATAAGTTTTCGTAAAAATGTCACTCTGGTTTTCCCAATCTTGAAGCTTCGCTTCTTCATCAATTCAAAGATTCAGCGCACTACTAAGTGGAGAAGTTCAAAGAAACAGTTCAAAGAGACCGTTCTTGGGAAAGCTGGTTCCTGCTCTTTCAAACGCGGTGAAAGAAGCGCATATAGAATGCTTCTGCGTAGTCTTCACATTAATTCGAGGAACTGCGCAGCTGAGCTTGACGAAACAATCAATGAGGTCACAGCCGATGTTACACAAAGGATGATCCGTTGTTCCGTTTCGTTGTATGTTTTGTATTTTAGTTTCTGGTCGCTTTAGAATTAGCTACTCAAAATGTTTTATTGCACACATTATAGGTGGTTCTGAGAAACATAAAGCGCCTATTAGCTCGAAAAGGCTACTCACACTGTTTGGGGAAATGCTCTAGACATATTTTCGCGTAGCGAGTTGTCTGCGGGGGTGTCGGTAGGTCGCCACGCCCCTTCCAGCCTGACGGGAACAAGTTCGCGTCGACGGGCTCAGGCTTGGTGGAACGAGCAGGCGTCACTTCCGCGTCAACTCTGGCCTTGCGAGTGTATAATGGTTGCACGGCCTTCAGACATGGGGAAATTGAGAGAGAGAGGCGGGCTCAGCCAGCTGTTTCTAATCGTGCCCGTCGATGTGACACTGTTTCGCTTTAAACAATGCGTCTCACTCACTCAAGCAGCGGCCGCGTTGCGGGCCTCGCCAGCGATGCGTCCGTGCTCAACGAGCTCTTTATAAGGCCGGAAAATGATTAATCAAAATGCGGGGTCCTTTTTTTGCCGCTCGACGCCGCGCGTGGTATGCCGAAGCGTTGCGCATTTGCATTTGAAACGGGGTCAGGCGTGGATGCGGAGACCGGCACTCGGGTCTCGTACGCTGAGGAGGAGCGATCACCACTTCTGAAATAGCGGTTCGTCAGCCTTCCTCTCTCCACGGCCATCAAACAGCGCCGCTACACCAACGCCCGCCTCTCCTCCGATCGACATTTTCGCTGAGTAAAAGCAGGATTTCTCTGCTTGCGTCTCCCTTGCCACCGGATCTGTCTCTCTTGATTTTTGCTTCCGTTCCATTCTTGCGGATCCCGTCCCGACGGTACTTGTTTGCTTCCTTCCGAGACTGGCCGGCGGCGACGCGACAAAGCCGCCCCCACTCCAAGAGAGCGCCCTGTGCCCGCCGCTACACTAAACACGACCATCGTTTTCGGCGGGCCTGCTCTGGTGGTAAAAAGGCACGCGCGGATGAAAGGACGTCCTTCGGAGCGCCACCTGGGCTCCAAGCAAGCAGAAGCAAGCGCACTTCGCGTGTCGGCCGGAGACATCCCCCCTTGTTGCACGGTTCTTGAGGGCAAGCGAAATCGAAACCACCCGAAGAGGAGGAGGAGAGCGCGGTGGTGACGGCGGGACGCTTTTTTTTACGACCGCCACCGGGAGTACCCCCCTGGAAAGCTTCTGGATAAAGTCAGCTGCAGGGCTCGCTGCCCCGAGCAGACGACGCGGGCGTTGCCGTCTACTTGTTTGTGCGGGTAGGCTGCGTCGCGTCGTTGTAGCTTCCTCTTCTTGCGACTGGGGCACCCGCAGTGCTCACCGCGCCCCCCTTGCTCGCAGCTTTAGGCCTTTTCCATCATGTTATCTTCACTTTTCGTCGCATTGTCCCGGTCGCAGCGGCTCCCCGGCGGTCTCTTATCTGAGGGCTGCTTTATTCGGTTCTATTTCGGAAGCATCCGGGCTTTGATTCATCGTCTGCTTTGAGTCACGGCTTCGCGTTTGCTTGCCCTCAGCGCCTGCGTCATTTGCCTTTCACTTTCACGTGTTTGTTTAAATCAACCTCCCTCTCTCTCCTTCCTTGCTGTAACCGTCACTGTTCCGTTTTTATTCTTGTTTCTGTTTTGTTTTTTAGCGACAACCTCCCTCCTCACCGTACTTGCATCTCTTGCGAGGTTCGCAGTGTCATCTCAGCTGTGCTGTCATTCCTTGTCTTTGGGGGCTCTCCTCGAATATGTTCTTCTGAGCCTCGCCGTCGTGTTTCACAGCTCCACACTGTTTCCTGTTCCTGTCGGATGCTGACGCCGCCTGCAGAAAATGGCTTATTTTTGTCTGCTTTAAAGCGGATGCTGCGCGCCCTACCGAACCAACTAGCTTTTTTCTGACGAATACTGAAGCCGTGCACGCGCACGCGCGTCTTTCGGAGCTGTGCACAACACCGGTCTCTCGGGAACAGAAGGTGAGTGGGTGGGTGGATGGATGGGTGACAAAACGCACCCTTTGAAATGTGTTGATTCATTCACTTGACCACTGGTGTCTCTAAACACCAGAGCCTCAGGGAGAGTGGTTGTGCGTGCATAGGCATCCGAATGGATGCCATCATATTCGAGCGTAAGATTTTCCGCTGTTTCTGCGAAAACAGCTGAACCGTCAGAAGTGGCGATGGGAGGAGACACTGTAAGACAGAAGACATACCCGTAAGACAAAGAAGACATATCCGTTGAGCATGTTCTTTTCTCTCCCAACGCATCTGTTAGCACTGTTGAGTGATTCCCCTCAGAATGTTTGCACGTCATTTTTTCGGAACATGTGTCTTCCTTAACCTACTCGGAACTTAAAGGAACGAAGGAACGCAAGGATTGAAAAGAAAAAAAAAAAAAGAAAGCTGTTTTGGAGGAACCAGTGGCTGTTTTCTTAGTGCAAGCCTTCGAACTAAACATTTTGTAAATTAATTTCTTTTTTGTTTGTTTCTCTCTGCATTAATTTTTTCGCTTTCTTTATAATGACTGTATTAATATCAACAAGCACGAATACCTAAAACCACCAGCATTCGGCAAGAACAAACCACGACAAGACAGGCCGTTTATCGCCCGCTGTGGAATATGTGATAGCTGGAATAAGTGACAGCTGCCACGTGGTAGCATAACTTCGATATCGGCAGATGAATTTAGTGTCAAGGTGGAAATATTTTATGCCCCGAAAACTGCAACATTGTGAGCAGTCACTCCTTTATGATTGGTTGCTCCGAAGCAACAATACACGGAGTGTTTCTTGCTAATGCATCATAGATCTTTACCGATCGAAATGCACAGTGTTTCTTGTTGGTCAACGTTCCCTGCTCAACGCTCAATGTTCACATTCATTGTTATTCTGTTTTTATTTCTAAAACAATACTACGACAGCCAGAGCGAGACCTCGGGTGGCCGCAGCTACCCCGTGAAGAGGCGTAGCTACCTACGGTTTCCTCGTAAAAACCCAGCCTGCCATGACATTTGAATTCACGTTAACCCTATGCCACGGGCAGGAGCTGCCAACTTGGGTCGCCCCTTTCATATAGGAGCGTTCATATCAGAATCAGCCTGCCAGAACCGTTTGCATTCTCGTTACCCCTACGAGAAGCAGGCACGTCCATATAGCTTTGTTGAAGCGTGACTTTATATGCGTGCTGGTAGCTTGCGCTCTCGCGTCATACCCCAAAAGGATGAAATCAAGTGTCTGCAATAATGTAGCACCGTACACTGATAGGGCGTGATAGGGGAATAATGTAGCAGGCACAAGAAGCTTTCGCATTTCAACTATGGTTAACCAGAGCTAAACCATAATTATTGTTTTCCTACGATGTATTGGAAGTTGTCTGTACAATTGTAATTTTGTACCCACACATGTATGAGCGTTTGAAGAAAACGCTTAGATTAATAATAAATAAAATAAAATATATAATTCTAAGCAGGCATGCAGTTAACCGTTTCTTCAGATCTCCGTTTAAGCAGCATCGAGCAGGAAAAATCTTAATATCTGTAAAGAATCTTTGGATGCGCGCGGCACCGTTGAGACCACCAGTCATTTGGTTTGCTTTCTCGACACCCCGCTGAGGCGGTCTCACCCACCGCGCGAGTCGGCAAGGAGCGCAAGGCAGACGCGGCATTGACCAGCCCAGCCGCCCGAAGTCCCCTTTCCGTGAAAGACGCGGCCGCACGCGTCGTTCTTCGCAACGAGCGTCTTGTTCGTTATGTCGGCAGACCTTTTGAAGAGCGAACACTGCTGGACGAAACGGGGTCGGGCGCTAGCTCTTGACAGGGAACAATAAAAATGACGAATTGCGGACGCATGCGCGAATAGCAGAGGTTTTGTGATGGCTCCGAAGCCCGAAAACACTGCATGTCAACAGTTCTCGGGGAACGGATTGGCGTAGGGAATCGCCGCAGGACAGAAAGGATGCCGCCGCATTTCTACAAACAGCAAAGGGTCGGTTCAGCCCCTCCGTTTGTTGTCCGCGACGGTAGCCGCTACCTATATAATACCGAGACCCGCCAGTGAAACGGGTCTTCAGGAAACCAGCGCGCATGTGAAAGTATTTCGCGCATGTGAAAGTATTTCCATTTGTTTTCCTTTTTCCTTCAGATAGAGAGTTTGTGTAAAACGGTAGAACTATCGGGCGTGTCAGTGGGCAGTCATTTTGAGGCCCATTCTTGGAATTCGGACTTTTTAAAACAAAAATTGTTGTGCAACGCGGAGGAAGTATCAGGTGTGACACGCCCATCATATCAAGTTCATTCATGGAACACCTGATTTATTTAAAATCAAATTGGACGTTAATTGTGCACTGTGTGTTTTAGGTAGATGGTTATGAATGTTGTGGAAATTAAAGGCAATCCATGCAGTTTGTAAATCCATCATGTGTTGAGTTTGCTGTGACCGCGGATGATGCAAAATGTTGTACGGGCGCCTGTAAAACCGAACCCGGGAGCGTGAAAAATTGTTCTGAGCTTAAATCCCTTGGATAGACTACGTTGTGCTGAACTCATGCAGAGCCACGGCGCACTGAGTTTTAGTACGTAGTTGCGAAGGAAATCCGTAAAGCTCACTGATTGCAATATTTATGGGAAATTGGGTATGCTTCGGAAGTCCTATAGTTACCGGGTGGGCACTGGTAAATTGACTGGTACTGCCGCATGGTGGATTATCACAAAACACCATCTTCCGAGCGCCTAAAGTAATTTCAAACTGGCAAAGGCAACTCGTAAGAGGCGTATTATATGGGCCCATCCTACACTCTTTTTGTTCAGGGTATAGGGCGCCTATTGCGTATAATTTACAGTCTTATACACTTCGTGTTCATGTATTCCGTGACCGGCGGGAGTAATATTTTCAAGAAGTCCGTTTTATTTTTATTAAATGTTAAGGCAGAATAATAATTAAAGAGGGCGATCCCGCTTCGCTTAAGGAATAATTAAAGGCCCTTCCGAGTTTAGGTCTAAAGTGAGACTCGGCGCAAAAGAAACTTTTGATCTTCACTCAAGACAAGCCTGGAATGGCATTAGCACTGCTAAATATGACATCGCATTGAAGCCAGGTCAAGCCTTGGTACGTTTGCGCATGCGTAAACAGAACTAGAAGACCCGATCGTCAGACATCTTATAGTAGCGCGAAAAAACACACACAAGACAGGGTACAGGACGAGCGCTCGTCCTGTACATTTGAGCGCTCGTCCTGTGCCCTGTCTTGTATGTGTTTTTTCGCGCTACTATAAGATGTCTGAAGTTCTGCACCAACTAGGCCGACAACACATCTTACTGAAGACCCGATCGGCTTGCGCGTAATTCCCCCACCTCACATTTCCGGATGTCCACCGCGGATTTGTGCCCGGCTACGGCAAAAATTGTACCATGATTTTGCGTTACAACAACTCGTCCGCCGAGTCAGTGCATTTGGTGTGCCAAGCAACCACTATGTAGTGAGGTAGGCTGTGATCTTAATATCACCTCGAGTTAAAATGAGATACACTTAAGCGCCGCCGCCTTTAATGGTATCACGTAATAGCGTAATGAGTCCGTTGCGCGTGGTAATGTCGGGGAAATCATGTTACCTTCTTCAAAATTGCCAAATACGCAAACGCAGTTTCTATTTGATGCATAAAGAATGCTATAGAGACCATTTATGGAAGTGCAATGCGGAAAAGCCCAACTCAACGAGCTTTCAAATGCTATAGTTCTACAGTCCATAAATGGCTTGGTTTAGTAAGTGCATGGGATTTAACCTCCCAAATCGACTCAAGCTACGACAGACGCCGTACAGTGGAGGACTACAAAATGTTCTACCACCTAGTGTCCTTTAACAAGGGCATCCCTTAATTGCCTTTCGCCTCCATCGAAGACCGATCGAATCACACTCGACAAAGAACTGAAAACGAGGCTCGCCTTTCATATTAGTGACGGCCCCCAACTTGACAATATAATAATCCCCCCCCCCCCCTCCGCCCGAAAAAACAACACAAATTTAGAAGTAAGAACTTTGATTGGTGAACTTCTGTAAATCATCCTGCTCTACAACATATATGACGTCTGCCTTGCTGTAAACATCAAAACATACCGCACTGACATATGTCTCCTAGTTTTTATATTAAAGTTTCTAACTCGGTAAAGAAAACCACCCTTTCTATAACAACAATGAAGGAAAAATTTTATATATTGGTTAATTGACAAGTGTACAAAAATATCTTCATTGTTTGGCACTCGATGCTAGTGGGAGTAGACAATGCGCACTCGAGACGAGACGTGTGCGAATGGTGTGCTGCCCATGCAAGTGCGCAGCGAAGAGCACATTTTGTCACACGGTGTACGCCTCTGCTTCCCGTTGCTCTTTGCACGATTTCTCCCCGTCTCCTCCTCCGGTCGCCCTTACCGAAGTTGAGCCGTTCCCCACGCATATGCCGTGTGTGGTTACGAACTAAGGCCCGACATCTTTATTTGTCATTTCCGACTCCAATGAGGTGCCATCGTCTGCTTCTGCCCGAAAGCAGACGAACCATCAACCGCTCACTGCAACGGCCACCCCCGCCACTCCGCAAATTGCCTTAGCTTGAGAGGCGACTTGCTATGGCGGCACGGTCACCCCGGGCTCATCTGGCACTGTTCCAATCGTCTGGGGCATCCAGCTGCAGTTCCCGCAGCGCCGCGTGTCACATGTACCCGCCTCAAATGAGCTCAAAGCTGAAAACCGACACGAGAAATAAAAAAAAAAAAAAAAACTTTTCACGGCGGCATTTTCCCTCACCCGTTTCCTACACATCCCCGGCCTCCAAGTAATAACATCCGGGCTCCGAGGAAGACGGCCTGTGCGCGACGTCGTCTTGTCGTCGTGTCCTCTCGTCTGCGGGTTGCGCCTGCTTTTCGTTAGGCTTTACGCAGGTGGCGCTCTTTACGTATCTGGCGGCAGGCGACAACCGCTGCCGGCGCGCTTTCGTCTCGGCGGGGCCATTAATCATTGGCGGACCGAGGGAAAACATGGTGTCGACTCTCGGCCCGCTTCATGCTGGAATGGGTTCTTGTTTTTTGGAAAGAACAGCGCACTGCACTCGAGCGGGATGGCAAAGGAAGCGACCGAGTATGTGAGGGGAGAAAAAAGAAAGCACGGAGCGAGTGATTACAGAGAGGACTGCCACAAGCTCATATAAGCGGGATTCTGGCCTTCTCTTCACCATAACTCATCCGTGCTGTCTTGTAAGGGCGTCGTAAACTGGGGACGCAATTTCTTTCCTGTCTACTCCGTTGACTGTGGCACAAACGAGAACTCGGGGAATCTGTGTTGGCGGAATAAACAAGGAAGGCATCAGCGAAGTAAGCCTGAGTCATCCCAAAACAACCAGGTGTATTACAACGGTGACAAGGCGGCATATTGAGATGCATTCTCACCGTTTACAACCGCAGAGCCGGTATAACGGGCATGAAAGGCAAAGTTGAAGATCCGTATCTGCCGCGCTTCACCGTACATCATTCCCCGCTGATCATTACTTTACGTTTTTCCGTCATATTGTGCTGTGAGGCGAACTAGTTCTTTAAACGCTCTGTCGTTCACATCGCCTTACTTAGATTCACAAAGTCGGTCTCGATCTCTCGAACACAAAACATTTTTTTTTTTCATTCATTTATTCCTATTGAATCTTGTGAAATGAATCACATTCCTTCTGAAGTTGTGTCGATTGTTGATAATAGACTTTTCCGCCACTCATTAGCTGCCATGGCATAGTCAGGAGAGTGCTGCTTTTACTATGTTTGACTCATTTTTATTGTTCCTGCTTCAGGTTCCACTGCTGTGCCGTAAAGCTCGTCGAGCAAACAAGCAAAGGTCAGGGAAAAGACATTTTTGCCCACGTCTCAACAACAATACGGGATGATCGAGTAGTTGACAAGCACACTTAGGGATATAACAAGACGGGCGCAGTCACACGCAGGCTTTGTTCTACGAAAGCCGCCGCCGATCGCCTAAAGCAGCCACGAATGCGTGTACGGCGTCGGTTGAGGGTACACATTGTTGGATTGTTAAAACGTTTATTTGGGGCCTGCAGTAGAACGCGCGCTCGCGCGCGCGCGCTCCGGACGGGGCCTACGTCGTCCTCTGGGCACCGGCCGCGCGGCCTGGGTCCCCGCTCGCCGTTGCCGGCTCGCTGGTTCTCTGCCGGGCCAGCACCTTGATGACCTGCTGGACGGCCCAGAGTTGTTCCTTTTGATTGTCGCTTCCAGTCGCGGCGGGATCCTCCCAGACTTAGCTTCTTCCTGGTACTTGTTGCAATTCCACAGAATGTGTGCGAAGCCGGCCGTCTCCGTTCGGCAGACTCTGTATTTGTCTGTCGGGTGCGTCCCGGGATACATTCTGCGCATCGGCGACGGGCTGGGGAGTGAGCCCGTCTGTAGCTGTCTGAATAAAACGGCTTGCTCTCGACTGAGCCCCGAGCAAGGGGGTGGAAGAGTTCTGCGAGCGTACACAGAAAAATTTAGTTATGCTATGACGCCGTGCGACATCACGATTTGCGGCATGAGGAATTTCAAGCTAGTTCAGTGATATACAGGCCAGTGCTCCTTTTTCACGCTTGAATCGGGTGTTTTTTTTTTTTTTTTTTTTTTTTAATAAAAAACGACTGTGTGTCTGATTCATATTTTTTCTCAAAGTTCGCTTGGAACCAGATGTGCCAGCGGTGCAAGCGTAACCTGGAAGGGTACGCTAGCGGTAAAAGTTGGCTGTGCCTATAGTTGACGGCGTACACTTTTTTTTTAAGTAAAACAGCGCGACTCAAACTACCTCAAGAGGACGAAATGAGCGGCAACACGCAAATGAACAGCTGGCGCGTGCAGTGCCGTTTTCGTTTTGTTTCTCGTTTTCCTGTACGTGGTCTGCGTTGTTTTAAGTCACAGCAAGGAGTGCACGACTGCATAAGCCGCTCAAGCGTGTCCTTCACATGTAAAAATACGAGGGACTTTAGCGACTAATGTAGTGAAAGGTGAAAGCCTGAGTGCCGCATTCTGCTACGCAACCGGCACTAATTAGTCAATAATATCAACTAATAATTAAATTGAAAAATTATGCGTTTAATTAAATTAAATTGACATTACTTCTGAAATAATAAATTATTTAAGTGAACATTGACTAGTAAATAATTAATTAGCTGTTAATTAGTCATTTATCATTCATATCATATGGCTATATAAGGCACGTATTTCGCGCATATTGTGGTGATGCTCTGTGATTGGTCGAGACCTCTATGACGTCATCCCACCTCGGCCAATCATAAGCCGCCACAAAAGCGGTGCACGTTTTGTCCACGACAGCATGAGCCATTAAAGGCTTTCGCTTTAATATTCACTATAGTGACCACTTCCAACGATTTTAATCCTGCTAATAATCACGAAGCGTTCTTTTTATACGTATCGTGCACTACGCATCACAATGTTATCATCGCGCGTTGCAGCGTTTAGTTTTCATGTGCATAATGTATATGTATACTGACTGTACTGAATGTCTACATTCGATGTTGTTCCATACCGTCCCCCGCATTATTGCCCTGAAGCGGACTGTAGACAATTTTATAAATAAATAAATAAAAACAAATAAATAACAAGAGGCCAGGACAGGCTGAGAGCATATTCCCAAAGATACTATCAAAATTTACGGAAGAAAAGAAAACGTCGAAAGAAATAACACTTTGAAAAGGGAGAAAACGAGACAGCGCACATAGCCGAGAGCTGGCTGACCGCCTGAGATAACTGGAACAAATTAAATGACAAATGCTGCAGAAGATATAGCTGGGCCACCTGATGTCTCATAAGCAGCAATATGATACTTCAGTTTTTACTTTTAGAGAGTAGTCTTACCCTTCGCATTTCAATCCCAAACTCATTCATTTGAGCGTCTGACGTTGAGCCGCCGAAGCTCCCATGCTACTGCCCCTTCTTCTTTCTCGTCCGTGCGCCACCGAGGGATCGCCCCGATCGTGGACACGGAGGCTCTCCGCTGTGATGCCACGTGACTACACTCCGTTTCATACATCAGGTGCAACGCAGCGAAAGCTACGCAAGTAGTCCGCAAGAAAAAAAAAAAAAAAAAAAGGAGCCGAATCACTGCGCGCTCATTTCGTGGCCGAGTGGTATCTGCGGAAACGGGCTCTATTCCAGGCCTAAACGTTTTCAATAACATGCTTTGCATGCCGGGACATCTTCGCAGTGCGGTTCTTGTAAAAAAAAAAAAAAAAAAACCGCTCCGGAACAGGCAGTCGAGATCGCTGCGTTTCGCAGCATCTCTGGCAGCATGAAGGAACACTCTGACAGAGGGCACCGCTGGCAGTGTTGCGGGGCAGTAAAAACGCGACACGAACGAAAACGACAAACAAAACATACAAATTCACCGAACCCAATCTTTTCTACCTAAAGAAAGGTGCTTTTTATGGAGTTGATGACAAATGTAACATGTATTAAGCTTGGAGACAAACCAACTATTATTTCCTCTCGTCAAGAGCAGGCACTATTTTTCATCGCGGATGCGGGGTGCGCGAACAAGAGCTCTAGCTTTGGCAGTGTAGCACATGTTGTATGAAACGAAGTATAGGCAGGAGATTTAAGAACTGCTTCACCGGCGCTTTGCTACTCAGTCACGCCATGGATGAGGTCGGTCCGACTGACTCGGACCGATATGCTAAGCCTGATCATTCAGCCGATGATAGCTGGCCGAGAAGCATCAGCGGAGAGAAAGCATGATCGATGAAGAGCGCGAATGCTCGCGTAGAGACAAAAACTTCGTAGCCATGCCGGAGGTTAAAGCGGGATAAAGCTTCGCAGTTTTTAAAACAGGCTTTTTCTCGTGTTTACTTCTGAACGCAATGTATTCGTTGCTGTCTTTAGAATACTATTTTCCATTGCATAATTACCGATTGCTTTCTTTTTTTTTTTTTTTTCGAAGTACGGGTGAGAACGCTCTGAGGTCAAAGGTCAGATGTACTTTATTTTGCCTTATTTGCTAAACATATCATCTGATCTAGGAATAATCAACGTACATATGAACTTGTATAGAACATTTGTTGCAGTATGGAACGCTATCGCCGTGAAATAAAATGGCAGCGTAGAATTTAACAGATTGGACCATAGGAGAAGCACGTAAATAGAATTTTATTTAATTACGTTGCTAAATCCAATGAGCGAGAAAAAAAAAAAAAAACAAATGAAAACAATAAGCACACTCGCACTTACACACTTTGTTTCAAACTTTTTTCTGTGGAATCGATTTCATGCCAGGATAGCTGCGGTTGTGATTAAAGCAAGTGCATTTTTTTGGCCACGGTAAGCTGATTCGGCCTTACCTCAATCACGGAACGAACTGGAAAGAAAGAAAAGACTGCTCGCAACAGAAATACAGAGGGAAAAGAAAGACTGATATCATGCTTCCGCATGATACATGGCAGTGATGAAAATGTCCCTGAACCAGTCCGCGGAAGCCACAACCTGACAAAGTTTGGAGACGCCTGTATGGGCATGATTTTTCATTGGCGGTGGCTTGTTAGTACTACGATTGCATAAGCATTGTCAATTAACTTAAATGCCACGAAAAAAACAATAAATGGTGCTTCAGAATCGCTAACTGCATGGATATACATGCAGAAGCACTGTTAATTAGCACTCGTTTTTGCTAAGTTCTATTTCGTTTAGCTTCTACTTTGCCTATCATAGCACCGTCGGCATCACAACTAACAGTAGCATCAGCAGCACAGCTACGATAAAGTGATTGGCCAGCTGGGGATTCGAAGCGCGCTTTACGCGGTCAACATCCGATCTTATTGGGTTTATTAAGCACCGGATTGATGACCTAGACAGGAAAAGTAGAAAGGTACGCGTGAAAATCAATATGCAGAAGACTAAGGTAATGTTCAACAGCCTCGGGAAGGAACAGCAGTTTACATTAGGTAGCGAAATACTGGAAGTAGTAGGCGAATATGTCTACTTAGGACAGGTAGTAACCTCAGATTCGGACGATGAAAAGGAAATAACAAGAATAATAAGATTTGGTTGGAGCGCATTTGGCAAGCACTCGCAGATTGTGACTAGCAGCTTACCGGTACCGCTCAAGAGGAAAGTATACAACAGTTGCATATTACCTGTACTCACCTATGGGGCTGAAACGTGGAGGCTAACCAAGAGAGTTCTACTTAAGTTGAGGACAACCCAGAGGGCTATGGAACGAAAAATGATAGGGGTAACATTAAGAGATAGAAAGCGTGCAGAGTGGGTCAGAGAAATAACTCAAGTTGCCGACATTCTAGTAGAAATTAAGAAGAAGAAATGGGCATGGGCGGGTCATGTAGTGCGAAGAGCGGATAACCGATGGTCGCTGAGGGTAACAAACTGGATTCCAAGGGAAGGAAAGCGTAGCAGGGGACGGAAGAAAGTTAGGTGGGCGGATGAAGTTAAGAAGTTCGCAGGGGTCAAGTAGATGCAGCTAGCACAGAACTGGGTTAATTGGAGAAGTATGGGAGGGGACTTGGCCCTACAGTGGGTAAGGTCAGGCAGATGATGATGATACACATGAAGCGACCGACTACCAAGGTGGATGGCACATTATATATAGTCTAACGTACGGGTCAGCGGAAATATATCCGGATTCCGAATTTGCGTCTTTTTCAGAAGTGCCGCTGTCTTTCTGCCCTCGAGTCAGTGACTGGTGGAAACACCTGAACCGGATGGCACTAGCACATGCGGTTCCAGCGCTTCCACCTATCAAATTACTCGAGATCATGGAGGTAACGCGTTTAACGACGCTTCTGAAAACTGCTCGGCCAGGGCTCGAAACCCAGTGACAAAGAAATTTTGTTGTTCTTGTTTTTTTTTTTTTTGTTTTTTTTTTGTTAGCAGTTGAGGAAGGCCACTTCGGCTGAATCCGAGAAATTAGGTCGCAAAGCTTCTGCAAGAATTCTAACCTTTTCTTGTAAGCTGCACCAACGGCAAGGTACCTGCCGGCGAGATAACGACGAACATAAAGTGGATGTCAAGTGACTACGGAGCCCTGGTTACCAACTATTTTACGTAATTAAGCAACAATAACGTCGCGACACAGGGTCACTGCATCAGAAGGAACCGGCTTAATCCACAATTGACCCAATTTGATCGGCGCACGGTGCCCTAGCAGTCGGACGCAACTGGCGCGAAGAGGACGGCTCTTTTAATCATGCCTAGATTCCCGCCAGTACGGGAAAGGAAAATCAGATATATAAAAAAAGAAAAGCACAGCAGTAGCGAAAGGACACGAGGAACTCGGAATAAAAGGAAAACGGTCGGCCGCGAGGGAGATGAAAGACGGCCGGTCTTCCAAACCTGGGCCTTTTTTTTCTCTCCCCTCCTCCCCCTTTCCCTGGCACGCGCGGGCTTGAGCAGTAACAAAGGACCCGAGATGCATGTGTGCCCAGGAGGCGGTGGTGGCAACTGCGCAGCTTGCAAGCAGGAAAAATATATATATGGGGCCCCAGGCTCCAACGTCCCGGCTGGGCCACCACCGCTGCGAAGCCGTTCAACTGCGCCGCAGCTGCCGACTCTGCCTGGCACACTATTCTTTTCATGATCTTTTTTTTTTTTTCTCCTTTTCATTCCAACCCCGCGCTTGTGCGCTCCGCTACGACTGCTGCTCGCCAGAGTGCGGGGGGGAGACAAGAGAGCCCCGTATTGGTTAGCCTCCTTTCTGCCTTGCGCGCAGCAGGATCGCATTTTCGAATTTATGTGCAGCGTTGCAGTTTTGACGCGTCGTCTCTGGCTGCATTGTAAACGCTGCACGCAACGGGGTGGCAGAGCGAACGGCCCGGACGGGAGGCCCCAGTCGTTAGGAGACGTCCGGCCGCTGGGGAAGGCTAACGACCCCGCGGGCGACACTATGTGCACAGCCTGCTGCGGGCCCGACGTTCGCGTAGTCTACCGCGCAGAGTCCGACTTAGCGAGGATTCGCAGAACCGCTGTTTCCTGAGAAGAGAGGGCAAAGTTCAAAAGGGGCGGGGTCATCATGATTGTCATTAATTAGCTCGAGCAAGACAAAGGCATGAGACCAGGCTGTCGTGTAGCGAAATCTCGTCGCTCTTTTTCTGCCATCGACTGCATTCCGCGGCACCTCGCAGAAGAGAGGAGCGATTAAGAATCGTTCTCCCCTCCCTGACCACGTTTATAGCATTTAATTTGAATCCGTGATGAACTGCCCTGTTTTACATTTCCGTGTAACAACGCGCGCTGTCCTCCGGCACAATTCGAGCGGTTCGGTGCGCATTGGAAGCTACTCGTCGGTTTGAGATCGATCATTTTCTTTCACGCACTGTGGTGCTCTCTAACTTAAAATGTTGTTCCTCGACTGCAATTTTCGTCATGAAGTTTTTAGGCCTGGTTTGGATTCTGCTGGGTTACATCCTCCATTCTACTGTTTATAGGGATTCCTATTAACTTTTGTGCCAAAATATTTCAGTTTACGTGGGGAAACACCTATTCAGTCACACATCATCACACCTTCTTGCATTGTAAAGAGAAAAAAAAAAACGAAAAAAAAAAAAAAACGGAGAAGACTGCCTTCTTTTTTTTTTGTTTTTTGATTTTTTTTTTTTCACTTTGTTGAGTTTAGACAGAATAGGCCCTCAACACAGACACGCACGTAGTGTTTAGTCATATATTTTACGCATAGTTTGTATAACCCGTTGTCGTATTACTGCCACAAGGCGTCCACGTGTGTCGATTTTACTACCGGCTGGAAGTTTTTTGGCAAGTTATAAATGCCATAAATCGAGGGCTTTATACGCCACCCGTTGTTCACTAATCTAATTAAAGCATTGTTGCGACCTGTCACCAGACATCATTTCCAAAAACCAGCCTTGCATTCCATGATTATGTTTGCTTACAACTAAATGCACAAAATATGGTATATAATATCCGAAATTATATATATTGAATTTCTTTCGTGTGTTGAGAAGGGTTAACACCAGGGCCTTGTTCGTAGCTAATACCTTCTCGTCGCATCAAGTGAGCTTACACCCCCTCGTTGAAGGCGTTCCGACTGTTAGCGAATGGGAGACGACACTTGTTGCGAGGTAAGGGTCGCGTATTTAGGGAAGGTTGGTTAAACAGAAGACGAAAGCCCCAGTTCCTAGAGAGCAGCCGTTCTGTTCAGCTGCCAGGGGAAAACGCTCGTGTACCGTTGGCTGTCGTGTGGGTGGTCAAGTCGCGACCACCCTTGAGTTCCAACAAGGCGAAAGGGGAACAGTGGCTCTTCGCGACCTTTATAAACATGTCAAATTGTTCGAGCAAAGCGCGTTTTCTGTCAACGAGATTGCCGCGTCCCCGACAAGGGTGGCATCCCGTGGCGCGGAGGGTGGTTCGGGGCGCTCGCGGCACAAACAGTTCGAAGAGAAGAGAGAAAAACGCTTTATTTAAGAGTTCGGGTTCATATGCCACCAGCATTTCGAAACGTATACGCAGCTGAGCTGCAAACAACATCCCGCCTGCCATGTTACGCGTGTACATCAGTGGTTCTGGCAGCACGTCTGGATCATTACACTCGATCACTTGCACTTTATCTTACCCGTCTCAGCCGGAATGCAGAAAGGTTGCCAGACACCAGGTTTAATCGTTATTGCACTTCGGTATTTACCCTTCCCACTGCCCGTTCCCCTGTTTTCTCTCTCACTCTCTCTGTCTCTTTATATATATATATATATATGGCCTCGCCGACTGTTGGCTTCTTTCCTTCATATATATATATATATATATATATATATATATATATACATACATATGGTAGGGGTAACATTAAGAGATAGAAAGCGTGCAGAGTGGGTCAGAGAAATAACTCAAGTTACCGACATTCTAGCGGAAATTAAGAAGAAATGGGCATGGGCAGGACATGTAGTGCGAAGAGAGGATATGGTCGCTGAGGGTAACAAACTGGATTCCAAGGGAAGGAATGCGTAGTAGGGGGCGGCAGAAAGTTAGGTGGGCGGTTGAGTTTAAGTTCACAGGGGTCAAGTGGATGCAGCTAGCACAGAACCGGGTTAATTGGAGAAATATGGGAGAGGCCTTCGCCCTGCAGTGGGTATAAGAGAGAGAGAGAGAGAGAGAGAGAGAGAGAGAGAGAGAGAGAGAGAGAGAGAGAGAGAGGGAGGGAAAAACGTAAAATCAAACAAAGGCAACAACGTGTTTTTTTTTCTCCTCCGTCGGTCGCAGAAGCACATTGATGGCCCTGAATGCGCATTGCAGATCTCACATACTATCCATATTCAAACAAGATCAGTGAAGCGGTTTGCCCCTTTAATTCCCTTTCAGCACACTTTCGTGTGTTTGGAATATACTTCCTCGAGGCACTGCTGGAACAGTGTTTCGAAGCTTCAACGTGCTATATAAAAACCTCTTTCAACAGACCTTGGTCCTCCCAGCTTAGCCTTCGTATTCCATCTTCGCTCCCTGAAATGGTCGTGACGATCTTTATACTTCTTGATTTGTTGCGTACAGAGCTCTGCTCATCCTATCTCTAAAGGGCATACATTTATTTCCATCCCAGGCAGCACAAAATATTTGCACAATGTTGGTATTATGTTGGCGATATCCGGCACAACATCTAGGACTACTGCATTACCAACATAATACCAATATTGGGCCGATGGTCTGTGCTGGCTGGGATGTTAAAGCCTTTTCGGTTTGGCTATGCAGCAGGCGTTGCTATCAGGATGTTCCCAGAGCATCGCAAAAAACGAACAAAAGATGAAAATATGTCATTTTATTAAGATCTCTTCTGTTCCGCTTTCCAAACGAAGACAAGCGCAGCAGTTCGGGAAGTGGCAGGTTAGTTCGGCTCATGAGGTTAGGCAATTTGCGAAGGATTATTTGTGGCTGAAACTAGAACCAGATTGACTGCTCATAATAGGTATTCTCCCCACAGTGGACGCAGTTGTGGTGATGGCGATGAAGGTGCCCAGCGGCATTGGGAAAAAGGGTCAGTAAAATGACATTTGTCCGTTCGTTCTCAGCGAAGGAACATTCGATAACACGCTTACAAGGGCGCCTTCTCGAAAGTATGCTTAAACGAGGATGGCTAACGTTGTTTCTCTGTTGAAACCCTTTCGATTTCTTCAGCAGCTCCTAAATCCTAAGGATTGGTCAAAGAACCCGAGTAGCAGCAACTGCTTGTCAGCGAACATATGCCCCATTTAGTACGATGTGGGTACTCCCAGACATGTGCAGTCGTGAGCAAACGAGGTATACAACACATAGCCATTGGCGGAGCTCGGGAAAACTGCATTGCGACGCCATCTGGCAAAAGCTACCTGGGATTCAGACAGTCCGTCGCGATGCCACATTTTATCAACATGCATGCGTTACTGTAGCTGTTCCTGCAGCTGTCACTAGGTGGCGTTTAAATGCAGTTTTCTAGAGCCACGCCAAATCCAAAGTGTTGTATACCACTTTTGCTCACGACTGTACCTTTAGAACTTGTCGGGTTATAAATGTACACAACTCAGGTGTGCCGTAACTACCACTGACAATTCCACCGTGGTGAAATTTAGCCCGCTGTTAAAACTTTTCTGGTTTCGTAAATTACAAGCTCAAGAATTTCTATGGCTTCCTTCTCACGATCGAATTTCAAACTATACTTTTGTTTACGGTAAGCGTAGTAGTACAACCGCCGAGTGCTATGGCCCATAGTTAGGAACTGCTGCTGTTTAAAGTTATATCCTACTATAGCTCTTCAGATCTCACAAAATATGTCCTCGACTTGAGTGAGGAACTCAGCCGAAACCCAGCTATTCATAGTGACAAAAGGTTGAACGTCTGTTGCCCAGCTTTCACCGGTTGCACGCCAGACAATCGACCGGGAGTCAGAGTCAACAGTTGAAACTTTATACAGTGAAAGGCGATACAGAGGAATTTCACACCAGTTATTCGAATGCACCTGTAACGCAATGTAAGCACAGATCACCTAAATCGATGATATAATACAAAGAGAGACCTAATCACAACAGCACATAAATATACGAGAGAGGGAAAACTAAACAAACACCAAATTGATCCACCGGGTACTGCGAGAGTCCAACGACTGCGGATCACGATGCGGCTATTGCAAAGACAAGCGTCGGTCCCTCGCAGATACGTGGCTAGTAGAACAGCGGGCCTGTACCAGGAGCCGGGCAGGAACACTGGTATACAGTAGGCAACTACGACACGAGTTAATTGTTGTCTCGACTGACGTATATATATATATATATATATATATCGTAGTCGTAGTCAGACTCGTAGTCTGCTCGCTCTTTTAAATTCTTTAATAACGAGTCCCTCATTTCCCTATATATATATATATATATATATATATATATATATATATATATATAGGGAAATGAGAGACTCGTTATTAAAGAATTTAAAAGGGGCGAGCAGCCTACGAGTGCAAGACAAACGTTTTTTTTATACTGTTGGCATTTACAGGAATTTTTTTATGGTGATTATTGGGATAAAGAACATTAAATGCAATTGCGGAAGTGTGTGTGTGTGTGTGTGTGTGTGTGTGTGTGTGTGTGTGTGTGTGTGTGTGTGTGTGTGTGTGTGCGTGTGCGTGTGTGTGTGTGTGTGTGTGTGTGTGTGTGTGTGTGTGTTTATAAAATGAGCCTTCTTGACCTCTTGTGTTGTGAGCTGCGAATCAGCGGATGTGCTGTTCCTTACTCACCAACATTCTTTCAGTCATGCCCATATACATATAGTTGCCATCTCCTGGGTACCAGGAGAGCGCGTGCATTCTCAACGCCAGCGTAGGTGCCTTGAGTAACGGATTCATACGGTGTTCTATGGGGCTATATGCACGGCGTGTTTGTATATGCGAGGGCTGTTTTTGTGCGAGCCTTACTCAAGAGCAGTGATAATAAATGAATAATAAAAAAGCTTCGGGTGCTGCTTTTTGAATCATGATTTATTATCAGAACGCCAATTAACCACGGACGAAATATGTGGCACTTAAGTGCTCCCGGGAGATGTACGCCGGCCACATGTATTTATGTATGTGAAGGAGTGCAGTAGACAAACTAGATGAAAACAGTACTTGGCGTGAATGCGATTATTCTCGGCCGTTTTGCCACCTTGTTTCAGCAGGCAACTACACTGCCACTTGTTCCGATACTACGGTGATTGTACATTTGCAGAGAAGTCAACTAGCGGACCTCAAGGAACATTTAAAATTCGAGTACGCTAAATTCAATCAAAGGATTAAGTTGCATATTTTCCGGTTATTCCACGCATGCTTATGTGCTGGGACACGTTACTCACCCTGACACATCAAGGACGCATAGAGCTCCTTCCGTGGTTAAGAGCTCCACCAGATGTCAAGCTAAAAAGATGATAAGGAGGCAAGCATTCCCCGCCATACGGCGCACGTTCCATCGGACTGCACGCTCCCGTGCGCGCGCGCGCGCTCATGCAACCCCGCCACCCCGCCGCGGTCACGGACCAATGGGGATTCAGGGACGGGCCGAAAGCGCGCGAACCTCCCGTCTCCAACGGATGAGGGTTCAGGGGGCGAAGAGGGGAGGAAGTGAAGAGAAAGTTGCTTTGGGGAGCGCAGCACACACCCCAAGCAGACCCTTCAGAGAGCGGCGTCAGTTCGGACGTGTCTGTGCAACGTGCCGAATACGACGTCTGTTGACGGTCGGGCGCGCCTTCTCCCCTCTCGCTGAGCGCTCGCCTGTTGCGTGGGGCGACCCTGTGCGTTGACTGTGTACGTCCCTTGCTGCGTGATCGTCTGCGGAAGCGGCGGTGGGATCGTGTCGCAATCTCCCTACCGCTATCTTCAGACACACCAGACGCAGCGTTGATAGAACACTTTCGCCCGCCGTCGTTGTAGCGCGCCAATTTCGCCGGACGTCTGCTGCACTGCGCACATTGGCGGCATCTTCCCAGAAGGAAAGCCGACGCAGTGGGGTCGTGTTCTCTCCTTCCCCCTTTGTTTCGGCTAACTCGGCTGAGTGTACGTGCGTCGGCGACGTGCGGGAGCGCTGATCTTGTTTCCAGCACTTGCGGGACTTCCAGGAGCCTGAACTGCGTCATCCGGCGCTTCATCGCATATGCATCGACAGAGTAAGGTGAGTGGTCAAGCTGTGCTTGTTGGACTGTATTCCTGATGCTGCTTGAATTCATGGCGAGGTGATTTAGGATCTTCGATCACTTTTATCGTAGTGTAGATTAGTGTTGAGAGCCCTGAAGATAGATTGCCTTTAGTTCGACCTGTTGCAATTGAAAGATCAAAAAATGAAGCCGTTCAACGCTGCCGAATACGAATATGGGTTCTCCGGAAATTATGACATAATCGCTTCTTCGCCGTTCTGATTTACAACAAGGCTGAAGCGTACCTGCATCAAGGGCAAGAATCGCAATTAGCGAAGAAGCGGTAGTGGACATAGAAGCAACTTTGACGCCACAGACGGCATCTCTCAGTTGTTGAAACCGAGACAGGTGACACACACACACACACACAAAAAAGAAAATAGATTGATGAATGATTTAGTGGTCTTGAGCTAGTATAGCGCGGTGACTCATGTAGAGTATGCGTAGTTTATGATGTCTCACCCGTCCGTAAAAGAAAAACATGCACCCAAAGTGTGGTTTCTATGCTCGTTTAGCACACGCGGTTTAGCACAGCCAATAGCTGAAGCAACGAATAATAACTTTGTATCGTGTAAGACAAAGAGGATAAGTTGAACCGAAATGGGAACTTTGCTGAGAGCACTTCATTAGTGGATCGCAGACCACGCTGCGGTGCTCCCAAGTATTGAACTATTTGGTTATCCCGCCTTCTCCTTTAGACCTTTTACCATTTCTTAACTATTACTTGCTTTGAGTAGTATAGCTGTGGGCCACTTTTAGTTTATTGCTTGCCGTCCAGTATCTTTCGCCGTGCTTGAACATTTGACGCATCATTAGGAACAGTTACAATATTTTTTCGACCACGCCACAAGACGCCTGGATGAGCGCTAAGGTTAGGCTACAGCTTTCGCTCAAGTCGTATGAACTGCACATGACAAGCGACTTAAAATTCTTTCCGCCAGGGCATATTCGTGATTGACGAAAATAGAAATTGTACTCCAAAAAGACGAAACGGGGCTGAAATGGGGATTGTAAACAGCCATTGCTGCTTTCTAGTTGTGCTTCTTTGTTGAGCCCAGGCAGCCACTTGAAAGTACTATAGACATCTAATTTTTGGGTTCGTGTTTTATCAAATGAAGCCTAGGCCATTACTGTAGACGGATCACTACGTCACGTTCGCCTATGACAGCTGAATAATTTATAATCGAATTTCGTTTCTCACCTGTTTTGGTTTCAACAGCAGAGTGATGATTGTGACGTCACAGTCAAGTCTAGGTCGCGTGAGGGATGAAAATTCAGCGATATAATCATTGCTCTGTCATTTGATTCACTACAATGATAAAGCCAGCATGCTTCAAGAACAGGAATCATACAAGCGAGGAATGAGCTATTATATCGCTGTTATTTTCATGCTGCGTATCAAGGCATGATTGTGACGTCACAGCCATCTCTCGGATATCGAAACCGAAACTGGTGTGGAAAGAAAATTCAGTTATAAATTAACGATCGTAAGGGAAAATTGCATGCAGATCGATATACAATTATCACTTGCGCATCAGTAACAAGAAAAATAATGTCACCACAATTTCGTGTCTATGTAGTCGCTGTGTACGCGCTAAGTTTAGAAACACTGGCAAGTGCACTCTGCTTGTTCGTGCGTGAATGCGCACTTTGCCCCGCTTTGAAATGCTCAAGTCCGCGAGTACCCGGGAATTAGGAAAAAGGAGCTAAATTCTCGGCATGCCTGGTTGCTCTCCGAAACTCTCGCGCGAGAAAACAAAACGCGACTGAATGCGCATACTCGAATGGCGAAACAAAAACTTCGTTTTTCAACGGCCTTGCTGTGCTTGTTATCCGAACCGCGAACCCTGCAATACGAGAAATCACCACAAGGACCACGCTGACGCTTTCAATATATGTGCTCTTTCCCACATGCAATCAGTGTGACGTCAATGGGCGCTCCGTACCACTGTTGTTGGCCAGTGCATTTGCCGCGTGTTTATACCCTTTTTAACGGTTAGGGTCGTCGTAATGGAGCTCCGGTTTAATTCGGACCATCCGGTGTTCTTGAAAACATTGCCTTTGATGAACGCCGCAGTAACGATCCATGAACACCTGAACGGCGTAGTGGTGAAAGGGAAGAAGAGCGAAAGAATTGGGCACAGCACCTGAGAAATAGAATGAACAGAGCCAGCGGATAAATACTACAGCAAGACCCCTTAGTGCAAAGCTCCTTGTTAATATCGTCCAAATTAACTTACAAACACCACGTGGCCATTGTTTATGTTGTACAATGAGGGGGCTTCCTCTGAAGCACACGTCATCGGGCGTATAGAACATAGTTCATAATGGCAGGGTAAATGGCGCCGTAAGTGTGGCAGTTTTTTTGGACTCGTCGACCGTGCTTCGTGAGAAGGCACGAAGCAAGCAGTGAAGGGCTGCCCGCGGGTGAATTTAGACCGTACGGGGGTTGCTCAGATGTTGGAAATAATTATTTGCAAAATATATTCAATTTGCTTCCGCCGTTACGCGGCCCCATGCTTTGTCTCAGCAGTCGAGCCTCGTAACCATGCACCAGCACGGCACAGGGGCGCTCTACGGTTATGGGCTCCATCAGAATGTTGTCAGGAATCGACTCCACGACTTAGTATTCAGCTGTCGTGGCCATCCACGACTTAGTATTCAGCTGTCGTGGCCATTGCGCTGCCTTCGCGATGCAAGTTTCCTTCCTGGTGACGACGAAGCCAGCGCTCTTTGTGATGATGATCATGATGGGCTCAGTATAATGGCAAATTATACCTATAGGGTGGGGGATTGGCCAGAGTGCGTTGCAGACACAAATACATTTATGAACGTGGGAGGCAGTATTTGGACAAATTCGTGCTTCAAGTGACTTAAAATATATATATATATATATATATATATATATATATATATATATATATATATATATATATATATATATATATATATATATATATATATATGTAACAAAGGAATCTACCTGATTTAATAATGCTGTTATGAATCACGCACTTGTTTCAGGACGTAGCCTGTCGCGCTTGCCCCTAAGAAGAGGAGAACCGAAATAGCTATAGCGAAAGCCTATAATCGAGCTGAGGATCTCCAATAAGCTTTGTGGAGAAGCAAACAGCCTGCAGGAAAAAAAGAAAAAGGCACCTTTTTTTTTTTTGTGTGTGTGTGTCCATTTTTTTTTTTTTTTTTGTTGTTTTCGCGGCCAGGTACTGAAACTTTCCGACAATTTTCAGCGATCTAAACATTCCTTTTTTTTTTTATCCATCACAGCGCAGGATAAAATAAGCGGTATGCTAAAGTGTTGACAAAAGGTAGTTGCCGCGTAACCTAAACTGGCGTGCATCAGAATGTGGTCGATCCTATATAGCTGCTCTTGGCGCCTTGCATTCGTCTAGCCGCAGTTGTCTGACAGGCTATGCCAGTGTTTGTTTTAATCTATAACACCTGCTGGCGCGCTGCCTATGCGCGCGACAATAGCGCTTTCGGACTGTCTCTATACAGCTTGATATCGTGACACTGGCCTATTCAGCTGCCAACCGGAGCCCGACCGTGAATGTCGTGATCGACGTCACGGAATCACACATGCGACGCCACCCCGTTGCTCGTGCCCTGTTTTTGCAGTGTGCTTGGAAGTGTCAAGGAACGCAGTGCTCTTCTTCCCATAACCGCTGAAATGCTAAGCGCCTCGTGGCACCGTTTAATCCCTTGCCCGAGATGCAAAGCGCTCTCGCCGGAGACCTTCGCGAACCCCTTTTCTTTCCTCGGCGGCTGATCGCAAAGCTTCCACCTCTGACACCGCGGAAAGTGAGCGTGATGCGGTCGGGAGTCGCAAGCGCTCCTGGCGTTGGAAACGACCTCCTCGGCGCCGATGAGTGGCAAAAGGAGTTCCGATTCTTTCCTTCGTATCATCACACCTAACGGTCGTCTCATGCCAAGTAAGTTCTCATCCACGACTGAGCATCGATAAGACTGAATCCTTATAGTTGATAGTTTGCGGGCGAGCTTATCGTATACCTCGCTCGTGTAATAGCCGGTTGCGACCGCGGGCACATGTAAAAGTAAGTGCTTGAAAACGTTTCTCAAAGATGGGTTGCTAAGATTTTTTTTCTTTGTTGGACGAGTATGATAACCCCCGGGGTCACGGAGTGGACTGACTCCTGTAGGCGACAGACGCAGCGGGAGTATATGTCCACTTGTAAAAGGTGTCTAAATATCGCATTCCGTTAGAAATGGCCTCATTAGTAATAGTGAAGTATCCGTGGCGTTCTAGCGTCTGTTTCTTGCACTGCAAGTGTATACTTACGTGCGGAAGTACCATGCAGCCTTTTATTGTCGGTATGCAACGCAGGAGAGGCGTCATATTGCAGATGTGTGGGTACTGCAGGGAGACTGCCCTTCTCTACCATAACATCTGTCTATAATGTAAACAGAGCAAACTACAAGGGACAAGAAAAGAAGACGAGACAGGACTTCTTTTCTTGTCCCTTGTAGTTCGCGCTGTTTACTCTGTGAACGTCTACCAAGTCGCCGAATTTAACGTTTTGCTATCCCTGTCTGGCTCCTGTCGCGACCGCCTTATTATTGCGGTCGAATATTGTCTCCGCGCATTGATTTCTGCTTTTTATTTTTTTTGCTTTTGTATTTAAGACGGGCTGGTGACGACTCAGTTGTATGCCGTAGGATCCTTGCGTTCACATATAAGGTGTATACGTGAGATTAAGCGATAAGGGATGACATAGTCGCCGCTGGCACATTAGGAAGATGGGTGTGTTTGCTCAGCAGTAGACAAAGCCGGGGCAGAAATGACGAAAGATGGTGCTGGAAGGATGCATGAAACAAACAAACAAACAAACAAAACAGCTGCGACAACTAATTTCCGCTGCGTTACGAAAGAGTGCGGAAAGATCCGTATAGTGACGCCTGCATGTTTAAGATGACGTCTGGTTTAAAAAATAGAAAAGAGTTCACACGTCTGGCTTACAGCGTCAAAGAGTAAATAATTCCTCTGTCTGGTCATATATAGCAAGCAAAATAGTTTGACTGTATAACTACTAGATGCGCATTCAACTGTGGCCACTGGCAACGTGTTCCTAGTCATGACACTACGTTAACTGCAGGACGCAGAGTATTGTGGTTAGGGGATTGGAAATCTCATTGGGAAACGAAAGTGAGCGCGCGGAACGGGACGGGGAATCCAACGTGTTCACAACGACCTTCACCAGTGCGCTAAGCATCTGCGGTGGCAACGATAAAGGCGGAGGTCAATAACTCCTGTCTCGCTGACCTTTGACTGCAGGGTGACCTTGTTGCTGCGCCCTTCCATGCTCTGAGGAGGGACGCATTGTCAACCCACCCGAACCGCTATAGTAAAAAAAAAAAAAAAAAAGATAATAATAATAAAAAACATTCGGCGGGGGGTGAGGATAGCACCGGCCTGACGTGACTCATCGGCCTCTTTTTGAATCGTCATGGTAGGGTTGGGATAATGACCCTCCTGTATTGATCACCATCAGCTCTGCTCTGAACATCTCAGGCTACTACTTTTCTTTGTCCCGTTGCTTGCTTCTTTTCTTCTTATTCTTTCCTTCAACTTTCCTCTTCACCTTTTCCTTATTTTGGTTTTCTTTTTTCTCTCCTTTTCGGCCCCTTCTAGCACACATCCTGTCTTCCACTTTTTGCCGGAGGGGGCTTAGGTCGCTCTCTCCGTTGGAGACCTATGACCTTGGCTTCCCGTGTGTCTCTTTTTTTCCTTTTTTGTTCACTGGAGCTGAGGCCGTGCAGCCCGGCACAACAGCGGGGGCATGTTTGGGCGTGCTCCGGTCGAGGGGAGCTGGCTGTCAGCGAGGGGCGCTTTTCTGAGTGCCGCAGTCAAAATTGAGCAAAATGAACACTTCACATGTGTATAAATCACAACTGCGCGATCAGGTTAATCGTTTAACAGCCAACTTTGCCACCATTTCACTACAATGCTACGAACCAGTCGTTTCTACGCGAAACACGGAACACTATCGCGTTCCTCATTTTCGAACAAATTATAAGCACCCGTCATTGAAACTCAACCTCCCCTCCCTGCTAAGCAAGTATTATTTCCATGCTAAGCCCACAACGAACGACTTGCGGGAACAATTTCTAAACGCACAATAAAAAAAGGAACTGGGACAGAAATTAGGTAAAGCAAAACATATAACACAAGCCCAAATGTCTGTCCTTCCTTTGATTACGTTATGTCTTTTTTTTTTTCTAATATTGATCTCTACTGTGAGACTATGTTGCTTAAGACTTCATTTTTGTATTTTTTTTTAATTTTATACATGTGATTATTATTAATACTCCATAGCGAACAGTTCGGCAATAACATTGCCCATACAGAGTCACTATAAACTCACATATACTTCTGTTTTCTTTGTATATAATTTCAATATATGCAATGATATTATTGGATATCACAATTGTTTCTTTCTCTTCTTTTTTTGGCCTTTTGCAATTTATTTGCACTGCTCTGCCTTGTTATGGTCTCTTGGGCCTCGTCACGCTGCTCCGAGCAGCTTTTTGCTCAAGAGCCCCAACCGTGTATTTGGTGAAATAAATTGAATTAATTGAATATAATTGAACTTGCGCGTTAATCCATTGCATCGAATAACAAGGCACCACGAGCACCGGTGCGTAACGCGTCCAAGTACTAGTTGTCAATTCCTGTCTGTAAGGCATGTTCCATACTGAACAAATCTGGATTCACGGATATGTAATTGGTTCAATTTCGGTCAATTACACCCAGAACCTGGTGCTTTAACTTAATGCTCTTGTGTACCTGTGCCGTGCGTTGCGTATGATATTTAGTCCTTCATTTCTTACCAGACGTCATTTTCTTACAAATTGTCTGAATTAGTTTTTGTTTATGGTCTGCTCACAAGTCTGAGTTTTGTAACTTGCCTGGCGTGTTAATCACTATATTTGTTGTGAATCTTCTTATTTTGTCCCCGACAGTTTGCCCATTAATATTCTTTCCGTCTAGCTGTTCACCGGAGCAACATAGAATTGATAGCTTTTCCAGGCCTCCTCGTGAGCCATGTGCCTTAGCGGAAAAGTAAATATCAAAACCTTGAGCGCAACACGCACAGTTGTGTCACGTAGCGAGCTTCGCTGATTTCGCGCGCGCGCCGATTTTCGCTACCATCACCCGAGGTACATAATGATTTCCTGTCAGAGCTGTTCGACAGTTGTTGACACGCGTAATTACTTCATATAAACAAAGTCTAATGTCTCTCTGTGTCTCCACTTTGCGCGCTGTCTCTGCTCTCTGTAAGGAGCCGAACACCGCGACTCTGCTAGCATGTTCCTGATCACTGAGCCCCAACGGCGGCAATTTTTGCGCGTTGTAACCGAAGAAACTGCTGGAGTGGAAGGCGCACCCGTCGCTGCTGCTGATGATGATGTAGCTTTCCGCCTTGCATCGGGTGGGCGCAGAAATGTACCCTATCCGTACTATTTGGAAGCGAAAGTGAAGCCTCCGCGGCGCCATCTTGGGGGGAGTGAGCCAGTTGCCGCAGTGCGTGCCCGTTGACCGCTGAGCGCACGGAGAAGTGGAGGTTGTTCAGGTGCGCGGCATGTAACACGATCCAGACAAAAATTGTTGGTTCATGTGTACAAACCATGTGAAAACCACACTAAGAGTCACATTTCACAAATTCCGCTCATTATTGCTCATTCCGAACTCTGACTGTGCTCCTTGCATTGCGGCGATTACATACGACGTGCATGCGGGCATAGAGTGGCTGTTTCTTTTCTGCTATGTTCCCAAAAGATACTGATGCGCGAATACTTTGGGAACAGGCTGATCAAAAGGCGGAGGCCGCTATTTGACTGGACTGGACACACGGCACGGTTGCGCATATATCTCTGTGCCGGCTCTGTTATTTCCGGAGCAGATACAGGCGCCGGTAACCCAACTATATAAACTCAGCACAGTTTATTCTGTGTATTAAAGTATGGATGGCTGATGAATCTGCGCCCGATTATTACGGGTAGGGTATACAGATCGCTCGGTCGAAGAGCGGTCATCGTACCCCAAAACTGAGAAAAAAGTGTCGGAAAAATTATTGAGGCCTTGTGTGGTGCTTATGACGTAATGGCGTCGTGCGTCGTCCACATGAATGACGTGTTAAAACGGGTGAAGTTGGGTTATGGGTCGCTTAAGGAGGATTAGGTGGAGAAAGTTGGATTAAGTTTCATTGCGTTATATTACCGGTGAGTTTGTGAGCAAGGGAAGGGGCGATTGCGGCGTATTACGTTTTATTAAGCATGATAATGTTGGATTAGGGCGGATTAAGTTCGTTTATGATGGTTTAAGCTGGAATATAACAGTTTACGTGGGATTAAGGATGTTTACTTTGGATTAACTTGAATTATAGTAGATTACGATTGATTAAGAGTGATTACGTTTGATTAAGGTTAATCACGTTCGATTAATGCGGATGAAGTTGGATTAAAGGTGACGAATTTCGGTTGTGCTAGATTAAGTTAGATTGATGAAGAATTGATTTCGCATTCATAGCACATAAGCAGCAGCCCCCTACTTTGAAGGAAGCAAATGAGTAATTGGTAATTAAGCGAACAGAGAAGGGGCTGCAACCGGTTGCGAGCAGAATTTGAAATCATTCAGACAATTTATTTCAAAAGAGACAGTGCTAGAAGTGCTGAGCCTGTCGGCAGAGAAAAATATGTTTTCTCAGTTCGATCAGCATCTCATAGGCTACGTTCCTTGGACAAGCATGTCTACAAGCTTTGCAAAGATGTAGTAGAGGTCAACGTACAACCAAGATTCATTGCATAACAAAAGAGTGGAATATGTCTCGTGCAAATGACAAACTGACATCCGTCCTTTCAAGGCTTACTTTATTTAAGAACGAATGAAATTTCTGTATGCAGCATGAGAATCATGGCATTAGCAGTGACTAGTGTCACGGTTTATAGTTAAAAAAAAAAATGGCATGTAACAGTGATGTTGCAATGCGGTTTGCGGCTTCATCCAAACCATAGGATATTGGTGAATAATGTGTTCCGAACAGATCATGCCTTAGTTCAGCGGAGTAGCACTTCTTGAATTTTAGTAATTTATTTCGTTTGCTATTTGCGAGTTTCGCATCAACTTGCTATTTCAATCGTGTCTTTCAGGCACTAAATGCCACGTTTGTCAAAATATAAACGGTTTGATGTTCGTATTCACGTTATTGGCAATGTTGTATAGGGGTGTAACCCACCAGAATTCATGTTCCTCCTGGATCCTTTGCTGTTTGTTTCTTTCTTAGCTGGTCGAAAATGGTTGGTCACAGAACTTGATAGCACATGCTGCTTTCAAGCGTAACAAAGTTGCGTTTATCACAGTTTTTGTCAGGTTTATTATTTACAGCAATACGGATTTAATTTTGCGAGTCATCGGAAGCTATATATCTCCTCTTGCTTTTTTCCAAAATAGTGTATTCAATTGTTATTCAGGTTTGTTGCATGCATTGCTATTTCTCATGCCTTGAATTACTTTTATTTTGACAACTTAGATCCCTGTTTGCATATTATTTTCTACTTTAGGCCAGAACTAGGTAACTCCAGCTGCAGTGGGCCTTGGCCAAGGTATTCACCTGCTAATCCACGGGTTATGGGCCCGATCCTGATCGAGGAAGCTATAGCTGGTGACGATAAAATGGACATTGGCCATCTAACTCGGCTGAACTGACTTCGAATACCATTATACCGCTGTCACACGGGCATTTCGAAGGCCCTCGAACCGATTGTTTATTGACTCGAAGGCCTTCGAACGCTGCCACACGGGCGTTTTTCAATGGCCATTGAGTCGATCGTCCATCGAGTCAACAGAACAGCTCAGAACTCAATCGAGATCTCGAAGGCCTTCGAACGTCGCGCAAGGTTGCTAGCGTACGTTGACCCGAGGAGCGCCACGCGCACTGTCGTGCACCAGCGCGTTTACGATACAAAAACATAAACAAGCGTTATTATTTTATATCTTTATTTTACGAGGTAAAATATTAGTATGCGTAATAATTAAAAAATAGCATCGCTTTTTTAAGGCGCATTATTTCTGCACTCTCTACCTTTGTAACCTTCGCCGCCGAGAGAAGCAAACACAATGAAAAGCACAGACGTACAAACGTCACGCGTTTCAAAAAACAAAAACAAAGTTTTTTGATATTGTTATTTAAAACAATTAACTAAAAACCGGCAGTTACTAAAGAAAGGTAACAGTCATATAATATTTCGCATTTATAGAAAGATGTTAGATTTTTAAGCAAAACTGAAAGCAACGATAGTGGCGCCACAAAAGTCTGGCGCCAAACATCAGAACTATTTCGACAGCCTTTGAGTTTTGCCGTGTAGCAGCGGCACAACCCCTTCAAGTTCAATCGCTATTTAAAATCTCGACGTCTATCGACTCAATCGCCTTTGAAAATGACCGTGTGACGGGTATTAGCTAAGTTTTGCTTCGCTTTTATGTTTAGTTTTTGATTTTGGATTCTATTTTCCGAGGCCATTTCTGCGATATATGACCTGATAATGTTCAATTTTAATCATAATTACTAATCATCGGAATACATTCCAAATCTGAATTACAACTCATTAATTAGTTGTAATTATTACGTGCTGTTAGTGCACTGCAATTATACTCAGTATCAGCTATCTAAAGATATATGGCTCAATGATGTCGCACATAGTCTGAAGTTTAATAGCAGTTAAATAACTATGTTTAATTAAGACTTGCAATTCACCCAGTGCTATTATATTGGACATAAGCTACGCAACTATGTATACTAGCGTTGCTATGGTTTGATTCAAAGATTTTACACTGATATAGAGACATTTAAACTGAGTAAAGCGAAAAACGCCCCAGTACTCGGATATCGTCGAGACCTTTAAAAATCCAGGTGGTTCAGATACGTTCGGGGACTCATCTGGTAGCCCACAGCATTGAATCAGAACTTAAAGATCCTTTAAGCACTTGAAACAATTACAACGCCGGCGAACAGCGCTTGGCAGGCCACTTCTGCCACTGCGAACAAAATAGCAGCTTTTCTGTGTTTTCTAACTACACCCCAGAGAAAGGGAGCACTGTGGGAGTAATACACCCTTTTAACTGGTGCAGCAAGCAACATTGCACCCATTGAAAGGGCGTATCAGTACCTCAATGCAGCCTTTCTGAAGGGTGTGAATAAGACACGCAAATGCACCTTAAAACGTGTGAATTACCTTTTTTTGCAGCGTGTTCGCACGGATTGGTACGTAAAAGCGGGGCCACATTTCTATGCGCGGTGGTGTTTTTATACAATGTGATGGCTTATACCACTGTAGGCTAATGAGAACGTGTAAATAACAGGGGCACAACTTGATCTATTACAGCGATTAGGCGTGTAGCAGAGTACAGCCTGTATCAAAGGTTTACAGCCCAGGGGGTTTACTTCTGAGCGATACTATGTGGGTCGTAATGCATTCTCAGGCTCCCATACTTGTTGAAGGCAAGAAAATTTTTCGTCCTACCCTCTTCAATGGCTAGGACTTCCACGATTATTACAGAAGTCATATATATTATACGGCTTAAAAGCAAGCCCTCTGGGCTGTGAACTTTTGATAAAGGCTGCACATGCAACCGAACGAGGTTCGCCAACAGAAGACGCGCGTGGGAGCCATTATGTATCGCCAATTCGCCATACCATTAAAGATGGGGCCTACCCCCCATATTTCATGGCGTTAGCTCTACTATGACGCCTAGAATATACTGCCTGTAGCGCTACTGCTCCAGGTACAAACCCGTGGATTTCTGCGGTATCTGCGGACGAGTCGAAGCTCGACCAATGTGTAGCCTGCTTAGCCACAAGTCTTGCTTAGTATGACGTGATAAGCGAACAGGTATCGCGGTGCATGACAACAGGACTAATCATTTATGAATGCACTCCTAACTAATTACTCGTCGCAATTAATGCCAGTTAATTAGTTATTGTGATTAAATTTCAACTTTATGCTTTAGTCATATATCGTTGAATAGTTTATGCTAACAATATATAATCTGGACTTTTGAAGGGTTTAATTGGGTATCATTAATTATACAATTGTGATTAAAATGGAACACTAAGCTGCATAGTATAATGCCATATATATCGATGCATGTCTTGTGTCAGGTATGATTGCCTTGGACTTCTCTGACTCGTAATTAGTTTTGTGATTGGTTTGGTTGGTTTGTGGGGTTTAACGTCCCAAAGCGACTCAGGCTATGAGAGACGCTGTAGTGGAGGACTCCGGAAATTTCGACCACCTGGGGTTCTTTAACGTGCACTGACAAAACTTGGACTTACGCTACAGCATCGTCATATATCGTTGGATAGTTCGTAGCGGGTACGATTGCATGACACTAATTGCAGGTTAAAGTACCGTTAATAAGCTGTGAATAAAAATTCAATTTGCGTTAAAAGGTCAAGTCGTATATCACTGAAAAGATTTCGACGAGTAGAATCCGAAATATATACCGTAGTACAGCCATCGCGCGATCATGGGTGTAGTCAGAATGAAACCCCTGTGTGATTTTTTTTTTTAAAGACTTCGTCTGCGTTTCTTAGCTAGCCGTAAAATATCGGCATTCCTCTTGTTTTACGAATGGATGTACTTTCTTGCCGGAATGTATTTCGCACTGTTCTTTATGAAATGAACTTTCATCTGTATCTTCATATCAGCAAAACAAGAAACCGCCGGAAAAAAAAAAGAAGGAGTTTTGACGCGATTTTCCCAGGTGCGAACGGGCAGTCGCAAAAGCCACGACAGTCTTGGTCTTTGGCCATAAAACCCGTTGCCGGACGTCCCTTACCAGGATCCCTGCTTGAGCGGCTAGCGCGAAGCAACTTGAAATGGGAGTCCACTTTGAATGCTGAGATGTTGCCATAATCATTTTTCGAAGACCTGTGGATAACAATATAGTAACACGGATATTCAAATATATAGGAAGAATTGGAATCACAGTGCCTGCTTCAACTGCTTCAAGAGTTAACCCACAATAGGGTAAACCGTGGCAAAGTAATAGGGACTACTCTCTTTCACATGCAGGAATAAAAGCGCGCGATTGACACGTACTCTCGAATATCTGCAGCTTTCAAATGATGGCTTGGGGCGCGATTCGAACCTGCCAGAAATTCAATACCCGTATTCTTTTTCCACGACTTTCTCCCCCTGTTTTCCTGAAAAGGGGAAAATTTCGTTAATGGACCGTCACTTCCCCACACCCCTTTCCCGGCTAGGCACAGCTGCTACTCCCGTTTACAGCACTCTGAAATTGACCGAACTGTGATATGTTTTTCTTTTTTTGAATACCTTATCTCTGGTTTTCTGTTCTCCTGAGTCGACATGATTGCTTTTTCCTAGTTTTGCGAATATCTGCCCAAACTTTCTGACATTTTTCGATGCACGAAGGATGTCAGATTTTTGTCATGGCATTTGCAAGTGTCAGTTACGTTGCAGCACATCAGTTTGTGGCTGTAGTCGATTTATTGTGTACGCTGGCTACATCATGAACAAAATTTCTCTCATTCATACAATGAAAGAGCAAATCGAAGCATGTGTCTATAAAGTAACCCAGGTTTTAAAATATAGGGTGAGCCCCAGTTCAGAGCTGTTCATATATTCCTGATAGGGCATGACGTCTAAGGAAAAATATCTGGATCCTGTGAATGATCATGTATGTATTAACTATGTGAGGTCAATATGGTAGGATAAACGCATTGTCCGCTTACAAATAATGGTTTTCACTCTTGCATACAATGCGCAGGGTACGTTTGTAACTTTAGTGTGGATGTGACAACAGAACTCATTCCTCCGTGATGACTAATCGTATCCTTTGATAGTAAAGCTACCGATATATTCGTACCAGCGGATGTACGCGTTCTTGATGAACGTCCTGTGCATATCCGAGATACGCGTGTTGTTCTGGGCAACGCAGCGCCAACTTATTACTAATCCTTGTAGGCAGATATATCGGATGAGAACGCTCCATTGCACGAGGCACCACTGTGGACGCCTGGTTTATACAAGCCCTTGTTTCTTGTAGCACACTGGAACGCTCAACACGATCCTTCGGTTATTATTAATGGTAGCCAGCACAGCAGGAATTCCTGCTTGCGGAGCTGCCGAGGGCGTTGTCCCACCTGACCCCGAGCGTCGACAATCGTGACCCCTGGTTGTTTCGCGAGGCGTGCATTGAACGGTGATTATGCGGAGTGCGAGAGCGCTGGTGCACCCCTGCTGCTTTGAGGCGCCAACTAGCGATTCAACGTTTTCAGACGTAGCATTATATTGTTTTGCTTATTTCGTTGCAGGAAGCTCCGCCGACGAGACAACCGCGCCGAGCAGACAACCTCCGGATGTAATGGCTCCGACACAGTTGCCCGGTCGCCGACGCCGCGGCGTTCTTCTCAAGCGGCCCGACGAGCGAGGCACAAGGGCCCAGCGTGTCCGCTGACCTCGTGCGGCATAAATCACGCCACTCCACCAACGCGCCGCTCCGCTCTTCATTATTATTATTATATTTTTAGTGGACCCGCCGCTACTATGAAGGCCTGCCGAATGGGCGAAGCAGACGATGCAGTCGGGGATGTCGACGCAGACGATGAACCTGTTTTTCGGCCGCTTCGCCGGAATAACTGGACTGCATTCCGAAAGAGGGGGCGACGTGGCATTTCCGAACAACACACTCGTACCGCGCAAGGGCAACTGAATTTGGTTAATGGCCTTCCGCCATCTAACGGTGGCCATGAGAACGAAGCGTTTGGCGGCGAAGTGCAAAGCCCGCAGCGAGATGCGGACCAAGAGCCGCCCAGCTACGCGTCGACGCTTCTGATGACGTCAGATGGCGTAGACCAGCCGTGCGCCTGCTGCCCGGTGGCGGCGCCGTGCGGCGATCGGGCGAACGAGGGCGCCTCGCTCCGCACCGGATCAGACCCTCCGGAGAGCTCCGATGTGCCGGAGGTAAGCTGCTGCGATGTCGGTGTGAGTGCCCCGAGCGTAGCGGGTCGCCCAGGACCCGGGATAGGAGCGGCCACGCTGGCTCGGCACCGGAACGACGCCGTCGCGGCGGGGGTTACCCGGTTGGAGCCGGGCCCGCCGCACCACGAAGTGCTGCCTGACATCCTGAATGCGCACCTGCCGCCACCGTACGCGACGCTGCCTCCTCCGTCGTCTTCTGCGAGGCGGCACCTTCCACCGCCGCCTAGGCTTAGGCCGCCCCGTTGCGTTGTGGATACCGAGGTGGTGGAGCCCAAGCATTGCTGTGGCGTCCTGGTCACCCAGACCGTGAGCATCCGGTGGTTCATAGTGATGATCGCGTTCGTCGGTCTGTGCTGTGCGATCGTGGGCACCGTGCTGGGTGCGCTCAAGGCGACCGGACGCGAACACCTCACCGTCTCCCTGCTGATGATCGGTGAGTGATTCTCCCGGTACTCTTTTTACTCCGGCGTTTTCATGTGGGATTGTTTACGTGCTGGGCTAACGCGCGCCTACTTGAAGCGGCAAGGGGGCGACGCTCTGCCATGTTTTGGAATGCGACCAGCTGTGAGGATGCTCCGCTTTCATCCGCGCCCTCTTCCCGCGATGCGGCGAGGAACTCCAGCTGTCGATGCGCCGTCAAGAGTCATTCTCGTCAAGCGTAGTGTGTTACCTCCTCTTGCGAGCGTGTGTGTTACGTTACGGCGAGACGTCTGGAGCCGCTGATTACCTTGAACAAACATTGTTCCATGCGACTGTACTGAGCTTTTGTCTAAAGTTGACGCTGGCGCTCTCCCCCGTAGCTGTCCCTGAAGATGCGATTTTGGTTGGACATATCCAGCGAAGAGGAAAAGCTTTTGCATGAGCTTACTCTTTCAGTGGGGACGTACTCACACATGTGCTACAGAAGATCGCCAACATAAATCTCGACAAGTGTATCCTCCTCCAATATATCCTCAAGCAACAGCAACCCGCACATTTATGAAGCTAACGCCTGGGATTGGAGAGCGCGTAGCTCTTTCTGCATTTGGAGTAGCAGAGCGCTGTTTCCTTGCCGTTATTTCCGCGTGTTGTTTCCTCGTTTTACCCTGACCTTACACGAGTGTCGATGGGCTGTTAGTCCTTTCCTTACTGTTTTTGTTCGCTGTTCCTAATTCGTACTTTTTTATTTTTTGTCGAGAGCTGTCCCGGCAAGTTGAGCCGTAGCAGCGGCCCGCTTTTGTGAGCGTTAGTCTCAGGAGGCGTGTCCCCGTTGGCTGTCGTCCATCCCAAGCGTGTGGTGTGATGTGCCCGATTGTAAATGCCCGTTCGACGCCGCGCAGCTCGCGAGGAGGGCGGCTTGTCCCATTTGGGGCCAGCGGCGCTGCGAAGCCTTGGCGGCGAAAAAGTAGGACGAGCCCTTCCGGATTTCGCCGCACCGTCGGCGGCTTCGTTTCCCGCCTTCGGTGCGGACCGAGTGTGTAACAGCGCCGTGGAAAGGAACATGGCAGGGACAAGGTTTAAGGGGGCCAACGGGACAGAGCAAAGAGAAAAACCCACTATGGATAACTAGCGAATAAATCGACGGAGCATATCGGACGGTGAGGATATAAGCTGATGGCCCGTTAGAGTACAGTCATCCACACACCTGTCGAACATCGGCACGTTCTATTCTGCAATTAAGGAATGCGCCGTTGTCTGGCGCACGCCGTAAGAGGTTTTGAAAGCATTATGAATTACGGGCAACCTACTGGAATGTGTGTAAGTACGCATAATGAGGTCAAGTTTTGAACCCCATCGGCAATTGCACCACTTGCGTCGTTCGACCCGGATGTGTGGGCGACCGCACAAGGGACGAAGCGGTGTAGGTGGTATGCGGCAATTAACGTTACTAGAACCAGCTATGCGGGGCCCGCACCAGTTTTGCTGCGGCTGACGATGACGACGATGGATAGCCTTTCTTTTTTTGCCGTTGTGCAATGCTGACGTGGAATGCTTCCGCTTCATGCGTAGCACTGTGTGTGCGACGTCCCTCTTCATCGTTTCTTTTTTTTTTTTTTTTTTTTTTTGTCATGATTTGGCGCGTACCTCGCATTATATACGCCATAATCGCGATACTTAACCATCGCAAATGTGTCACGTTCGAACAGCCTTCCACCTGTCGTGCATTTGGTTTTACGCGTCCGTTGCAAGTGCTGCACACTTGGTCAAGGGTAGAATGGCAGAAACCGTGCTACATGCTTCTCGATGCCAGTGACTTTTGTTACGCGTTGAAGTGCACACACACACCGCGAGCACTTGCGGATAAGCGGTTTATTAATCGACGCTGCCTTTCTCCGTTCACTATGGGGTCTGTGTTCCTTTTAGAAAGCAGACCGCGTGCGTGCATTTGCAGCCTGTCTGGTTTTGCATTTTTCTTTTGCTCAGTTCGTAGGTCGAGCCAATGTTTCGACAAGTGGACTTGTCTTGATGGTCGCTTTGCCCAGACGAAGACAAGACAAATCCACTCGAAACATTGGCTCGAACTGCGTGATGATCGCTTTATACGGACGAAGACAAGTCCACTTGTCGAAACGTTGGCTCGACCTGCGAACTTTGTCTCCCCCACCCTTGCTCAGTGCTCCTTCACCTCCTGGATTTGGTGCGATCAAGACTTGCTATGCTTTATAAGTCAATTAAATGCGCACAGCTCTGGAGTTTATTGCTAGAGCCAGCGTGGCGGCTGAAAGTTCTTGAAATCGGCCCGCGAGTGAAAACTGGCCCCGTTTCAGTCGAGGCGACATGCGCGAACAGGCAAGTGGAACGGCGCTGTCGTAGCGCGCCTCAATGTTATTGATCCCCGACATTTGCGTGGCCCATTGGGTGGTGAGGAAAAATGATACGTTCCATGTAGCACGGGCGGGTGGGCACAGCTGGCATCCGAGCAGCACGTCTCTGGGCGGAGAGAATTTCGTATTGGGGCGGACGGATTGATACGATCGTCAAAACCGAGTAGAAATCTCCCTTGTGCGTGCCTCGCTCTTTGCCACAGAAACTGCGACACCAGCCATTCTCGATCCCCCGCCGAAGCTTCGGCAAGTGGGATGAAGGCATGCGCACAGATTCGGAGAAAATTTATTGAAACAGTTATGTCACTGTACTCCGGTGGCAGAGCAACCACCCCACTGACGTCTCCGGTGCGTGTGGCATCACTATAACGGTCCTCCGTGCGGGCAGGAAGGTGGGAGTGAAATACAGATGTGGGAGCCGTAGTGGAGGTATTCGGAGTAACTGGAAGCGGCGAAAATGGGCGCTCGGGACGTTGAACATCGCACCTTTAAAACTCGGTTACGGAACGAGAGAGGGAACTCGCTAGACTAATATCGGGGACACAGCGTATCTGTGTTCAGGCGGGAAACTGAAATTGACAGTGCTCTGAATTCTGCAGCAGAAATGCCGAATACTACAGTGAGCGCACTTAGCAGAGGTCCGTGACACATACATGCCACGGAATTCAGCCGGCCAAGTCACCGTGTGTTTGGCCCCTCGTCCGGCTCCAGACTCCGTGCAGTCATGCAAATCCAGGATCGTCGTCCTGATGGCGGCGCACACAAGACTGCAAGTTAACTGTTTAATTTCATTTTAATCGCGCTTGGCTGCGTTTTGCCGTGAGATAGTTTATTTCCCTGTCCCAGTGCGTCCTCCCCAATGCGATCGCCACTCTCTCGATAAACTTGGGCATCCTAACGGTGCCACCTCCGGTGATTTTACTAGGGACATCCTGCCAGCGTTGCAGCTCAGCAATCGGTTGCGAAACCTATAATCCGACGATGTTATAAGGCACCCTCTCATCTAACCTAACCGCAAATGCGCGTCGCGAATTTCTGCTCGCGTTGTCGTCCTGGCAGACTGGCTCGCAGGTGTCCGTATCGCACATCGAGTGATCCTGGCCAGACGAGGAAGTGCGCGCTACTTCATTAGCATGCAGAAGACGCCACAGAATTCCCCCGCCGCGGACAGCTCCCGTATGCACCTGCAGGTGTTTCGAAACAGAGGCACGTCGCATGGGGTCGTTCAGTCAAGATATAGCAACTAGCCCGTCTGCGCTCGATTTTTATCGTTGTGGGGCAACGCGGTGAAAATATAGAAGGAAGACGGGGGCTGTAACGGTGCCCAGAGTGAAACGTAGATGCCAGGGTCGATATGAGGGGGCAGAGTTTCAATATTCTGCGTCATTGGCGTCGCTGCTCATTTCATCAATGAGCCAGGGCACGTCGGGGGCGCAGCTGCCTCTAAACGGTGAAGGCAGCGGGCCAAAGGGCGCTTCCGTTCTACGACTGGCCTACGCGTGCGGGAAAAATCGTGGGCTTCTTCAAGAGCGCTGTGCTTGAAATGAGGAGCGGCCGGCATGCACGCTTTTGGAAACGCCACTCTTGGCGCGCTGCATTTCACGGACGTAAAAGGACTTTAAGGGTATAGACGCGTGTACGGCTCGTTTGGTCGTAAAGTCGTCGCCGCAACCAGGAATGTGAGAAAAACATGTCGGAAAAAAATACGCACCCGGTTTCGGATCAAAATTATGACGTAACAGTTCTAGCGTTTAGAGTGACGCCATCACTTTTAGCTTCCCATTTAGTATCCATCTGCTAGTCAAATTGGGAGCTAGTATAGCGGTAGAGATTCGAACCGACGACAAATGCACAATGCTTGTCAAAACCTTAGAGCCCAGGAGCTGTTTCTGAGGGTTGTAGCGATGTTCCTTTAGCTTTCTTAGAAGTCTTTTCCACTGGAAACGGTACGCCAAAACATCTTGCCATCAGGAGATCTGGTACACTGGGAATGCATTAGCCAAACGGCGTGGCCCCGAACTATATAACACTGTACTCCGAAACAAACCCGTTGGGCTCTAATCATTTGACAAAGACTGTACCTCCAATCGTACACCGTTCATTGCAAGTGTAGATTACCGCCGAGAAGTGAGACCGCGCCTATTCGTTCCCTAAAAAAAAAAACAAAAAAAAAAAAAACAAAAATAAGTAAAAACTGATTTCGATGGAGGGTATATGAAGAGGCGACCGTGTGCTGTGCGATGTCAGTGCACGTTAAAGATCCCCTGGTAGTCTAAATTTCTCCGGAGCCCTCCACTACGGCTCTCCTTTCTCTCTTTACAGCTTCACTCCTACCTTCCTCCCTTCCCTTGTGGCGAGGTTCAGGTGTCCACAGATACTGCGTCTTTCCTTTCCTGTTAACCAATAAGTAATAAAGACAGACAAACACTGGAGGAACGAGTTGAATGACAAGACAGAGAGCTTCGTTTTTTCCTATGTTTGCGCTTCAACAAATTTCAGTAATGCACCAACTAGCCTGCAAAAGCATTCTCGTAAATACGGACTTTGCCTTATTCTGTGCCAGCTCTCAGTGCCAAGCTTTGCACGGGATGTAAAGGCGGTTTTGAAGCGTTACCGTATCTACTCTTAAGACGAAGCATAACCGTCCTTTTTTTGTTGTTGTTGTACTTCTAAGTCGGAATTACGCGTAATGCATCAGGAAAGATGGACCACGGGGTGAAACTGGTCTGCGCTTGGTGAATAATTTATATATATTCGCCTATTATAGCTTTAGGAACCGGTTCCAGACGCCTCGAAAGTGACTACGAGATCACTTCAACAGGCAGGCAAAAGCTGCAATTTTATAGCAGTCATCATACACGTTGTACGTGCTGTCATTCCGCACGCAGAGCAGTTTAGAGCGAGGGCGCTATGGGGGAAAAATGCGAGCTAGCAGGAATTATATTGCAGCTTTTCTTGTCTCGCCTGATATGGTTACTTGTTGGTCGCAAGCACCGTCCTGCAGCCTCGAACTGAAAGTAAATCTGCAACAGGTTAAGAAAACAAAATTAGTTGGCAAATTATTATCGCAGCGAAATCCATGTTATGAATGTTTACTGATGTCAAACGCATGATGCCAAAGCAGAAACACTTGGAAAAAAATTTGTGTCTATAACACTTCAAAAATTTTCTTCAGTTTCCTTTCGAGATTTACATGTGTTGGTTTTAAAATACGTATTGCCTTATCATTTACTCATTAAAAGCAGACATGCCTGAATAAATGATAATAAATAATACAATAATTCCGTGGCTTGTGGCGCTGGTCCTGTCGTTTGCTTTTTGTGTACCGTCGTGTTACCTCGTCCCCTTTGCGCTGTCTCCGTTCAACGAGAACAGCGCTCGTGCCGTCTCTTGTTCCTCCTCGTCTCGTGATTCCTTATTTTCGACGGTGAAATGCGACTTGTCTCACAGTATCTCGCGAACTTGTGCCTGTCCTGCGCGCGCATAGTGCGGGCGCTCCCGTACGTTCCAGTTGCAGCCGCTTGTGTGGGTCGAAGTGTCGCCTCCTTCGTTATCCCCGAAGACGTGTGTGTCCTCCTCGATATGGCAACAGCCGCGCAGTGAAGAATGGATTTAATCAATTGGCCGTTGGCCGGAGCTTTTGTCTCGGAACTCGCTGGCCTTGTCTGCTTGGATATCGCAGAACAGGTGCTGTAACAACTATGCGACCTTACGTACAAGCCGCCGTCTCGTCGGGGCTTCTGGCAGAAAGCGTCCGGCAGCTCCTCCTGCAACGCCACCTTGGCGCCTGCAGACAGGCCGGGGGTAAGGGGGGAAGCAGGTTTGTGGGATGCGATGGCCGGCGGCGGCGGCGTCGATGTGCGCGTATCTGGGCCCTCCCCTCTCCTTCGCTCTGGAAACAGGGCCAGCAGCGGCAGACTGGAGCGAACGGGGACGGCCTGCTTCTCCCAGGAAGGAACGCGCACTCCGCGCCAGGAGAACGGCCCTCGTGCAATGGCGTGTCGTCGTCACGCGCGTCTAGGCGCGGAATCGGAATTCGCAATGCCGCATCTGCAAACCGATCCGTCGCCGCGGTGGAGGCTCATCGCGTTGCACGTTCGGCTGCCCATCGCGCGAGAAATCGAACCCCGGCCGCCTTAGGACGAGGGCAAAATGCGGGCTGTAACTCTTGCTGAGCGCGTTTTTTTATACAGCGCAGTGTCGGGGGGGGGGGGGGGGGGGGGTACTGTTATTTACGCGACTTTCCATTGGAACCTTGGGCAGAGTGGCGTCGCATAGGGGGATCGGGGTTTATCTCGAAAGCAATGTTGGTACGGCGCTTGAAGAATTTGGCGCGGTTGATCGGATGAGGCTATGTGCATGAACGGACTGGAAAAGGGCTCTCTGGAACAGTACTTAAGCCAAGACATGTAACGCTCTCCATGTGCGGCGCCTTTCACGATGGCACCCCATCGGCGGGTTTGGCCCGAATCGTGTCCTTGTCGCAGTTTGTAGTGTCCCCGCCGCCCGTTTGCAAGATTGCCGTCGCAGTGAAAGCCACCTGCGATACTAGTCGGGAGTCGTGTGTAATCTGTTCAGCGAAGAGGGAAACGAACGCGTGCTCCTTCTCCAGCCATGTGGCGAGGAAACGGCAGTGAGCGGACTCTCCCTCAGCCAACACGCGTCCTTCTCCGCCGAGTGGTGAACGCGGAAGTGGCGCATTATCATTGGTCGCGAGGTGTGATCGATCGTGGTGCGTTTCCGGAGAGTGGTTGTGACGCTCTGTTGCGAAGGGACCGCCATAAGCGCCTGAGTAAGTCCGGAAGAAAGAACTCTGGGCTGCGCGTGTGCCTCCTTACGAGAGACTTGGGATAGTTTCAGAAGATCCAGACAGACCGTACGGGGACATACGCCAACGCGTTGCCGCTGCTATACTGTTGCCGCGCTTGCCGGGCCACATTTTTCGACATTAGTAATAATAGAAAATAATAATGATTTAACTGATTTATTTATAGGAAGGGAAAGGCACGGTAACTGTCTCACTTGTTTTCTGTGGACACCGCAACCGCGCCGTAAGGGAAGGGAGGAAGATGGGAGTGAAAGTGGAAAGAGAGGAAGAGAAGCCGTAGTGGAGGGCTACGGAGTAACTTCGACCACCTGGGGATCTTTAACGTGCGCTGACATCGCACAGCACACGGACGCTTCTTCGTTTCGCCTCCATCGAAACGCAGCCGCCGAGGTCGGGATCGAACCCGGGTACTCCGGACAGTAGTCGGCCGTCTTACCACTGCACCACCCCGGCGGGGCAATAATGAGGAGCGTTCAACGTTGCTTGCTGAACGGAATGTGGAGCGAAAGCTCCGGGTGACCGAGCGTTCTTCTTCGCCTTCTTTTTCTTCTCCGCTTTCTTCTTATTCTCCTAGCTACGCCTCTTCACGACATAGCTACGGCCACCCGAGGTCTTGAAAACCTACCGCAGTGTAGCATTCAGTAAAAAATGTTTTTCACTATGGAAGAGTTCGCGCATGAGGGAGGAGGAGGAGGGGGGGGGGGGGGTTATGTGCTAGAATATTGCGACTCAGGCTATGAGGGAAGCCGTAGTGGAGGGCTGCGGAAATTTCGACCACCTGGAGTTCTTTAACGTGCGTTCGCTTTGCACAGCACACGGTCGCCTGACTTTTCGCCGCTTCCATCGAACAATGGCTGCCGCTGCCGGGATTCGAACCCGCGTCCTTGGGCACAGTATATATAGTCGAGCGCCCTAACCACTGAGTAATTTTCACCTAGCGATTCCAGGGTGGAGGAGAGAATTATGTAGAGCTCTGGTGGTCGATCTTCTCTAGTCGGGCATTCCGTTGGCCACCGCCTCCTCTGCTGTCTTCACCAGCGTGAGCTGTGTGCTCGAGTCGATTAAGACGGCCTCCCAGTGTTCGTAGTTTTGCCGCAGTTAGTTCAATTTCCTTGTAACGGTGCTAAAGGTCCCTTTCCGAAACCCAATGACAGAGACTAGTGTAGGAATAGAACGGTAAAAGGCAAGTGCATGCGCCGTAGCGCACATCGACGAAGGCGGCCATGCTTGTGCACGCCAACCATGCGGGGCGGCGTTAACTGCGCCAGCTGTCTGCTACCTGTCCTCATCGTGCGCAGTCGGGGGAGGATTAGATTATTGCGCGCTGTCCCCGCGAGTGAAAAGGGCGAATTAAGTTTGCGCGTGATGGGAATTCGCCCGTTCCCTATACGGCCAGCTGTCTGTGTGCCCCGCCCCGTTAATTTAGGTGGTGCTCGTGTACACGCACGTCGCGCACGCTAATTTCTTGAGCTCGGGATGCGATCGACTTCGCTGACAGGGGGTAATTTGCGTCAAAAGCCTCGGTGTACCAGTGCATGTTCGCTCTGCCATGGAGCGCACTGCGGACTCCTGCGGGGTTCGGTCGTTTTCCCATTCCGTAGTTCTTCGAGTTGTCCCCAATTTAAGCATCACCCATTTCGTTAACCTCCATGTGCCTTCTCAGAAAGTAGGTACCGCTCAGCTACAGCTGTCGTGATACATTCTTTTTGAGAGGTACTATAGCGCACTGCCGTTCATAATCCGGGAGTACCTGCCAAATGCTCTTCGGCCCAATAATTATTTCTCCTGTTCTTGCTTTTGTGGCTGGGATGAGCGACTACCGTGTGCCGTAGGGAGTTGTATTCAATTCACTCGGGCTTATATTCACCCAAGCTCCCATCCAGATCATGATCTGCATGGTGAGGGAGTCCGCACTCTCATTCACGTCATGATCTGGGTGGTTACTCCGGACTCGCGTTCATTTCATGATATGATTCGCGATTCCGGGCTCGAGCCCAGAGCATGACCTGTGCTTTCTTGACGATGGTGTGCGTTCGCCAAATAATTTGCTCTCCTGTAAGCGTTTCCTCGTGCGGCGTGAAGCTTGGAAACACCAGTTGTCGTATTCTTACAGGACGATGCAAACATTGTTCCTTTGCACCTCTTTGCTGTTGCTGATTGTACCTGGTTGCACCAAAAATGTCTCCAGTATAGCGTGCAAACTAACATCGGTTATAAAAAATAAATACTCCGCATATTCCAGGAACCTTCACTCGTGTCCCAGATATGATTGCCGGTGTCTCCAGCCCGTGCACTGTCTGCTCCGGCTTTGACCTCGTGTCTTCCTGCGCTACGAAGGTCTAGTTCCATTGGAAAACGCCGGATGAACCAGTGTCCTCACGACAGCGAGTTGGTCGTATGTGTGTAGTTTTCGGTTCTGTCCTAGTTTCCGTTTCCATGGCGTTGAGGAGTGCGAGGCGAAAACGTTGTACAGCCTTCCTGGCAAAATAAATAAATCTGCTTTGAAGGGAGGGAGGGAGGAAGGTGGGATTGAAAGGAGAGAGGATGCCGTAGTGGAGGGCTACGGAGTAATTTCGACCACCTGGGAATCTTTAACGTGCAGTGACATCGCGCAGCATACGGACGCCTCTCCGTTTTGCCTCCATCGAAACGCAGCAGCCGGCGGTCGGGTTCGAACCCGGGTACTTCGGCACAGTATAGTCAAACATCTTAACCACTGTGCTGTGGTGGCGGGGCACACGTTAGTGTGCACCTCCGTGCTCTCCAACGACGTCAATGAACGTTTCGCGTGCGGCTGTCGGAATGACGGAAAGGGAAATTCTGCACAGCTGACGAGGTGGTTTTAAAGAGCAATGCTTGCCAGAAGCGGCGCCAGCCACTTGGCCGATCCGCGCACGGTGGCGACAGGGCAGGATTTATCGCTTCATTATACGAAGCACTCTGCGGCGCTCTCGCTTGGAAGGCGTTAACGGCGCCCACCTATGTAGGTGTAGATCGCGACGGTGATCGGCGCCCGTCTTCGGCCCCCTCGGTGGTTATCTGGCTCGTGGGAAGCGGGTTAGCTGGGCGCAATCTAGTGGCTCGCTCAGGCCCGTCCACGGTGTCTGGTTCCTGGGTAGGCCCTCGCTCGCCTCGGGGCCTTTCCGTATATCGCTAACATGCAGCCCTGCCGACTATGCCCGCCTAGGTGAACCGAAGGGCGCCGACAGATATACGATACGTGCGCACGACGTTTCGCGACTTCCACAGCGGTCATTGGCGCCCCCCAATGTGGTCCCCGGTGAGGAGCTGGTTTTCGCGCTGCTTTCTTAACGCGCCGTGCCTCGAGCGTTCTGCTCTTGTTACGAAGTCACAGTTCGGCCTACGTGCTGCTCGGCAACCAGCCGTGCTCACTTGTCCGACACAGTGTCGACTGTTTATCGTCGTCGGTAGAAGAACGGATTCACCTTCCTCCATCCGGTCAGGGAGAGTTAACAGCAACCGGAGTGTCCATTCCATAAGGATGGCTATTCGTTTTCCATTTCACTTGGCGTCACGTCATTATAACGACGGCGTCAGATAAAAGCAACGAGCGGTGACGGGTGCCACTGTGGGTGAGAGCCATCGCCACTCACCGACTAACCGTTGCTTCCGTCATGCAGCCGCTTCATCGGGCGAGGAGGTTGTCGAAACGCCTCCTCTCTGAACTGTTGCAAACCAGTTCAACCTTCCCCTCCCCAACCTTCCCCTAATCCCAACTTCCCCTTCCCCCTGGTCACCAAGAGTGATGCCACAAAGATGGCTAACATAAGACGTGACCAGTACCCCCTCCCCAAAAATAAACCATAGTCACCACCACCACCACCACCTGCCGCCTCCACCGTGTTGACGTCAGGCACACACAACAGCCCAGCAAGCAATATGGTGACTCCCAGGAGGCCCTCGTTACAAAGGTCTATATGGATCCCCGGATGCCACGACCAACTACAGTGCGCTGGTCTCAAAGGACCAGCTCTATTCGAAGTGGATAATGGTTCATTATGGCGTCTAGAAACAGCCTAATCTGAATAACCGGAAGGAAGCAACACTGATACCTTCCGCCAGCGTAAACAGCTTTTGACCGAGTCTCGCTTTACAGTCGTAACTGTCCAGTGTTCCCTTTTAAGGCGAAAGACTTTCTTTACTCATAGACTGCGGACGTGTTCACAGCAAATGTTTGCAGGAAATGTTCGCGCGAACTAAAAAATTCTGTCTTTACCGGGAATCGAACCGTTATTACTCCGGTCCCCAGCCCATCGCGCAAGCCACTACTCCACGCCGGGCTAGTGAGAAACCGATCGTAGAGAGAGAGAGAGAGAGAGAGAGAGAGAACATTTATTGCTCTAAAAAGTTTCTGGTTTTAGCGGCGGGCCGATGTCTTCATATCTTCGGCCTCTTCACAAGGTCGGCGCCCCTATTCCAGGGCACCGCTGAGTCTTGCTGCTTCGCAGGCGTGCCGCACCAGTGCCCTTTGGGCCGTGAGCTCACTGCTGGTCAGCAGACCCTCCCATTGTTCCGCACTCGGGTTATTTAGTTTGTGGAAGGCTCTGTTTCGTTCGCATTCCCATGTGATGTGGTATAGTGTGGGGGTTGCCCCGCACCACGGACATGTGTTCCTGCATTGTGTAGGGAACATCTTGTGTAGTATGTATAGATTGTGGAAAGTCCCTGCTTGCAGTCTCCGCCAGCAGACCGCCTCGTGCTGTGTTAATGATGTGTGGGGTGGTGGGTATTTGAATCCCCGCCCTCTGTGGCAGTTTAGTATTTCTGTATACTTTGGTTCCACCGTTATGGGGTCCTCCAGGGCTTTTGACTGCCCTGCTTGGTTCGTGATCTCGCGAACTAGGCTGTCTACCCTCGAGTTATCCTCTATCCCGGTGTGTGCCGGTATCCGATCGTAACTCTTCTTGTCTAGCTTGATGATGACAGTAGCGATGATAACAACGATGATGCAGTTGGCGATAATGATATCAGCCATTGTAATGATGCTAGGCGGTTACGGTGACGGTGCATTTAGTAGGTAATAATGTTAGTCGCGATAATACTGATGATGATAGGAAAGACGGGACGATGCAGTTAGTGAATACAGTCGTGTGAAATGTTGTTCACCATTTCCGCTTTAAGCAGGCTTTTGCGCAGTCCTGTATTTTTTTTTTTTTGTTTCTCCGAATAGCAAGCACGCAGTCATGTCATACAAGGGACGCGTATTCAGAAATCCTAGAAGCTCAGACACGTATCATACAGCCGTGGAAGCATTGGATGGGCTTCTACGAGCGGACACTGTGACGTACATACGTCACGCGTATTACCGCCGGGCTCGCTGCAGGGACACAGCCCTGCTAGTTGGTGCTTCCGTTTCAGAAATCTGGACGCACTGAAGCGGTTGCCCGCAGCTTCGTCACCCGTTCGAATCGGGCCGGTCAGCGGGCCACGTGAGTGCCAGACAGGGTTTGGGAGGTAATCCGTGCCGATCCCTTGGTTCGGGTCCGAGTACGTTCGTCTCGGTCCGCTCGGTTCGACACTCTCCCCCCTCCTGCTCCAGCTTCGCCTATCCGTGGCGGCAATCTCTGTCCTGCCGTCTCAGTTGGTGGCGACTTTTCTCGGCCATATAAGCCTGGACGGTTGCCGTTATTGTCGCTTCGTGCGAATCTCTTCCGGTGGCGGCCGCCAGACCAGCTTTCTTCATTTCCCTCGCCAGAGGGCGGTGTTCTTCGGAGCGTGCTTAAGACCGAGCTGACCCTTCTCGGCCCGTTTTGCCCGACTGGAGCGGGTCAGCCGCTTACTGGTAGATCCATTTCGTTGCCTTTTCCGTAGTGATAGGCGAACTACAGGCCCCACTTCTGTCCAGTAGACGGCGCAACCTGACGTGTCATAGCCAGTCGTAAGCCAAGTGGCCCACTCGTTCTGGCAACTATAGTTCGGTTGCCGGCTGTGTACGGGTATAGGTTTACCGACTGCTCCCCCTTATCGTGCTCTCACTCGACTGCGCTTTTGGTGCGGGTAGGACCAGTCCGTGGAAATGCAGTCTGTGCATGCTGTCGCTTCGAGATGGTGCTCACGATAGGCTTATTTGGAAGAGCTCCGGATGGCGTCGACACTCAGGACACACACAGTGAATATGGAACGCAAAAACCTATTTATACCGTAAAGATGATTAACAGTTTGAATGTTAAACTGACATTAAAAAAAAAGTATCTCGTTAGACGCGATGTTATAGGCGACAGCAGGTTATGGTAATGCATGTCATATTATAATTTAATATGCGTGTAATCATACTAGACACTTTGTAATTCCTCATAGCAAAGACTGGTGTAGTATACTAGGTGGTCGCAGATGAGTGGAGTGGGTCTGTGTTTACTGTGTGTTTTTATACGAAAGGCTCTCTCTTGTATGTTAATACTTGATTTAGATGGATATTGTGCACGTAAGTATCCGAGGCTGTTTACAATAAGTGATATGGCTGTCAAAAAAAAGAAAAAAAGAGCAATAGTGTAGAGTTTTTTAGAGCTTTCTAACTTTAATCATTACTAATTAAGGAGGCCACATTGATGCATTACTGAGTCGAATTATGTGAGGATTAATAGGAAGTTGAATCATGAGTGGCACCAAGATATTTGTGTTGCTCGACTCGCTCAAGCAAGCTGTACCAATTCATAATACAGTTAAGCTATCTTAAGTTTTATAAGGTCTAGACAAAACAATATACTTAGTTCTTGCGGTCCTTATTATTTTGTTCGGTAAGAACCATTAGTACCTGTCCAATTACTGACTCCTTACGCCCACCCCGCATTGACACTGGATGCAGACTTACTTATTTCAGTATATTGCTCTCTGTCAGAAAGATGTTTTGGAATATACTCTTAAGCCATACCGGCACAATTTTGATCGAATGATATTGCGGGTCTCAGTGTGAAAGTCATTTTAAGTATCGATAAACCAAAATTGATCGGGCATATGCAGGGGAATATGTTTTTGGATTGCTTCTTTCTTGCGTGCGAGGGTTGTTGAGAGGCATGACGTATTTTTTTTTCCGGATAAAGAGTCGTCATTGCCCACGTTGGAGGCTATAGCCGGTGCAACTTGCGCTCTTGTGTGTGAGTGAGTCAGTAATCTGTATTAATTGGGAACTGGCACGAAGGCCTATTCACGCGAAAGGGGTAGTGTAGGGACAGGGAGGTGGAATTTCACTCTCAATGCTTGCCTCACGTTCAAACTCCCAGGAGGGGTAGCAGCGTGGATCGGGTCGATGGCATTTGGACCAGCTGCAGGCTCTAGGAAAATGGCGTCACTCTGGAGCAGCACCGTTTGCTGCTGCTGTATTTGTTGTGTTCCCAAGGACTGTAATATTTGAGTGCGAAACGCTATCGTTTTTTTTTTTTTTTTTTTTTTTCCGAGAGCCAAGCGCTGCGATTGGGAGACAGTGGGTAAAAATGACGAGGGACTTTAGCGGCTGAAGTAGTGAAAGGCGAAATCCTGAGTGCCGCATTCTGTTACGCAACTGGCACTAACTAGTAATTAATCAATCATTCAGTCACTAGGTAAATAATTAATTGCTTAATCATTAATTAGTTATTATTTCATTAATTAGTAGTTTGTCATTCCTTGACATATGGTCATATTAGGCACGCGTTCTCGCATACTGTGGTAGTGCTCTGTGATTGGTTGAAACCTCGGACGTCATCCCGCCTCGGCCAATCAGAGCCGGCGCAAAAGCGGGACAGATTTTGTTCACGACAGCATGAACCAGCATCTCCGTCCGTTTTAAAGGCCCACTGTGGCCCTTTAAAGGAGCCAGTAGTGTTCGAAGGTGGTGATATGACGGAGGCCGTGGACACCCGTGACGAAAGTTGCTAGCATAGACGGGAAACAACTACAGTGCGGTCGCTACAGCGCAACGAAAATAAAATCGCACAGTGCACGGGGGGAGGGCGCGTGCTTCACGGCGTTGTAGGAAGAACCGTGCGTCGGTTGCCCTCTCAGGCGTGAGCGACCTCCCCCGGTGAACGCGTCGTCGTTTGCGGTCGCCCACTTGTGGCTTCGCGGCCGCCCAGCCGCGACCTTAGCGCATTTCGAATACCATCTTTCTTTTCAGAGCCGCCGCTTGGTCGGTTTGCCGCGTGCTCAGTTTGCATGTCCTTGCGTCTCGTTTCTTCTTCCTCGTCCGTAATGCACGCGTGGCGGTCGCCGGCATCGGGCCCTTTCCGGCCGCTCGGAAGGGGACACTTCGCCACAGCCGGTGCCGTAACTACGAGCGTGCGTCTATGGTGGCAAACACGTCGGAAGTGGCGCCAAATTGAGGTCATCCACCGAGACCGCGCCGTCTGTGGGAAAGCGGGACATTGTCACGGCCTGCTCTCAGTTCCTGCGTGCAGCCGGTCCTTTGGACTGGGCTGCGTCGGCGCACACTTGTTCACTCTATTCGCGACCATGCGGTTGTCTTTCAGAGGCCAAGGAAGTGGGCTGGAGTATTTTTAACAGGAGGTAACCTGTAATACAAGGTACGTATCCACTGTGACGAGACAGGTCTTTTCCGCAAATGTGGAGTATTTCTGAAGCAAAAATAAACGCGGAAGCAAGTAACAGCTCCGCTGATGAAACATGGCCGAACGCATCGCGAGCCTCGATTTCCGGGCGGGAAATTCGTGCAGGCACACTGCGTTCGCCCGGCCTTTCGTAGCCGTGGCTGGCGCCGCAGTCTCCGAAGCTTTTCCTTCTCTCTGGACACCTCGGGACAACCACAGCTGTTCTCAGCCCACGTGCGCTTATCTCTGCCTGTCGGTCGTCAGTATGTTGCAGCATGTCTGTTTGCTGAAGGAGTTTACCCCCCCCCCCCCCCCCCTCGCCTTCCCCCTTCCCCGAACGTGTGCCTTGCTCTGCTCTCCTTTCCATTGGGTACCTTAATGGCTGCCATGGAGCATGCTACATACATAAGCAGGGTCACAGGAACGGAGCTTTGCAAGTTAATAAGGTACCAAGGTTCAAGAGGTGAAATGCACTTATAGCAGCCACAGGCAGTTTTCCCTGCCATCCTGGTTGGCCGCAAAAATGTTTTCTTTTTTCTGCAGATTGACAAAAAAGGAAAGAAAAAAACAATTTCTGCAGATTGACAAAGAAAAAAAAAACTGCGCGAAAGAACGGGTATAAGAGGGAACGCACAGCAGAGGACGAGATCTGTGTGGACGTTCATTCCCACTGTGTTTTCCCGTCAACTAGCAAGAAGTTCATCAACTGGATGTCCGATTTCTTCATTTACACTCAGATCACAGGATCCACGCTGCAGCACCGTCCACCTTCTGTTGGCGATCACGGAGTGCTTTTTGGTCACGGCTTGGCGAGAAGTAGAGCGATGAGTGGGGCTAGCTGGTTCGCAAACGACTGAACGTCGCCAGCAGAGGGGCGGGAGGGCAGGATAGGGTTATATGCCGCACTTGTGCAGCGCAGGTGCATCTGTCCCGTCCCGCCGCTGTGCAGTCGCTTGCGGTAAATAGAGTATAGCGGGACAAGAAATGATTCGTATTTAAATGCAGTTTTTTATACAATGATTGCATACCTTGGCACCGAGAAAGAATGTTACAGTCCGTTATACTTTTCGTTTGTTTATTGAGTGGAGCCGGCCTGCGGTCGCAGTGCCGAAGAAGCCACCTGACTGCCGGTTCATTTCTGTCGGGGGCTGCGTGCGTGGCCGTTGTGGAAGCGCAGTGCGGAAGACGTGTGCATCCCTCCGGGAGGGAAGTGCCCCGGCCTCGTTGAGGTGTCGCGTGCACTTCCTTGCGCCGAGCGGACCGTGGCTAATCCGCACCGGGTCGCCCTTGGTCTCTGGCGACGACGGGGCCGCGCCTTGGCCCCGTCTACCGCCGCCACGGGCATTGCCCGCCACGCAGGGGCCACGGCTCCGCCGTCCACGGAGCGCTGCGGGGGCGCGCGCTCGGTCCGTTCCTCGCGGTTGAGTTTCGCGTGCATTCATGGATGCCTTTGTGCTGGAACAGGGAAGTGCTTCAAAGCTGACAGCTTTTCTTGGTACCGTACAGAAAAAAAAGAAAAATTAAGAGCGAGAAGGTTGGAGGGAGAGAAACCGCAAGTTGTAATCATAAGCGGGATATAATTTTGCTGTCTGTCTCTGACTTCTTTAATTATAGAGTAAAATGTTTTTGCTCAGGTGGTTTGTTACTGGAGAAATACTGTTCCGATGATGAGGATGATGATTGGAGATTATGGGGCCATTCCGTGTGTATCGGTATAATTATAATACACTTGTATCGGGTGATCGATGGGGTATTCCGGATATCACCAAAAACTGCAAAAAACAACAACAAACAAACGTAAAATCCCTTCCGGAGTGGCAAGCTCATCGCCGCAGTCGCGTGTAACTAAATTAAATGACCAGTTACTGCTGGAGAATAGTGTCATTATGACTGGGCTGCTTCCTCAAGTGGTTCAGCTTTCGAGGCGCGCAAGAGGAACTTTGGTCGCATCTCCTACGAGCATTTTTTTTTTTTTCCAGTGCATTGCATGCCAGGCGCAAGGCCAAAATTGGCCTCGTAAATTGCGTTGCTCTGCTTTGTGGCACCAACGAGCATGTGGTTCATTTTCGTACACCTTAATTCCAATAGTAACAGAATTTTTTTTTTTTTTTTTTTTTTGACGAGGTTAGCGGAATAAGAGTCGTTCATGGCCAGAAGAATGATTCATCGGAAGTAAGCAGTGCTCTCATTTCGTTACAACGATTCTATACTGCCGGGTCCGAGCTGGAGCGGTCGCACCTCTCCCCGCGGCTTCCGATGACGAGGTTCAGCTATCGCTTTCGAACACACATGCCGCATCCGCTCGCATATAGGGTCGACGCGGAAGAGTCGTTGTTGCTACGCGCCGTTGGCACGCACCATGGGTTGCGTGCTCGCATCGAGCAGGGTGGTGTGTTTGTCAGTGTGCTCGTGTCAGCTCGCGCCGTGTTGTGGGAGGAGCTGCTTCTACGAGCAGCCGGCGTCGCCATGCGGCCCCCTTTTCGGGCCGGCCGATCGATCGCCATCTTTGCTACTCCTGCGACCGCGTGTATATATATATGCCGCTTTGCGTGCTCCGTACGAAGCCGCGCCCCTCTCTCCGGAGTGCCGTTTCTTTAATGACATCGGAAGTCCGGCGAAGTTGGTAGGGCGTTCCCGTTGAAACGGCGCAACGAGCGTCGAGTGAAGAATTTATTCGAGGATTGGTTTTGATTCGATACTAGCGTTTAGCGTCCCAAAGCGCCCCCTGAGACACGCTGTTCTGGATGGCCTCGGAGTAAAAGCCTTGCTTGATCTTTGCCTCCGTCTAAAAGCGGCCGGGATTCGATCCCTCATCCTTGGGCACTGCAGTCGAGCGGCATTACCACTGCACCACCACGGCGGGGCGAGGTGAGGTGGGGTATATAGACAATTTATTGGAGGGAACACTCGTTCTGTATAAATTCGTTCAGTTGGCAGTTCCTGGCGGCGGGTGAATTTATTCTAGGTAAAACTCGTTCTGTGTTTGAGTGTTTTCTCGAACAAATTCGTTCGGTTGACTGCCAACGCTCGTCCCATCTTCATCTAGCTTGCCAGGTGTGTTTTGCGTGGTTTCAACGGAAACGCCGCTTCTTGCTTCTGGCTATTGTGGTCAGCTGATAATAATAAAAAAAAATTACGTTGAATACGAATAGAGTAGGGAAACATCGAATATAATAGGTCTTTTCTGTTTAAGCTGTACGCTTATACTTCCAATCAATGAGTCACCAAGTGAGATATGACCGAATTTCTTTCATTCGGCGCCTTTAAAGCCGCTGACCTTTGACCTTTGGCTTAACTGAATGAGAATTGATCTCGTTGGAAACAGTTATTCGTAGTTCCAGAGTATATGGTGACGCCGAAGTTCACGCCGTCTTCGGCGGCCACCCTAAAACATTGCGCATTTCAGAGCAGGACAGTCGTGCAGACCTTCTCGTGATATGTGCTCTTTGCCTCGCATCGATTTACGAGTGCTCGTTCAGACGCGCAGGAGTTTGGCAATCAGTGGCGCCACCGTATTTCGCTATTACCCTGCGGGTCACTATAGTGTGTGCTCGTCGATGACGTTTGGCGTCTGTACTTGCCGCGCTTTCTGGTGCGGGGAGTCTACTCCAATTAGACTCAACTACACTCTGTCCATTCCGCCGCCGCCGACGCGAGCGAAAATGGGGTCAAGTGGCACGTGGTCACTGCTGCGCACGGAGGTCACGGTTGAATCGTGCCCTCTGCTGCGCCTCCTGTTTCTGGTGTGCGTGGGTGCTTCTATGCGGCACCCACGTAGCGCTTCGCTTCGAAGCCCGGCTCCCTGGTGCGCGCGGGGGCGAATCCGATGGGCCGCCGAGATTTGTGGCCGGAGTACGCGAGCCGAAAGATGGAGCGGCCGAGCGGAGAAGGCACATCCGGGCCATGAGGAGGAGGAGGGGGCGGGAACGTGCGGCCGCAGAAGCGGGTCACCTTCTTCTTCCAAACTGGTCCCGCAGTGAGCCGCATATCGCTCCGCGCCATCGGTCCGATCGCCTCTCGTGAATATTGCGCGCCGATCCGCCGCGCGGCTGTCCCTCGCTCGCTCGCGCGTGTGTACGCACCATCGGACACGTGTGGTTGTATCCCCCCCTTCCCACCCACTTTTTTTTTTTTTTTTTTTTTTTTTTGCATCGGTGCTTCCGAGGTGTATCCGTCGAGCGCAACCGTGCCATTGCGTGACGCCCTGATTGAAGGGGGATTTATCGAACGAAAAATCCCTCGATATTTGGGAAATGGCGATCGGGAAAAATGCGTCTCCAGCGCGTTTTGTGGGATTCTGTCGACTTCCTCTAGTACTCGGTCGGCTTATGACCGCGGCGGTTATTTTGTAAATGACTCTGCCTTATCTGTGTCATGGTTATTTCGGAGTGTGTCATATGGTGGCAGGTATAGGTTACTTATTATCGAGTTCGCTCCCCGCCCCCTTCTGGTCAGCTGCTCGAGGGGAGCGCGCTATGCCAGCGGCATTGGTTGGTGAATGTGCGCGAGCTCCACCTGACGCTCACGTCCTCGTTGGCGGAAGGTCGCACGCTGGCGCGGTGGCCGTGGTTGTCGCGGTGTTCCTGCTTGTGCTCGCTTGTCAGCTCACCACATTGGAAGCAGCTCAAACAGTTACATGTGCCCAATATTGCTGATTGTGAGCAAGTAGACTCCTACTACACAAATAAAGAACTAACCGACATTGAAGCTGAGATCGCAGTAATGCTTGAAGAACTTTTTTTTTTTTAACTCAAAAGGAAAGGACAAGGAGGCGTATTCACCCGGTCGGCCCTTTGGATAATCTTGTAGATGCACCGAGATACCATAGAGGAACTGGGAGGTTCCAAGAGCCAAATAAAACGGGTTACATACACGTGTAATAAATTACTTCCCTGCCTTTCCTCCTCATCTTTCTCCTCCTTCGCGCTGGAATGCGCAGAATAGTGCTGACGAAAAGTGATATCCGGACGAGCGACGAAAATAACGAACGACCGAAGGCTATAGCAAATCCGCGCACTGTGTGTTGTAACATTGCATTCGCTGGCTCATGCCTTTTCTTTCCACCCTCCCTACTATACGCCTTCGCGTGGCCTCTTCGGAAACCGAACGTTGACCACCGCGACTGTGAACACTTCTCACCACACCCATCGCTTGCACCGTGTCCGCCCAGGGCTCGCCAGAAAAACACTGTCGGTGCACCAGCAGTGGACGCTGCTACGTCGGCGTTTATTCCAGTTTGCTCGGCGCTGCGCTAAGAGGAGGCGGACGCTTGGCCCCAGGAATCGCACGTCGTCGTGCCATCCATCACAGCTGTTAACGATGACCAGCGCGAGCAACCGCCGCCACGCGTATAAACGCCAACGCTGCAGCGCGAAATATTTGGGCCGCAAGCAACAAAATGCGCACCCTCGGAATGTGCGAGGTCGAGAGATGCAATATGGCAGGGTCCACGTTCGCAGTTCTTGACTTTCGTTATTCGTAACCGGGCATTCATCGTATACCGGTGTCGGTGGTGACCTCCCTTCACAGGCGCGGTGCGGGCTCTATCAGCTGGGCACCGCACGCGGTGCGTGTCAATATGCCGCTAAATCTTCCTTATTTTGGAGACTTGGATCGCAGTTCGCCCTACCGCGTCAACGCGCCAAAAGCAAATTCCGATAAAGCCTGAGCGAATTCCCGCAGCGCAGCTGAACGCAAATTTGAGATGTTTTTTCTTTTTTTTTTTTCTCCCTCGGGGACATAACTTCGACTTGGCACTTGGGGTGTGCATCTGATGGCGAAAGTTTGAGCAAAGAGACGATGGCCGAGTGACGCAACGAAGGGGACCCGTTGCAAGGTGTCTGTCATTGGTGCCAGGCTAAGCAGCCCCAGTATGTAATACTACTACTACTACTACTGCTACTACTATTATTATTATTATTATTATTATTATTATTATTATTATTATTATTATTATTATTATTATTAATGCCACCAAGGAGTCCGACAGTCTCTGGGGATTAAAAGCGGTCGGAATTGCTGCTAGGTTTCACGAAGGATATCTCCGGTAGGGATTACAGTCACGGGTGAGGAATGCAGGAAGGGAAAGCTGCGCCAATGTTTTCGTAAAAGCACACCCTGGGACTTTTTAATTCCCCTCGCGACGAGTGTCACGACTGCGGTCTAAAGCGGTAGCCAAGCGAAGAGAACTCCGCGAGGCAGGCCAAGCCAGCTTATTCGCCTGCGGGTTTGTTGATAGTGGGAGGTTCTCGCTTCCTTGTGTAAGGACACGACTGCAGCAACGCTACACCCACACCGATGACGTCAGAATGGTAGGCCGAAAATGACATCATGCTGGTTTAGTGTGATAATTAATTGCCCAGACGTTATCCATACTTGGCTGTCACGCGTACATAGCGTGGGCGATGGGGCTGGTACAGGTAGGTCACCGCCGCTTGCGGTGGGGGCTAGCCTGCCACCGAATTTTTATCTGGTGTGACAGGCTGCGCCTTTCCCTTCCTGTGAACAATTTAAAACAATTTAAAATTGTAGGCCGTCATTGCACCCGCCACCACTTCGATGGTGGACGACGGCTGTTGTTGCGGCGCGCGTCTTTCTTTCCCTCTTTCTTTTCTTCTCTGTTTTCTCTTCTGTCTGCACGAGGCAGCGGAGGTGGCTCGGCTAAAGAGCCAGTAGCAGGCCCGTGCATTTTCTTTTCCTTCTTCCTACAGCCACAACAACAACAACCCCCGATATTTCAGGCCCGAAACTCGTCTGCTTTTTGGATACATACTCACCTCGAGTGCGCGCTAAAACCATTATTAAGTACACATCCCAACTGACTTGTCCCGACGGAATTTGTACCTACCGTTCGCTAAATTTCGCCGGAAAGAACGTGAGTTTGCCTGTTGCGAGCTTATTTCGTGCTACACCAAGCGTCGTGCTGAAGGTGTAGAAGCTTCTTGGCAGGTCCTCGCTGTAGGTCCTCGTCAAGGTCCGCCAACCATGGTGGTGGCCCAGATAGGAGGACGGAGAGCGGCTGCGGTCGATGGAGGCGAAACGAAGAGGCGTCCGTGTGCTGTGCGATGTCAGCGCACGTTAAAGATCCCCAGGTGGTCGAAATTACTCCGCAGCCCTCCACTACGGCTCCTCTTTCTCTCTTTCCACTTTCATTCCCTCCCTCCTCCCCTTACAGCGCGGTTCGGGTGTCCACAGAGCAAGTGTGACAGTTACTGCGCCTTTCCCTTCCTGTGAACCAATTATTATTATTATTATTATTAGAGCGGTAGTGACGAGAGAAGAAGCAGTTTTCCACAAAGCCTTAGGGGATGCGTTAGGGTGTGTAGGCAGTTGGGGCGGTGGAAGAACCGTCTTGAGAAGTTTGCATGACTTTAGCTGTGAAATTATATGCCTTCTCTACTTCTCGATGGAACCCCTAGTGGAGGAAACATGAGCGGCCCGACAGCGCACATCAGTGCTTGTACCAGGGATAGTTGCGGCCCGTGACTTCCCTTCGCCATGCGTCCGCAGTCATTCTTTTGACGTGTTTCTACCAGATCAAGAGTACGGGAAGTGCTAATAGTAGTCTGTCAGTGTCACTGCACCAGAGTAGTCCTTAACGCGGCCAGTAAAGCATGAGATGGCATTAGCGGGCCCGCGTTCGTCTTGGCGTGTGGGTATTCTGCGTGCGTCCATTGGGTGGAAACGCGTCCTAAATCACGTGACCGACGCCAACCGGGAATAAATCTGCGAACACCTCCTCCATCGTAGTCTTCCCTCCGGGGTTTCTTTCGGCGCTTCTCCGCCGAGTACAAGCGAACGAGACAACTGCGTTGCCTCCCTCTGCGCTGATCGTTCGCCCCTCCCTCCCTCGTTGTCTCCTGCATAATGTACAAGGTTATAACACCGATGATGGAGGGAGTCGCCAGAGCGATACGGGAGAGCCATTTCATACCCGGAAGGGGAGCAGAAAATGAAGAGCAACCAACCCGTGCGAAGCTTGGGGAGTGGGTGGCGCCATCTATCGCGAAGGAGCCGATTTCTCGATTTCGTGCTCCTCACCCCACCCTGGGCGGCAGTTGGCGACGAGGATCATTTTTCACGCCGCCGGAGGATGACTGCTGCTCGGCCGTCGAGTAATGGATAAAGGCGCGGGAAGAAGATACGCGACGAATGAGAAAGAGGAAGTGGTTGCGCCGGAAAACGAAATTTGCTCTGGAAATGAAGAAGGCCCTGAGAGGGATCGAATGCGGGATTGCCGTGTGCTGTCCACCCCATGTCCTAGCGAGCCACGGGCTCTGCAGAACAAAAAACGGTGTTGAGTGCCATCGTGAGCCCGAGTTTCATAAAATACACCTCGCTCAGATGGAGAGCTTGCGTCGATGTCACTATGCCACGCGTGACGTTTGTGCTACGCGCATACCGGCGAAACGCCGCGCGAGGCAATCATTAAGCCATAAAAGACAGCTTGGCAAAGGTCCTCATTTTGTTATATAATGCCATTTTACCGTCTCGCTGGCAATGACCAATATTACGGGTGAAAAGACAATGAAGGAAAAAAAAAGAGAGTAAATTCGCTTAAGAAACCACGCCGACCGCTTTGTGTCGCATCCGCGTCGCCGTTTGGGCATCGTTGCCGCGACTGCATCAAGTGCTCGGCGGAGCTCACGGACGAACGTCTGTTTCCGGTGGGTGGGGAAAGAAGACTCTTTCAATGCGCCGGGGGTAGCAAAGTCGAACTTCGACGGTGGTTGAACTCCTGCGCCTTTGAACTGCGGAGCTGACTAGTCTTCGTCCGACGTGGCGGCTGTGGCAAGCAACGCGCGTTGACTCTTCGCTGTCGTCTTGACGTATCGCTGTACGGTGGAAACCTCGCCGCAACGACCTGACACCGTGTCGTCTTAGTGGCGCCGCTGAGGTGCCCTTCACTCCGCCGAGCACGTGACGTGCTTGTTGAGGGGCGTTTTCTCAGAAAGATAAAAGTGAGTGTAATTTAATTGAGCGCGTTAAAAGGCAGAACACGACAGTGCTTCATAAAACAGGCCCCGCTGATGTGGTACAGTGGTTAAGATGCCCGACTACTGTGCCGGAGTACCCGGGTTCGAATCCGACCGCTGACGGGTGAAACGGGAAACGGCAGTAGCGTCCGTGGGCTGTGCGATGTGAGCGCACGTTAAAGACTCCTACGTGGTCGGAATTACTCCGTAGCCCTCCACTACGGTTCCTCTCTCTCTCTTTCCACTTTCTCTCCTACCTTCCTCCCTACCGCTACGGAGCGGGGCGGTTCAGGCGTCCAGAGAAGTGCGGTGGCAGATACTGCGTCTTTCCTTTTCTGTTAACCAATTATTATTATTCATAACGCAGCGGATTACGCAAACTGCGAGCACGCATAGGCTCCAGCATCGGAGACAGTCTACACAGCGTCTTGAAATGAAGTGTACAGGACCTCGACCACTGGCTGCAGAGGCTGCGTTTCGATAGAGGCGAGAGGCGCTCGTATGGTGTGCGAAATCGATGCGTGTTAAAGGTTCTCCTTGCGGACTAGTTTATTTCAGCACCCTCCACTACAGCACCTTTTTCTGTTTACGTCCCTTCTTATCCCTCGTCTTACGATGTGACGGATGTTTGCGTCATGTAACGAATACAATATACTGGATGGAGTCCATCCAGCAGAAAAAAAAAAAAAAAAAAAATGTCGTGGCGGAGGCTTGACCGGGCCACAGCCACCCATTCGTATACTCTGGCCGTTTTACAGCGTCGCGATAGAAAAGCCATTACCGCTTAACGAAGGTGTTGAGCCAAGCTGACGACTAACTATTGTGCACCAGCATATGACCGAACGCTGGGTTACCATAATCGGTTACTAGTATGCTACATTCTTGCTAGTATGTCTTCACCGTGCAAGATTCACGCACACACACACAAAGAAAGAAATGCACTGTAAGGACTGGAATGAGTGGGGAAACTAATTACACGAAACGAAATTGCGGGAAAAGCGGTGAAAGAGACACAAATCGTCACATGTGCACTGTGTCGTACGCTGTGTTGCTGCGTCGCGTGGGTGAGCATCGGATGGTCGGAACGGTTTCTGCTGAGTTTCATTTTGTGGGGCGCACAATAGCCCTGTTTCGGGTACTGACTTTTGCGTCATTTCGTTGCGCCGTGGCCACTCCGCAGAGGCGCCTGTTGCACCGAGTGCCGGTCACGGTAACACATGCTGGGAAATGGTGACCTGAATCACGCAGCACGGAGGTCAACTTTCCCAACCGTTGTTACTCCTCCTCAGCGGGATCAAGCCGATACTAGTTACCACCAACTGCAAACGGGTCTCACCGTGTCAGTTGCATTGCGGCGCTCGTCGCGTTCTTCTCTCCGGCATCGATCGCTCCGCGGCGGCCGTCTCGGAGGAAACCGGTTGGGCCGCTCAAAGCGGAACTGCCGCGCCAGCGTGCATTCCAGCCCGTGGTGAGCGTCGCCTTTCTGCGCCCGCTGCATGCACTGCTGGTGCAAAACCTCTCATTTGGCAGAACACTGGAAAATATTGGTACGATGCTAGTAGTTTGCTAAGACCTAAGTTTGGGTCAGTGGGCGTCCATTCATTGCGGGGAACAGCGCAACGAAGGCGGGAGAAGACCAGCGTTAACAAGGATGAGCTCTTTGAAGTACGTATACAGGTAATGTATACAGAGAAAGCGAGCAAACATTCCCGTTTTTATCAGTTTGGTTTATCAACTATTAGTCAGTCAGCACTTGTTTTGTCTTGCTGTATTCTCGCTGTTCTCCCAGAATTAAAGAGGCCTATACTTGTCGTGGTTATTATTTGGGTCGTGAAACAACCACCGTCGGAACAACGTCCGTGAGCAGCGGAGGCTTGCACAAATCCGAGTGACCGAAATATCTCGCGAATTAAGAAACAACTGTTCGTCAAACTGCACATGCCCTCAACAGGTCTAACCTGCAAGGTGTGACCTTTGGCTGAGTGCCTGCAGGAAGAGAGGTTTTACCCGAATGTAGTCGGCGGAACACAGTTCGTATATTCGTTACGGCACCAGTGTGGAAGACTTGTTTCCATCCGCTTTGTCTCTTTTATCGTTCCCGTTGTTGTGGTTCTTTAACAGTCCAGACAGCAGCGTAACGTTATGCTTCGCTTGTGGGATTCTTTATTACCTGCTCTGACAAAGCGATGATGCAAAGCGGCGGGCTCTATACCGATTTGACCGCATACACTGAGAACGGGCGCAGCTTGATCCTTGTCGTATGATGCTTGGCGTTGCTCGTAAGCCTAAGGTGAACCTGATCTCAACACACTGGGGAATACAGCCGACGGGTTTCACTTCGGGTTTTTACCTGGCACACCCGACTGGCATGGATTTTGTGCGACTGTGAGCAAGGAACAGGGCGGTTGCTGAGCACGAGGAAGAGCCGGTTCGAAGTCCTTTTGGTGGAGGCGAAACAACAAAGGGCTCCCGTATGCTGTGCGAATTGATCTGGAGCCCCCTCCACTGTGGCACACCTTTCGCATTCCCCTTCGATTCCCGCGTTGCGTGTTTGAGGCGTCATTATAGAAGTGAGCCACTCACTGCGCCTTCGAAACCAATTTTCGAGAAAGTGTTCGCTTTAGATTTAACAGGACATGCTTCTTTCTCTCGGCATTCAGGAGACAATAATCACCTGGCTCGAATTTAAGTTTCATCGGAGCTGTTTGTCCACTTCCACGTATTTGGTCCGAGAAGCGTGTCTCGCACGCAGCTTCGAAGTGTGCTTGCGTGCGCTCTTTTATTTCTTTGCTGCAGCATCGCCTCCAGACATGTCAGCCATGCGGCATCGCCTAAAAACGGCGGTCATCCTCTGCGCTGCCAGTTAAATCGGTCCATTGATTCAGGCGACGGCCCAAAGCCGGAGGAGCGCCTTTTACGTTGCTCGGTATATTTTTTTCGCCCCTCTGCCTGGAGTGGTGCAGCCGGATCCGGTCCCTCCTCGAGCCCTGGCGCGGCGACTGGACAGCCTGCGCCGGGGCAGCAGCTTTGTTTACCCGATCATCGTCGGGACCGCTTCTCCGGGACCGTTCCGGTTCGGCTCGATTGGGGCCCCCGTCTTCTTCTTCATTACTTGTCCTTCATTGATCGGCGCGCGTGCAAACGACAGCTGCTCCTCAGACGGTGGCGAAAATAGAGTAAAAAAAAGGGAGTTATAGTTGAGCTGCTGTTCGCTGGCTGCGCTAGGCAGCCGTAATGACGTTGGAAGCACCTGCTTTCAGCTGTTGGGGCGGATCGCTGCCGCGAAGGTGTAGCTGGGCAAGGAGAACAAGAAAAGAAAAAATAGCAGGGACTCCTATTATGTCATGTTTTTGGCGGTGCGCAGCATCAGAATTCGTTGATATGTTCACATCTAGTTTTGTACCATTCTTTTCGTGGTAGTGTTTGCAGACCCTATACTTGTCTGTCCGCGTCTGCGCTCAACCAGACCTTGACTTCGGTCGGTTCAGCTGGTGGTCGGATCGAACCCGAAGGTTGTCTAAACATGGGGACACAATTGCAGTGAAGACGTATCGAAACCTATCGGTGTCACTTTCAGCCTTTTGACGTCACTTCCTGCCAAGCAATCGGCGAATGCCATTGCAGACACCGCGTTCATTTTTTTTTTTTTTTTTCCGCTGCTGTGGCTTGATTCGGCGCGTTCCGAAATACGGAGCAGCTAACAGTCACTGAGGCCAGGTTGTGGCACTGCTCCCTCGGGCCGGGCGTTTTAACGCAGTTGGGATGGGGTGTTCAGTTTGCAATTCCAATTTCGCCATGAACCTCTGCACCATTTACCCCGCCGGGGTGACACAGTGGTTAGGGCGCTCGACTACTGTGCTCAAGGGTGCGGGATCGAATCCCGGCCTCGGCGGCCGCCTTTCGTTTGAGGCTGAAAACAAGGCGCCCATGTGCTGTGCGATGTCAGTGCACGTTAAAGAACCCCAGGTGGTCGAAATTTCCGGAGTCCTCCACTACGGCGTCTCTCATTAGTTTCTTTGGGACGTTAAAACCCACAAACCAAACCTCTGCATCATTTCATGACCTACAGACATATGTTAACGGTATCAAAAGAATTAGCCAGAGTATACCCACAGCTTACCAAGAACCAAGAGCTATCCTCGGCGTCCCTCAAGGTTTTTAAAGCGGGCCGCTCATTTTTTTTTTCACGATCATTCGTTAACATGCACGCACCAGAAGAGAGTTGCAGGGCTCGTGATCCAAACGGCGCGAGATGGCTCCTTCGCCGCGCCTCCGCCGAACACGGGCCATTGGCGTGGCGCGATGCCAGACGTCTCTGGGTCAGTCGCCCGCGGCGCGTTGGCGCGGAAGGACGCAGTGCGAGAGGCCGGATCGCAGCGTGTCCCGTCGCGATGCTGGTCCCCCCCCACTCTCTCCTCTGTCTGCTGTGCAGCGGGACAAGAAATGCCGCGAGCGAGAGAGAGTGGAGACTCACACCACGCTGCTACGCCGTTTGATTCCTTGCGCTGCTCCACTCCGGGATGACCACTGTTGCCTCACGGTTACGCCGGAGGCAGGCCGAGGGCACGCCGCAGCTTGTCCCATCTCCCGTGGCGCTGAGCGCCAAACGTTTGGTTGCGCCACGGCCACCGCGCCTGCATCCGAGACATCCCGACATTCCGCGCCTCATTGTTTCTCCGTCGCAAATGGACACCGCCGTATAATAGAAAGTACTCGACGCGCTGTGTGCAGGGCACAAAGTTGAAATCAGACTTAACTCCGAAGAAGTAACATCATCATCATCATCATCATCATCATCATCATCATCATCATCAGCCTGACTATACCCACTGCAGGGCGAAGGCCTCTCCTATATTTCTCCACTTAAGCCGGTTCTGTGCTAGCTGCGTCCACTTGACCCCCGCGAACTTCTTAACCTCATCCGCCCACCTAACTTTCTGCCGCCCCCTCTGCTACGCTTTCCTTCTCTTGGAATCCAGTTTTTTACCCTAAAGGGCCTGTCACACTAGCACGACACGACACCGACGCAGACCCGACAACGACACCGACAGTCGGCCAACTCGTCGGCCGACCATGTCTGCGGCCGACCAAGCTGTCACACTAGGCCGACAACGACACCAACACGACCGAAAACCAAATGTCTTCCCAGTGTGACAGGCTTTGAGGCCGGGGACACCGACAAAACCAGTCTGCCGACTGTCGGTGGCCGAGTCTTCGAGAGATCGGCCGCCGAGCAAAAACTTTCTCGAAACGCAAAACCGACTCAGTACACCTCGTCGACAGCGAATACCTTTCAGCACTAATATACGTAAAAAAAGTAGAATCAATGCATAATCCGTCACCGAAACGCGAGCGTCGCCAAAATACTCGAGGCCGCCGAATGCGTGTGGAATATCAACGGCAGCGTTTTCTTTTCGGGGCGAGTGAATTCGGGGCGCATAGATTTGTGGCGCTCGTTGGGACCGTGAGCAATTTTTCCGCTTTTCCGAACTGCACAGAATAATGCAAAATGAACATAGTACGTGACAAAGAAATGATGAAAAGAAGCGATTATTTTCCTGAAGCCAGCAGAGATGCCGATCCTCCTGCGCACTTCGATCATTGTGTTTAACGTCTAGCCGCTGCGTCGCTACTTCGCAACCCAATTTCAACGCTATGTTACGCATCACGCAATAATTTTTTGTTGCATAATTCAATGTGTTTCAAGAATTGTGTGCGCAAAAAGCGCAGAACTTGCGTTTAAACTTTACAACAGAACCAACAGCAGTCGTGGTCCCGCGGCCGGCCCTGTGAAATGCGCCTAAGGTTTTAGAAAATCTGCCGAAAGTTTTACCTGTTACTGCACAACATGGCATGATTCAAACTATCTGCAGTTTACTCTCAGCAAGCTGGACAGTCAGTTAAGCGGTAAACGCTCCTACTACCTTCGCGACTTTCGCACTGCAAGACAGCGTATTAGCTGGAACCATATCTCAGCCTCTGAAAGGGCCGGTTAGGTCTAACTTTCGTGGTGCAGTGGTTAGCGCAGCTGGCTATCAAACAGGAGGTCGTGAGTTCGATCCCAAGGGTAGAGTTTTTTTTTTTTTTTTCCTTTCTTTTTTTTTTTCACCTTTTAATATACACTGTCTCTTATTCGCCGTGGACAGCGTTTGTTTTTCGAACACTAACGTCGTTCTGATCCGGCAACCTGAGCCGTAAAATACTGGGCACTATTCAGTCTCGGCCCATAATCACGACTGTTGAGACGCATGTTTTGGTATGGTCGAATACATGAAATAGAATTAAAATTAAGCGTTCCTTAAGTTGTTACGAGAATAAACCATGAAAAATAATATAGGGAGTAGCTACAGAAAGGAGAATTTTGCATAGTAGAAAAAAAAATAAAAGGATTAAGAAAATGAACGTATAATGACACGAGAAGAGAGTGAGAATGAGAGGGCCTGGTCGGTGGGGACGTTTCCCACGTTGTCTGGCTAGTGTGACATAGGAGTTGGGCGACCGTCGGCCGACAGCCGTCTTGCGAGCGACGCGGCGCCGACACCGACTGTCGGCCGACTGTTTCCGTCGGCGCAGTGTGACATAGACGCAGACATCAGGAAGACGCGCTGTTGGCAGACCAAATCGGCGTCATGTCGTGCTAGTGTGACAGGCCCTTAAGCGACCATCGGTTATCCTCTCTTCGCACTACATGTCCTGCCCATGCCCATTTCTTCTTCTTGATTTCGGCTAGAATGTCGGTAACTTGAGTTATTTCTCTGACCCATTCTGCACGCTTCCTATCTCTTAATGTTACCCCTGCCATTTTTCGTTCCATAGCCCTCTGTGTTGTCCTCAACTTAAGTAGAACTTTCTTGGTTAGCCTCCACGTCTCAGCCCCACAGGTGAGTACAGGTAAGATGCAACTGTTGTATACTTTCCTCGTAAGCTACTAGTCATAATCTGCGAGTGCTTGCCGAAGAAGTAACTGTTGAGTTGTTATTCCTTGGAAACTTTTGAACGTCGCGGTGCGATGACCGTCAAAGGACAGAAGAGCTTGTAAGAACGGTAGTGCGACCATATTACTTGCACAAAAAATGTACCGCTCATGGCGTGAAAATCTACAAATGCAACTTGGTAAGTTAGTTATATTTAGAGAGGCGAAACTTGCTGGCACTGGCTTCGACCATACTCCGGTGGCGTGCGGGTGTGTGCGGCGGCGTCGGCCCGCCTCGAGCGGCGCTGGGCTGGCCGCAACAATGGAAGCGGCGGGCGCGTGCGCTTTAATTTCCGGTCGGACCCGTTCGAAGCGGGCCCTTCTTTCCCCCCTTCCGCGGCATGGAAAGAAACGGCGGCGCGAACCATTTGCCTTCCTCCTCCTCCACCCTCGGTACATTCCCGGGACGATGAGGCCCCGGCTGCGTATATCTGATCCCAACAAACGGATGCGGCGCGAGGGGAAAAACGAAGATGGAGAGGGAGAAGAGGCCGTCGGCTGGCTGTTACGAGCTGCGGCCGGCACCCCCATTCCATGATAGCGACGCAAGGCATGGTAGGGACTCTAGCATGGGCCTCGGATAGCCTCGGCGACCGTGTTGTGGCAGCGTGCAATGCGCATTGTCGCGTGGATGTGTGTGCGCGCTCTTGTGCTATACTTGTGCCGCGAGTCTTCTCCAAATACCGCATGAGGCTAGTCGTCTTGTCTTGCCCCGGATGAACTAAATGCGATTTGTGCATTGGCCCTTCGTGGCTCAGACGCAGGTTTGGTACATACCGCTTACATGCAAATCGGCCCCGAAATGCGATCTATTTTATGAGGGAACGCAAGCCTTGTATTTCCGCAAGATCCCTCGTGCTGACTGCTAGAGTTTGTTCTAGTAACGTTGCTGCTAGCCGTTGGATGTGCGTGCGTGATGTGCCGCGAGACTACCCCAAAGACTGCATGAGGCTAGTGCTCTAGTTTCAATCGCTGGCGCACGGCCGCGCCATGAAACCCGTCGTGGCGCTCAGACGCAGGTTTGTGTTACATATCGTTAACATATGCAAATCGGCTCCGAAATGCTATCGCACGCCTTGTATTTAGGTGAGAACCCCACCTAAACCGTCCGGTGAAGCAAAGGCCTGCATCAAAAAAAAAAAAAAATAAAAAAATAAATAAGAGAGAAAAAAGGTGACCGTCCGTAGCTGTGCTTCAACCCCAGAAGCTGATACATTACTTTTCTGAGTGCCTCTTCCGCCGTGCATGTAGTGAAAATGGTTTGTGTATTTTGCAAGTGGCTTTAAACAGCTCTTGCAGCTGTTGCTTAGGTATTGCAGCAATGTGGCACTTTTCAAAGCTATCTTGTTTGCTTCTTAGTTTCGCAGGGTAGTAGATAAGAGTGAAAGGGTGCTCACAGTGTCATAAATGGCAATATAGCATCAACAAAACCTGCAGATGTTGCCCTTCATCAACAATTTTCTTTCAAGAGATTTACTTTCAGATTAAAACAAGCATTCATTGAATATCCATGCCCAGGTGGAAATTGCCACCACCAGCTGCTGCCTCTGAATATACTTTCTTTCCTTCAACATCAGGGTTAAAGGCCAGGGCAATCGCGAGTTTTGTTTCTTTTTCATTTATTTGGTCAGTAAAGTAAGTGTTGTTCCTCCTTCGGTGTGGTATATGGTGTTTAACTTCCATAAGTAATATAGAAAAACTGCCTATAAGAGACGTCATAGTGGACAGCTCTGCATTAATGCCATTGATTTGAGGTTCTTCGTGTGCACTGACATTGCAAGTGTGCCTTGCATTTCACCTTCATTGATATGTAACGACCACTATGGCTGGAACTGAACCCAGGTCCTCGGCCTAGCATGTCTTAATATGAGTACTATTTTCTTTTGCAAATGCAGTCCTTAGAAATGTAGTCTGTTGATTGCAGACAGCAGCAGAAACAAAGCCTAGCACAAACACAGACTAGAAATCACTTTTTTCACTGGTACACACTATGTTACTTTATCTGTGTCAATGTGATGTGGGCATTAACAAAATCAGCCTTGCATGTTACACACATTTGCAAAAATGTTTTTTTTCTTGCAAACAAAGTGGTAAAAGTTTAATAATAATTTATTGGTACAATATATTAATCCATTTATTTCTGCTACCAGCCCGAAGTGCAATGTCTGGTGAAGGTATGTGTCTAATACTGATCAGTTAAGCGAGGCAAAATGCATGAAACAAAGTCTATTACTGTTTTCACATAGAGGAGAAGTAATTCATTTGTAGTCAGTGTGCACGAAGCAAGAAAGGTATTAACTTTGGCATGCTTTAACCTTGACAGTGTATTCCCTTGCAGCATACTTGCGCTCTTGCTGCCCATGCAGTCATGAGGGAGCTGCACTAGTTGCTACTGTTATCATATGGGCAAACTGTCCCGATGAACTAAAATGCTGGCAGGGGTATGTCGCTGTAGGTCGCTGTATGTGAGCAATCCTTCCATTTCAAGTTCCTCGGCATTAGGTCTCACCGCTCGGCCGACAAAACCTCGAGCGTGTTGATGAGCAGCCTCATTGCCTCGGTACCCTGAGTGGGCAGGTGTCCATACGAGTTCTATCTCTCTGTCGAGTCTGATATCCGTGAGGTTGTTTCTGGCAGTATTTGATATTCTGCTACGCGAGAAGTTACGTATAGCAGTTTTTGAATCAGTAACAATTATGTCCGCATCTGCTGTAGCGATGGCTAAAGCGATTGCGGCTTCTTCCTCCTGGTCCGAGTAGCGGACTTTGACCGAAGCGGCTGATACGCATTTACTTACTGTACTGCTTAATTACAAAGATAGCAACGGCACCGTCAGCCATATAGTAATCCAAGGCGTTGGTATACACCACCCCATCGTGATTTCGGTATTTTCTGTTTAAGGCCCTAGCTCTAGCTTTCCTCCTGCCTTCATGGAAGGAGGGATGCATGTTTTTGGGCACAGGTTTGGAGATAATTTTGTCGCCAGCTCCTCTTGGTAGTGGTCCTGGTGGTTGGCTAGTGGTTCGGCATTAATTCCCATGCGGTTGAGAATTTGTCTGCCTGCTTGAGAGTTTGTTAGTCTTTGTAGCTGCAATCAGCTCCTCTACATTGTTGTGTATCCCAAGTGAGAGAAGTTTTTCGGTTGCAGTGTTTCTGGGTAGACCTAGCCCAGCCTTGTAGGTGCTTCTAATGAGTGTCTAATTTCTCCTCGTCAGATTGAATGAGGCGGAGATAAGGGACAGAGTATGTGAATCGACTTAGTACAAAGGCATGGATAAGACGACAAATGTCAGCCTCTTTCTTGCCGTTACTCTGTGTATCAGTCTAGTGATTTATCGCACAGTCATTTCCAGCCTGTTGATAGTAACATTGCTCTTCCTATTGCTCTGGATGTAGAGCCCGAACACTCTAATAGTATCGACTGTGGGTATGGGTAGTCCGTGCAGGCAGACTTTTATCTCTACTTTGTCTTGTGTTTTCCTTCTCACTGCTAGTAGTTCAGACTTATGTTGTGAGCATTTCAGCCCAATCTGGTTAGTGTATGACTGGACTACATTCACTGCTTCTTGAAGCGTTTCCTCTATGTGAGCGTCCGAACCTTTTGCTACCCACAAGGAGACATCGTCAGCATTTAGGGAGTGTTGAAGATCTTGGATTTCTTCAAGTTTGGGAGGCAGACCTATCATTGCTAGGTTGAACAAGAAGGGAGAGAGGACTGATCCTTGCGGGGTTCCTCTGTCTCCTATTGCTATTTTGTCCGATGCAAGTCCTGCGATACTTAGCTCCGCAGTCCTTCCCAAGAGAAAGGAAGGAATGTAATTAAAGGTTTTGTTCCCTGCGTTTATGTTGGCGAGGGTTTAGAGAATGGCTTCATGAGAGACATTGTCGAAGGCTTTTTCCAGATCCAAGGCAAAAATCGCTTTGGTTCCGGTTTTGTTAGGGGGATCTATCACTTCTGCATGCAACTGAAGCATTACGTCCTGAGTAGAGAGCTGAGTTTTGAAGCCAATCATTGAGCTGGGCAGAAGGTCATTCTCTTCTGCGTAGTTCTAAAGCCTATTTAGAATAACATGTCCCATAAGTTTACCTAAGCACGACGTAAGAGAGATGGGCCTTAAGTTCTCTATGCTTAGTTTCTTTTTGTGTTTAGGAATAAAGACAACCTTCACGTTTTTCCACATCTGCGAAAGTTCACCTTTGTTCCAATATTCATTCATTAAGTCGTTAATTGCTGAGAGTGACTTTAGGTGTAAGTTGGCATTTTATTGGTTACGCCATCTGGCCCTGGCGCCAAGGTAGTATGTAAATGGCTAATCGCGGCCCAAATTTCCGCTTCCGCGATCTCTCTGTCGAAGTCTTCATTAGGAACCCCTTTGTACTCATAGGTGGCATTGGGGTTGCTACCGGTATTGAGATATCTGCTTCGGAGTTCGCTTAGCAGATCTGCATCTGTACTTGGGTATTCTTGTATGATTTGATTCATAATAGCATAATAATAACATAATAGCAGCGAAATGGCTGAACACAATCACTATAATATTTGGCTTCTGCTGTGCCTTGGTTGTCTAGTCCTTCCCCCTAGCAATAGCAACACACTTTCACCACTAGTGCAGTCGTCGGCACGTCTACAATGCTGGAGAGGTGTGCTGCGGAGCGAACAAAGTGAAATTTTGTCTGGGCTGCTCTATTAGTGGTAAAGTGTAGTTGTCAGTGCAAGTAGTATGCCTATGCACCTTCAGTATAGCGCCATCATTGTTCCTAGAATTGGGCCCCTGCTCAAAAATTTCATTTTCTTTGTGCGACAGGTTGGTGTTCGAGCACTCCGGGCAGACTTGCTGACGTCTGTACATCAGTCTGTACATCAAAAGTTGCTGGTTTACCTCGTGCCCCCCACAGTACCAACTTTGTGCCATTGAACTTCTAGCTGCTTCCTAGACTAAATTAAATCATCAACTGCTGCTCACTGATAGTTTAGTCAACAGATGCACCAGTAACAGTTAGCGTGCTGCCACCAGTGAAGACTGAATCAAAATGTGTGAAGTAGGACTGAGCTCATGAGTCATTTCTAAGCGTTATTTTAAATGTAAATTCTTTCAGTTCCATCATGTAATGAGTTACAGGACAAAAAGCAATACGTTTTTTAATGCACTCTGTATTAGGAACAAAAGTGTTCCTGTGACACAAACAGCCAGTGGTTAATAAAGCCATTCAAAGCTGCCTAGCTGTGTCATCGTGCGGAAGAGTTAGACTTTTTTCTATGGCTATAGTGGATAATATGATGGGCTTTCGAGTTTTTCCTCCTCAGCTATTTATATCTCTCATTTTTTTTGTTTACACCTTAGTGAATTTACGTCCTATGAGAACTGCAGATTGCAAACTTTTTATGGCTGCAACGTGCAACAACAATGGCTTTGCAAAATGAGTACATTTCTCACACCTTACAACACCTAATCTTTTCGGCACAACGAAAAACATACTTCTAAGGTAATCATTCCATGAAATTTTTGTTAGAAATGCTGTAGAAAAGTTTTTACCAAGAATATTTTCATCAGTAGATATTACTGATGTCTTTTGTTTGTACGAAGAAGCTGGAAACCATGATAAATGAGCACAATGTCATTCACAGGCCGGCAAAAAGGATGTATTGAAAGCTAATATAAAAAGAAAGCTCTGCTGCCAGACATTCATTTTTTATTACAGAAGAGAATAATATATATATGAGTTCCCGCACCCAACCGTTATGGCACTTTGACAAACACCCAAGTCTATGCAAGCATTAAATGACCGTGGTCGCCGTTGCAGCCAAAAAATGCAAAACGTGGTTCCACTGAGTGACAGAAGCTAGACGCACTTCACTGGCGAAGTGAAGGGAGCATTTATAATCAGCAGAGTGATGGCCAGGGAGTGCATAAACTAAAATAGAACATGAACACTCGTGAAAGAAAAAAAAAATCATGTGCACTCTAATACTCCACCGAGATGCGGTCATATGGTGGGATGCACCGGTAACGGCAAGGTTTTACAGCAATGTGACACTCTAGCTCATTTGATAAGATTTTCAGTGATAAATAAATCCTTTTGCTTCCTATACTGCTGTCCTCAATTGCAAGGCAAGAGCTTGCCATTTCCATCATAATCTATGACACATTTTGGTCTGTTAGTCTCTTGAATGTGAATGTGAAGAAACCACCTACACATATTCCCGCCACTTTGCGATTCTGCCAAAAACAAATTCCGATAAATGAAGAATACAATCAGTTCGCAACTGCGTTTAAGATAGTTAGTGTATAGTGAGAACTCGGTATTTTCCTGTATTTCTACCCAAGCATGCTTCGTGAATGTGCGGACAAACCCAATCATTATCCGAAAATTCTCTGCATCAACTCAGCTGCGTTTTCAACTGTTGAGGACGGTATAAAAAAAAATCGGAGTGAGAAAAGCATAACAGAGAGATTGCTGGCAGCACTCCCAGGCTTTTCACATTAGGTGTGCTGTAGATGCAAGATGTGTAGTGCTGAATGACCCTATAATTTGTCTCTTGTGCTTGATTGTACAAGTGCAAAACTAAAGGAAGTGCAAGTTGCTTTAAGGTCATTCATAAGGCAAAGCCACTTGCCTATGTCGCAAGGAACCCATCACAGAAAGAGCACAATACAGGAGCCTCGGAGGCACAACATACACTGACACGTGACCAAGAGAAGATGGTTTGTACTTATCGTGTTAATACAGTTCTTTACAGCTTTTGCTTAACAAAACTTTTCAGAGTTGTATATAATTCATCATTAAAAACTACCTAGCACTAGTTTTAAGGAAAGTCCACACTTTTACAGCCATCTTCTACAAAATATAACTTGCCACTACAATAATCTCAAAGCAGTGCACAAAAGCAGCTTTTGATAACTGCATCTCCCGAATGCAATTTCAGCGATTTCAGAGAAAGTTGCAAATTCCCTGCAGTATACCTTTAACAGTGGCTCTGGCTAGAACCCTTTGGTGCTCCTAGAGGAGGACTAAAGGGTTCTGGTACAGCTGCTACTCTCACCACTCAATCGCATTCCAAGTGGCACTTGTGGTATTAGACCTATTGCCGCTTTGGTTGGGGGTGACCCTTGTGAGCAATCTCAATATTCGGCTATGCACAACCGAATTAGTATACTCTCTCCTACTTCCACCGTAATCTTTCAGGTAAAAAACGATTAAAGTAATAATTTTCCATTGAATATCCTGTGAAACAACAATAATAAAAATTTCCATATGCTTTACTTGATTTCAATCACTTTTGGCTTTTTTCATATGCATGTCGTCACGAGCCATTCATTTTCCTACCCTTGTCTGTGCACGAAAGGAATGAAGTTGTTATAAAACTGCAGCATGGAAACCACAACAAAGAAGGAACAAATAGATGAAAGCAAAGCTGCATACATTTTTGTGATAATGAACGAACTAGTTCAGCTCGATTAAAGGAACAATGAAAAGATATTTGCTGTGGCTAGAAAAGGTGCACTAACGATTAGTATTTCATCACTCATTTCCACAACACAAATTCTTAAGCTGGTTTTACTAACATAGATGCAGGTAAAAAATAATGCCCCTCCTTTCCCTTCAACTCGACACATGCCGATGAGAAAAGTAAAGAAAATGTCACAAGCATTCCCCACTGTGGCCCATTTTGCCTGCATCATTTGGTCCCAGATGGCCAAGTTTATGTCAGTAGGGGGCAGCTAAGAGTAGGCCGTGAGATGATGTCCAAATAGACTGCGAAAAGCAATTTTGAGAAATTTGTAAATTAAAGGGGGTATGCAGAGACATTTAAAATTTGACTTGAATACCAACAAGGAAAATCCTAGAAATGTACTGCATTACAATGACAATAATTACCTTTATAGGTTCCTTTTAGCATATTTCCTCAAAAATAAAAAAAAAATCAAACCTTAAAAAAAAACGCAAGAAATGAGAAAAAACCTGGAAGACATCAGCCCTAATGCAGATCCTCATTACTTAACAACTCGCTGAATCACCAATTGCTGAATTTGTGACACTATCATCCCACACCTACTCATTAGCTTATACTCGTGAGCTACCACATTACGTGAAACACCAACAGCCATAGCTAAAAAGACCTGCTTCAACCAAGAACGTGCCTGCATGGCATAGGAGTAATGTGCTTGACTCGTTATCTGTTTCATGCCTGTTTAGTACGGATGAATTACTCGAGCAGTTTTTAAATGGGCATAACAGGTTCAACTAGTCTAGGCTACACAGGTGTGGGCCTGCTGTGTTGCAGCTAGAGAAGAGACCATGTAACGTCAGTTGTCTGCTCTGTGTGAGGAGGGAGACAATGGCTGCCAACCACTCCACTCGGCGCACGGCACTCAGTTGAGGCTCCCAGCTGGCTGTTCCGATCGATGAGGATACGATGCATCGCTGTTGTAGCTTGCGCCATCAATGGGAGCTTCTTGTTACAGTATAGAAGGCTTCCGGTGGGTCCGATTCTCATTTCCCCCTCCATCTCAAAGGAGCTGCTTGAGTCGGGAGTTCCAAGTCGGCCATGTCTTGTGGCTTCGTGGCGACAGACAACCTGCTGACCAGTCAGTGCACGGCCTTCTCACCTGCCAACTGCTACCTGCCAGAGGCATGCCCATGATTTTTCGCTCACATCAATATTGCTGCTGTTGCTGGATTTTCTGGAAAACGAAGTCTTTAAGCTATCATATCAAAACAATGCCGCAGAAGCTAAATGCTACTTGGGCTCGAGGCAAGGCTGGCATTATGCAAAAAGGAACAGGGGCCGAATACATTGTAGGCTGAAGACCTCGGGAGCGAAGGACGAGACAGCTGATAAGGATCTAGACTAGAACAGACCAGCCAACTGTGGTTTCACGTGCCACTGCCAGCTGGCGTCCTTTTTCATTTTTCCAGTGGCCATGCTTTGGCTGCAGTCTTTGCGCAGCCAAGGGAAGGCGCTACACCATGAAACTTTGATTTGGAACTGGCTCGCTTTGCCGCAATGCCATTTTGACATTGGCATAGGTGAGCAAACATTTTGGTAGGACAAAAAGGCAACAGCAGCCAATCGGCCATCGAGCGAGCTTTATTCTGCACTCACGAGAAGGTACCACTCAACTGAATTTGCGTGGGAAGCCTGTAAAACTTTTAACACAACAAAATTTTTGCAGTGTTTTGCAGAAAATCTGCTGTCAGCGTTATGGAATGTGTCAGCATCATGAGCGAAAAATCACATGCCATTGCCAGAAAAAAATATGCATCTCAGTGCAAAAAACACAGGGCGAAGAAAGGAGACAGACGCAGGGCAAATGCTTCAAAGGATCGAGGACGAAGCATTCATCCTGCGTCTGTCTCCTTCCTTCATCCTGTGTTTTTGCACTCGCAGTCGTCATACCAATACCAACTAGCCCGTCTTTCCACTTTAACTTTGTCAGAAAGTAGTTGGCAGCTGTCATGGCCGGGCGCTTACTGGGTATCAGGTTGTCTGATGGCAGAAGACTATATATACGGCATGGCCACTTTGGCAAGTGCTGCAAACTCAGACTTTGCCTTTGAGATAAGAGGGTGAGATCGGAATCCAGCCCTCCAAGACCCTTGGATCTTGAGTAGGACACACTGCTTCTAGGCCCAGGTAGGACAAAGGTCTCTCCCATATTTCTCGAATTAACCAGGTCCTGCACTAGTTGAATCCACTTGACCCCTGCAAATGTCTTAGCTTCATCAGTCCACTTAAGGGCAACGCTTGGCATCCATTGGAAAAAGAAATTGTTACCTTTGCAAGTGGAAAGGACTATTCCAGTTAATGCAAGAAGGAAATGACCCCGAACTAAACATTGTCTCTGTTATGTCAGGCCCGCTGTAATGTTAATACTGTGTGGAAGTGGTGCTGTTGAACACATAAACAAGTGTGATGTGAGTGGTGCCCTAGGAGACCTAGCATATCATTGAAAAATGGGGGTGAATGTGCGTCAGTGCTTGAGAAAGTAGGCTTTGACATGTGGCAAACGCAACGACAATCAGGAAAATTTGTGAAGCATTTAACACAGCCCAGAAAGGCATTTTCATAGGTCCTTTATGACTATCATTCAGCAGGAAAGAATTCATGTTCTTTGCGGGCACAGGCAAGCAAAAGAATGAAGCAGATGGACATGCTCAGAGGTATCGTCGCACCCCTCACAAAGCTTCAAGAATTGCTTGATTAAGCTAGTACAGTCACAGTCTACAAAGTTGTCCTACCTGCTTGAAGCTGATAAACATGCTGAGCTGATGAGTGCTTCAATGGTCTCTGAAATGGTACCTATGGTAATATTCTAATGCAAGAAGTTCACGGAGGTGGTCTTTGTGAGCACTCAAGTCAAATTTCAAGCTTTGCAGATAATGTTTAAAAAGTGCTCCTGGCAACTGCTCGCAATCAATTAAGGTGACGCCTCTCATGCGCTCACTCTTCAATGATGTTATTGGGGTCTGCTGGGTGCACAAAATAACTGGACACTCCCAGGTGATGCAGGCAGGCAGGCGGGACAGGGCATAGTGGCATGCGCTGAGTTGATGGGGACAAGAGTAATTTTTTGCACCGATACGATCAGTGCTAATGCAGGTAGCTTGAAAATGTTTGCATTGCTTGCACGCGTTTTCTAGTTTTAATAAATGGCTTTTCGTGGGCCCTTTCAGTAACAATTCCAAAGCAATTATGTGTGAGACGAGACACTTATTTAACAAACACAGTTCCACTGTAAAGATATAAGAATGTAGCCTATACCATGTTTTGTCATAACTCACTAGGCACGTCAAGGTGTTAAATCATTTGCATGAAATGTCAACCACGATATTGCACATGAAAGAACTGAACAATTGATTGCTACAAACTTGGCTTGTCACTGCATTTAATCTTTGTTTCATCAAGATTTGTTATAACAGGAAACTTTTTATGGGGCAGTTTGAGTCTAGAATCAATGTGTACCTGATAGCAAGGTATGACTAATTGTACTGGTGTTATCAAATGCTTTGGAAGCAATAACAGGCACACAATGCATGCTCATAACTGGGAGCTGAAAGAAGCTTGCTTGTGAGAACTTTATGCAAAACTGTGCAAAATATGAGCGCTCGTTACATTTGTGCAGTTGTGGAAGATGGTGGCTTAATTATTTCTTCCTTGTCCCTATATTTCACGCAATTACCTTTGAATCAAGATTGCTGAATAATTGAGCTATAATTCAGTTTGCAGCATGAAGTTCATACTTACCTAGAGAGCATGTGTACCATGGTTGTATTATCTAGCTCTCTTATTTTGCGCATTTTGAAATGCAGCTTTTGAAAGTTTGCACAAAGCCATGGCAGCACTCGCGCATCGTCAGAGTATCACCAACGAAACAGCCGCAGGCATCTGAAAAAAGCTGCAGTACCCTAGTCTTTTTAGGACAGCAGGCCCCGTCTCAAATATTAGGTTGTTTACAGCGCTACAACACCCGTATGGAGTCCTAACCGAAGGGTCATCTTTTAGTTATCACTGCATGGAACACATCGCGCCTACGCTGCTCGTCGTCCTCGGGTCTCCGTCCGCTGGTCCGAACCATGATCCACTGCCGAAGTTTACAACGTTCCTGATGATGAAAGCTCTACGGCTCCACTCTGATGATGTCCGAATTCAAAACCACCGTGTACAAGTTTCTTCCCGTGCTGCGCCACAATGCGCCATGCTGCTAATGTCGCTGTGGTTGCGTTGTGTTGCTACGCTGCTTACTGCTACTGTTCACATACAATCATGTGCCTTTAGAAACATTACAAATTATTTTGTTTACTCCTCATAACACAAAATACAATATAATTCACTACTTTGCGTGCATGTTTTGGAACAGTTAAATGTGGCTATATTTGACACATTTTGTTTTTTCTCCTAGTGTACTTGATGTTATTTTGCAAGATGGCTGCGCCCAGTATAGCGAGCTCGCTATCTCCTCAGAATATCTCAGAGGTTTGTTTTGCTCCTCCCGGTTTGCAAAGCATTTCTTTTGAAATTAACCTTAAACGAGTGTGGAAACAGTTGCGCTGCAAGTTCACATTTTTTCCCAGCAATAGTGCTGAAGCGATGTTGGTTTTCTGGTGACCACTTCAGGCACCGTCTGCTTCCACATTAAGCCGGATTTTAAACTATTGGCTTTCGTGAATTGTCTTGTGCTTACGGAAATGCACTACAGATATTTATGTTCTGAATGTATGCGGTTTTCACGGACGCGGCCCGCTGTTACCATAGGGTGTCTACGGCTGTTGCCGCATGTGTTGCCCGCAAATACTTGGCTCTGGCTAGTAGCATAATGTTAATCAGAGTTTTAAAGCGTCTGCCTGTCTGGTTTGACTGCACTGGCGCTAGATCCATATAGTTCTTTGGTGGTGCCACGAAATGTGCGTCATTAATTGAAGTTTCTACTGTTATACTTGTACTACTGCTTCGAGATTTGAGCGCTCATGCTTCAAACTGTGCGATTGAGACTTGTGCTGTTGGGCAAGTTGGTTCGACTTCAAGGCCAAAATGGACAACACACACGACTCAATTTCGTCGTTGCCTTGGCGCTGGTTGCCTAAATCATTATTTTTTATTCTTTACTCTGTAAGCGGTCACACATCGATGATAAGTATTTTTGTGGGGGTTTGGTATGTCGTTGCTATCTTTATTTGTAGCTGTGGGGCCGACCAGTTGTAACTTACTGCCTCCCCCGTTAGATATCCACTGCAAGGCAGTACAAACTACAATCGAAACATGCAAATTCTAGCTTTGTAAAACATATGTACACTTGGTTAACGAGCCTGGCTTTTTGCTTGATGGTAATAGAGTGTTTGTTTGTAAATAGATGAAGAGCCGCAAAGCGGTTCGCTCTCCCTAAGCCAGGGAAGCCACATTTTGGTCAAAGTGTTTTTTTCTTTAGAAATAGCTATACAGCATACCCTACATACATATACCTGAGCAGATGCATGCAACTTTTTTTTTTTACCAAATTATAACAGCTCGTGCGTGCTGTTCAGATGTCATTGCCGTGCAGTAAGCAAATTGAAGGAAATTGCCTGTCTTTGTTGAAATTGTGTGTTCTTGTGTTTTTCACCGGTACATTAGCAAATCAATAATGCTTCAATCAGTTTGACTTCTGCTATGCAATTTAAGATGTCGTAAAGTCCTTGTTAAATTTAATACTGGAGTGCTCATGCCAGTAGTCATCTTAAATATTGTGGTTATCCAATCCTTTCATGCCACAACAAAAAGGAAACATACTAAATGTATATGCAGCATGAATGAACACGAGAGTTCGGTTGCTAAGAAAGGGGACAGCTGGACAACTGCCATAATGTGGGTGCAGACCTCTTCAGACTTGAGTTGCAGGTAGGATATGGCCTACAAAGCACAGTTCAAGGAAGGATGCTGACAATTGTTTGTTGCTGCTAGGCTAAATGTACCTTTTTGGCCCAGAAACCATAGTCTCCAGAGTTCATAACATTTTCACAACCATTTCAAGCTTATTGGTTCCATCAAAACCTATGGTACCTACCAGGCTGTTTGATAACACACATCCACAAGCTTTTGTTTGTAGAGGGTGCTAGGAAGCTGCTAACAGATATGGCCTACAAAGCACAGTTAAAGGAAGGATACTGACAATTGTTCATTGCTGCTAGGTTAAATGTACCTTTTTGGTCCAGAAACTGTAGTCACCCGAGTTCAAAGTGCATGAATGCATATTCATGTGACAGCCTAAGAGGCCCTCTTGTCTAGAAAATCCTTCCAACTGTGTTGTGAGCAAAAAATTACAACCTGATGGTAGTTGGCAGGTGACATGGCTAGGCACTGATTGGGCAGCTCCTTTAAAGATGAGGGCAGTTAATTAAACCCACTGGGATCCTTGAATAACAAATCACACATGTGAGAAAAAGTAGACACACTCAAACTTCACTTTAAGAGTAAATGTGATAGTGCCTTTAGTACCGCCTTTCCATTCCGTGAAATTTTTTACGTGTGAGTGATGCCGTAGTGGAGGGCCTCAATTAATTTTGAGAACATGGGACTCTAACCTGCACTGATATCCGAAATTGCATGGGCACCTTGCTTCTCGCTCCATTGAAATGCAGCCGCTGCGACCAGGATCAAACCTATGTCCCTTGAATGCCTAACCACTGAGCCACTTCTGCAGAGTTGTCATCGCATGTTGAAGACAGCATTTCTCAGACTTTAGTGCTGCAAGGACGTGGGCTGAAGGCAGGTCACATGAATATCCCAGGCTGAGCATAAGTAAAATTTAATGCTTCTATTCACGGTGCAAGTCAAACAGAATTGCTGGACATGTTGCTGTACAATGCACATGACACGACAAAAAATACAAGTCTTCTTGGCGGGCGAGATTGGTTCTTTCTGGGAAAGTTCTCTTCGGCAGGCTATACAGTAATGCTGTGCAAGATAGTTTCGCACTGCCGTCTAATAACTACAGTAGTAAACTCTGCTGTAGTAAAAACTCAATATAGTGAAGCGAAATATCTCAGCTTGTCTTCCGTACACTACTGTAAAGAAGGGGACAGAACAACTGAAAGCTCGCAGCACGAGGCAGCGGTAGCAAGTGGAGACGCAACATGTACAGTTTTGCCACACTTGACTATGTCACGCGCATTTCTCAGCTAATGCCTCTTAAATGAGAGAAAAAGCAGAAGACAACATTGTGTTCATGCTAAGCTTTCATTTTTTTTATAAACCTACAAGACATGTTAATAAGCAGCCATTTAATTACCAGATAGCATCTTCAGGCCCATATCATCATAAAAAACTAATATTGTAAGGACCCCAATATAGTGGATTTTTGCCAGTTCGAGTGACTTTACTACGGAGGGGTTCTACTGTATCAGCAGAACTAGGCAAAAGTTTCATCTTATTTACTTTTACAAAGCATACACAAGAATGTTAGTGCTGACAGGGCATGAGAGTTGGTTAGCGTGGTATATTCTTGTCATTGCTGGGAAAGGTTTGCCCCTTTTAACATCAAGAAGTACTTTTTGTGAGTGACACAGCCGAGGTTGGAAGGAAGAGGACAGTATCCAAGTACAATAATGCTGAGCACGGATTATGCGACGAGTTTCACAAGGCACCTGTTGTGTAAGAGATTTTGGCTGGACGTGAAGGACATTCACTTCAGTTTAACAATATTATTTATCAGCGCAGCTGCCAAGAAGTGATTTTTTACATTGTAGAGTCAAAGAACAGCACCCATTGCCCCCCAAAAATCAAGGTGGCTGCATTTTTTCTAGGCCTTATCACTCCAGAGCCGCAAAGCCAGATGGATGCTTCCTTAGCTCAAGCTTCTCGATACTTTCCGAGTGCAACTCTGTGGGTGTGATGTACCAGCAGCAATGGTCTCTTGCAGCACAAGCGGCACCAGCTGCCAATAGCACCGAAGTGCAGTCGAACTGAGCTCCTGCCTTTCAGTTCTGACTGGCTGAAAGGTTTGCCTTCATTGCGCCAGCCTCATTCTGGTTGGTGCCACAGATTGACGCCACGTTAGCTCAAGCTTCTGAGTACCTACTAAGTGGAACTTTGCTTGACCTGAAGTGCACGTGAGTGAACAATCATATAAAGGGGACCTTGAAAAATGCTTCATTTCAAATGGTTTTGAAAGCCAGATTGACTAACATGCACAGTGAGGCACTCATAAATTTGGTTGTGAATGCATAAACCAAAACCATTAATCAACTGATAGTCAAAACAGGCAACAATCATCACACTGAAATGTAGTGGTTTATGTAGCTGGGGAGATGCTTTGAGTGACTGAAATGCTGAGAATATAGTAGTGGCATTAATCGCAGCAACATCAGCAGCATAAAAGCAGCCTGTGGTATTGTTGCAAGCGCATATCATATGTTTTGAATATGTGTCTCATGGCCCAAACTTGCTTATGAATGATCTGATAAAGCTTGTCATTATTAAGTCATGCTTTTTAGCAAATAATTCCATACTGTTCTTGTCATGTTTTTTCCAAAATGTTTAATTTGTTAGAAGAACTTGGGGAAAAAAATTTCTTAAGCCATACAAAATTTCTGGATATTTAGCATTCCTAGTTCAGATCCCTTCAAAGGCATGTGATTGTCTTTTGTTCTAATTTTAATCTTTCATTTCTCAGATTAACAATAATTGCATTGCGAAATTTTCAGTGAGCAACACAATAAAATCTATAAGAGCGAATTGGCGGGCTAGTTGGTTTTGCATGATGAAAGAACAGCGCAAGGCATGGGACACAGTGACACGAGGTGTATGAGTGTTTGCGCTTCCTCGTGTCACTGTGTCCCGTCCCTTGCACTGTTCCTTCACCATACAATAAAAATTGACAAAAATTTTCTAGTGTTTATAATAAAACTATTGTGGAACTGAATAACTTAGACCTATGTTTTCCATTGTGTTCGAAAAAAGTCTAACCTTTTTAAGCTGCAAGAAATGTGCACATTCTGCAAAGGTATTGCTTTCACATTGGCTTTGTATGTGCATTGCAGACAAAAAATTTCCCCTTTCTGCAGGTCTCATAGGACATAAATTGATTGGATAACGCATCATATTAAAAAGTTCAGGTGGTTAGCACAAAGTGGAAGAGGGTATGTCCTATGATATGGCTATGAGTACTGCTTTTATAAAGTACAAAATTTCTATCACCCTACTAGGTGCTTAGTTTATGAGAACCGAATTTGCATTGTCAACAAAAAGAAACAGCCTAAGGAAAACCAAACGTGTAATGTTCAAAAAGTCGTGCGAGACAAGAAAGCCAAGCGTGAAACCAGAAGTGGTACCCTATGTTCACAGGGTTCCGCACCATGTGAAAAAGGTTCCACGAAAGCTTGCGCCAATTATGCGCGCGCATTGCGAGCAATGAAAAGGAGGGCGCTTGCAGCAAAAAACATGGCAAGCAGTACGTGCCATAGTGCTGCATAGTAGTATATGAGATACCACTGGCCTGCGGAAAAGCCTATGTGGGCCAATCGAGGCGCCGTGTGAATGACCGTGCAGCTGAACATTCACTATCACAAAAAGAACCAGGAGGTGCACATCTTTCACAGCATTGTGCAAATTGCTTCGTGTGCAACCGAGCGGCAAAACATGCGCCGGGGGAAAAAATATGCGTGCACTGAAAGATATGTGAACCACGGCTTCATGAGATAAAGATTCTGGGCAGAAGTAGAGATTTGAAGGCACGCGAGGTCTTGGAGGCGTTTCACATAAGAAAGAGAGGGAAAGCGTGTGAGTGGTTCACCTTTTCAAGACCGAGATGACATATATCTTGAACGGTTTGTTTAATGCGTCGTGTTGTTGTTCATGCGCATCCCTTAAAATTTCTATATATTTGCTGCCATAGCAGTGAATAAAGGTCAGATGAATTTAGCGCTCGTCCTGCGTCATTCTCTCTTGTGTCACTTCTTAGCACTATTATTTTCAGTCTCGAACAGTATGCACTATTTAGCCCAGATTGACATTCTTTTAATCATGTTGGCTATAGGGGCCATATGTGACAGAAAATATATTTAGAAAGCTGTGTATTCATAAGTCACTGAGAACAAAATATATCAAAAAGGCTGCGTTAATCATGTCTGGTTCACTTTTCATACCCTTCTACTTTAAGATGACAGACATGGAGTACGACTGAAATCGACAATATGCAGAGATTGTCTGCCAACTTGAGCATCACAAGAATTTTGTACCTTTTTTCCAGCTTTACAGGACACAATAACAGATATTTTTGCAGATAGTGACAGTGTAGGGCAGTATTGTTTATGCATCCAGAAATTACGACACCAGAGCTTAATGGTTTTTGCTTGGTGCATGTGAAGAAATGTAGCAGGAATAAGTTCTTAACAGAGGTCCATATTTTAAAGCAATGAAATTGCTCATGGATCTTTTTCTCAATGTGAAAAATACAGGTTTATGTTAATGAAGCAATGAAACTGAGTTGAAAATGAAAAATAAGTTATGTATAAACAAAGACGGAGGGTAAAAAAAGTAGGAAAGGAAAAGCTCGGAAGCACTTCACATTTTCCACTGTGGCCATGGAAAAAGTCTGGCTCTTCTGGACGATGACACCGGCTAGGCAGTTTCCATCAACCTTAGCCTCAGACCATTTGTGCCAAGTGAACACTTTACTGCAACATTTCTAACTAAAGACCACTATTGATGATACGTCTATGGAAAAGTTTCACTTCTCATCTTGCAACTCATTACGTGATGGAGCTGAAATACGTTCCGCTTAAAATAAAGTTGGCTATGAGCTTCTCACACTTTTTGACAGTTTTCACTGGTGCAGTATGCTACTGTGAATGGTACATCTGGGCACTCTATTGATGTGCACTCCACTGGTGTCTTATTTATCACATGCAGTGTTTATTCCCTTCAAATTTAATTTATCCTAAGAGTGGCACAAGGTTGCTGCTGCAAGGTGCATGATGCAAACCAGCAACTTTCACTTGATGTACTAGTGGTGAAAGTGTGTTGCTATTGCTAGGGGGAAGGACTATACAACCAAGGCACAGCAGAAGCCAAATATTATAGTGATTGTGGATAATCCTGCCAGAATTCTAGTTCATCGGGATAGTTTGTCCATATCGTAACAGTAGCAACTAGTGGCTGCATGGGCAGCAAGAGCGCAGGTATGCTGCAAAGGTTAAAACATGTCAATGATAGTACCTTTTTTGCTTCATGCACATTGGCTACAAATGAATTACTTCTTCTCTATTCCTCTATGTGAAAACAGTCACTGACTTTGTTTCATGCATTCTGTCTCGCTTAACTGATCAGACACCAGACACGGCACTTTGGGCTGGTGGCGGAGAGAAATGGATTAATATATTGTAGCAACAAATTGTCATTAAACTTTTATCACTTACATTGCAAAAAAAAAAAAGAAACTTGCTTTTAGAAGTTGAACCCCTTATACCACACCAAAAGAGCAACAAAACGCTGTTTAGTAACCAAATTAACGAAACAAAACTTGCGAGTGCAGTCAGAGGCAGCAGATGGCGACGGGGCATAACGCAAACAAGATTGTTCTGAAAAGTGCCACATGGCTGTCATTTATCGAAAAAGTAGCATACAAAAACAATGTTTCATACTGTAAAGGTCACTTCCTCTGATGATAGTGCGGGCGATCTCCAAATATACTGTAAAGGTCACTTCCTCTGATGATAGTGCGGGCGATCTCCAAATTTTGGAATTGGTTTCCAAGATCAAATAAAAAAGGGCGTGCATGTCATTCATGAAAGCGGACGAGTAACGAACTTCGTGCTTTACACATAACCAAACTTCAATCACAGCTGTTTCATTTAGAGCTTGCAGAAGCCGCACATTACTGTCAGTATAACAAAACACGTCATCCCGAAAGCAGCCAAGTGCTTTTGACCTCCGCACTTTCATTTCATTGTCGCCTTGCGAAATGCACAAATCACTCTCACTGCGTGCACGGCGGAACGTGTCTGCACGCAGTAGAGGCTGTCAGAAAGCACAGCTGCGGACGGTTTGCTTTTTTTTAAATGCAGGTCTTTTCTTCACCGGACGGCGTAAGTAATACAGTCGTACCTTAGTGGGGATCTTGCCGAAATACAAGGCTTGGGTTACCTCATAAAATAGATCGCATTTCGGGGCCGATTTGCATGTAAGCGGTATGTAACAAACCTGCGTCTGAGCCACGAAGGGCTTCGTGGAGCGGCCGTGCGCCAGCGATTGAATCAATGCACAAATCGCATTTAGTTCATCCGGGGCAAGACAAGATGACTAGCCTCATGCGGTCTTTGGAGAACACTCGCGGCACAAGTGTAGCACAAGAGCGCGCACACACATCCACGCAACAACGCACATTGCACGCTGCCACAACACGGTCGCCGAGGCTATCCGAGGACCATGCCTTGCGTCGCTATCATGGAATGGGGGTGCCGGCCGCAGCTCGTAACAGCCAGCCGACGGCCTCTTCTCCCTCTCCATCTTCGTTTTCCCCCTCGCGCCGCATCCGTTTGTTGGGATCAGATATACGCGCCCCGGCTACGTCTCTTGCCAGCAGCGCCATGCGAAGCTGGAACCGCCTCCGCTCAGCGGTCGTCGGCACCCTCCGCGGTCGCTTCGTCGTCAGTGTCGGGCCGACACAAATGAAAACTTCTGCGGCAGCATTTAAACTTCTCTTCTTCTTTCTTTCTTTTTTTTTTTTTTTTTTGTGGGTAATGGGGAGGGAGGCCGCGGTTCGGGTGTCCACAGAGCAAGTGTGACAGTTACCGCGCCTTTCCCTTCCTGTGAACCAATTTAACTTTAATTGAGCGCTCCTACAAAGCTATAGTTCCTTGTATTTTCGCTGTCTTTTCGTGAAAACGGTAACAGATTCTTACCCACGCTCTTCATTTAGCGCGGTTAGATTGCTCGATTGCTGAGCCCCAGGACAGTTAGATTCGGGTTGCGGTGGCCGCGTTTCGCTTTAGGCGCCGGTACAAGAAGCCCAGATTGTCAAAATTAACCCGGGCCCATACGTCTTCTCATAATTCACGATCATTCGGGACATTACACTCCAAATAATAATACTGTACCGACATATATTATTTAGTTATAGCGTAAGAAGGTGCAGTAGCGAGGGAACTTTTCCATCTGACCGTGCACCGGCCAGCCAGCAGATGTGCCATATCGGCGGGCATTGGTGTTTTCGGTGAATCGTGCGAGTGCGTGGTGTCGCCTTGTGGATGGATCCACCTGTGCAGCCTCGTTTTCGTAGTCCAGCGCCGCAGCCGCTGCCGGTTTCGGTACGTGGCGTTCCCTCTCGATCCCCTTTCGCATGCACGCAATCTGGTCCCGGTTGCGCGCACCAATTGTGTTCCGTCCGGCGAACAAAACCGGTCTTCCCCCCACTCGGGCCGCTCGCTCTCCCTCGCGTCTTCGGCCGTTCCGAAGAGGCGTTTGCTTCTTCATTCCGTGCCATCCCCCAGATTCGCCGCCGACACTGCAGGCCACGTGTCGTGACACGTTTCGGACTGCGCTGCATTGCTCCTTCTCGCTTGCCAGCGAGCGTGTATACGGTGCTGCGCACGAACTGGACACGCCTTCAGTCAGTGCATCCATTCTTGCTGTTCTAGCCGGGCTAGAAAGCTGCGGGAGCTCAACTAGCCTGTATGGCTACTCCTGGCAGTGTGATGTGTCGCTCCATAACCGCGAAAATTCCCTCAGCCAGACCGACAAAACTTTCATTTCATAACAAAGACAAGCTTACCTGTGAAGAATGCGGGGAGGTGCTCGCAGTCGACCAGATCCTGATCACGTGCTCAAAAGTCGAGACGCTACGAAGAAATCATTTTACGCTTTTCTATACTCTTGCCATGCCAGCCTACTCCAACTTATATACATTTAGGAGAAAGAGCAGCTGTGTGTTTAGTTTTAAAAGAAGGACAATTCCTCAGCAAGCTAATATTTAGCACACTTGCTTCCCTATACTGCTACAAAAAGATATGCTAAGTTTGTTCTTGGCGCATGAGAGCTTCAATTGCCCCATACAGCCCCAATACAGCACTACTCCCTTTATTCGCTGTGGATGAGCTTGAAAAATACTTTAATTAAAAAAAGTTTTTCTTTTTTTTTGTTTTTTTTTTTTTAGATTGCTTCGATATCGCGAAAATTATCTCGTCGCCAAAATTACCGGGTTGAACATTGCTGCACCTTGCAGTCCCACCATTCCCAGGAAAGGGCTTTGCGCACGTTTGTTTTGCAAAGGACACTGGGGCCCTGGACTGAGGGCCCCACCCATGTTTGGAGAATTCCCTCTGTCTGAATAAAGTTTTTAATTCATTCATTCCTTTTCCATTGTCTCGTCCGCTCTGTGCAAGGTTGTACTTCTAATGCGGGGTCGCCAAACCATTTTGCTGCCCAATCCCTACACTACATAATTCAATAAATAAATAAATAAATAAATAAATAAATAAATAAATAAATAAATAAAGAGATCAATCAATCAATCAATCAATCAATCAATCAATTAGGTCTTTATTTCGTTTGAAAAGGAGGAGTACGGGACTAGAAGTTGGAAGAGCCTGACGATGTCCCGCCCCCTTACAAGTCAGCAAACAGCAAGATGACGGCCAGACACATCAAATTTACAAAAATAGACAAGTATCAATGAGTACGGAACAATACACACTACATGTGGCAAACACAAGAGAAACAAACGAAAATGTCGGTACAAATAAGTAACAGTAAATTAGAAGCTGTCAATAAGAACGCCAACAGTAATGTAGTCCTTATTTTGGTCCTGTGAAAAAGCAAGTTGGCAAAAGCGTGTGACAATAGCGTTTTGCTTGTGGCGCGTATCCGGCCCTCGCACTGGCGGTACATTGGAGACCGGCATCGCATGCTCTGATCTTTGCCTCGGAGTTTCTCTCGAAGAGCTTGCGCGCACTGTCAGCCGCAAGAGTCTTCGTAGGTGAGTACCGGTTGATTTTTGCTTGCGAGTGTGGTGTGTGAACCAGCGATCGTCTTATTTCCCTACAACACGCGAATAGGGAGCGGCGCGCTTTCACGCCTATGAGTATATATGGTCTGAAAGTACCCAGCGATAAAAAAGTGTTGGAGGCACTTAGGTCTCAAGTGCAGCAAGGCGAAAACCATTTCTGCAGATCTTTGCGCTCATTTCCTTCCTTTTCGTCTTTTCTTTTGATCTGTTTTTCTTTTCTGCTCTTTTTTTTTTTTCTTGTAACGCAGGCGAGGCCGGAGATTAAAGCTCTGCAACTTTTTTTTTCTTTTTTGCCCCCCCCCCCCCCCCCCCACAATTTTGACGTACTTTGCACAATTCCGACGTCCGCGGCTGTTTGGACGCCTGCACAATATATCGACGTCCGTGGCTATTTCGACTTGGAATTGACTTTTAGCTTTAATCATTTAATTACTCCACAGAAACGAAATTTCGCACATAGATCCGTTCTACCTCATAACACCTTACTTTTACTCATAAATCACGTCATTCTTTGACAGGGATGGTGTGACAGCCTCTTCGGACAGACACATTTAGCGCACACCCATGAGCCTATTAAGGCTTTCGCCTTAAAAGAAGCTCGGTGGTCGGCTGGCCTCGTATCATGTATGTGGAAGTCGTAGACATGAATGATGGCCACTTCCAAGAGATTTGGAACACTGGCGTTGCATGACGAGCCCAACTTTTCGAAGGCGGCTCTACAGCGAACTACTCCTTGGGCTCTACACTTTCGATGAAAGCTGTAGCGCAGCAGGCATTTCGGTCCACTTCAGTGTCCGGAACGAAAGTGAGCAGAGTTCATAGCGAGCGTGACTGTGGTCGCCCGAAAGTATTTTTCTAAGCCTGCAGGCGCGAGACTGACTATTCAGAGGGCTGCGTCGCAAAGAAAGGTGCTGCGCAGTATACACGTTCTATATACTAGAAGTCCGAAAGAGGCACATATAGGCTGTGGGAGGCCATGAGGACTGTGGATTAATAGGACCACGTGAGTTTTCATCGTGCACGCACACTTACAGCACGTGGTCTACGTCGAAGTGCGGCCACCACGCCTGCCATGGTGAGCGCTGAACCACGACTCTTGCCGACTCGTGCTCCATCGCCAAACGCACAGGCGGCGTGCGAAAACAGAACAGTGAGCTGAGAAATGACGCCGCTGGCTACAACTACTTACGCGAGGCTTAGCTGTCTGACATCTCCACTGTAACACTTTATTCGTCTGGACAGCGTCATTAGTGAGCCTGGGCTGCGAGTTTTTCTCTTACGCCTATAGCTCTTCCCTGCCTGTATACTGCAGTGCGAGCCTGCATGGGAACATCCTCGGAGCTTGTACTTTCGCCTGCAGCTTGCTTCGTGGGAGGCTCGCCTAAATTAGCGTTTAATGAGCGGAGGAGCCCGCGCGTGTGCGCGTCAGGGGAGCTAGCGCGTAGCTCGGACACACGAAAAATCGGCGGTCTGCGCGTAAAATATCTGCCATCAGCGATCTTCTTCCCTCTCTGGAGGCTGCGCGGGGTGTCTTATTCCCCGAAGAGTTGGCGTCTGCCACCTACGCGCCTTATTGCGCTATTTGCTTGCATCCCTGGCAGAGGGGAGGTCTGTTCTAATTTCCTGCCTCCCCGCCTCCGGCGCGTGGCTCTAGGCCTAATGGCCACCGATCTCATTACGCTAATTACCGTGTGACGACGCCGAGCAGACGGCGCCTGTTGCGAGGGATGGCGGCGTTTCGCAACTCTTCACGCTTCTCGCCGCGTTTTTCCTGCCGCGACGGTGGTGCCTGTGTCTCTGACGGTGTCACCGGCAACTCGAGAGCCATTAATGGTCTGCACGCCGCTTGCTCTGCGCATCGTGGGGGTGGGTGGGGGCTATCACCTTCACTGGGAGTCGCCGCCCAGTGGTGAAGAACACGGCCTTTTGGTGCTCCCTGGCTGTCATTCGACCCGACCGGGGTGCTTGGCCGCATGCGCGAGGCGTCTGCCTCAACTTGCTCTGTTTATCGTCCGGACAGCTTGCATCCCGACGAGGTCGCGAGTGGAGACGCCAGCGAGAACGCCAGTGGCCTTGGATTGTTTGGGGAATACCGCGGGTTGCTTTTAGATGGAGGCGAAATGCAAAAGCGCGCGTGTGCTGTGCGATGTCAGTGCACGTTAATGAACCCCAGACGGTCGAAATTTCCGGAGCCCCCCACTGCGGCGTCTCTCATAACCCGAGTCACCTTGGGAATTCGAAACCCCATAAAGGTGGATTTACACGGCGGACTAAATCGCGAATCACACTCACGATTCGCTGTGACGTGACCCTACGTCAGTGATTTCCGCTGCTTCGCTTCAGTCCGCGAGCAGCAATTCGCAATAAGGCCGCGAGTCCTTTTCACAATTCGGATCCTTCACGGACAAGACATTTTTTATTTATTTCTCTCGCGGAACGCTTTCCAGCTATGCTCCCGGTGCCCAAGCATAGACAACGTAACATACATTGCACTAAAACGCCGGAGGAAAGCGAGAAGCGGCTTCAAGCGACTGACGGCAATCGTTCCTATTTTGGAGTCGAACTAGCCTGTTTTTGCCTTCATTCGCGGCACATGGTTTTCACAGAAATTAGTGGCAGGCCCTTGCACTGTGCGACACCGGATGCGTGAGTTTTGTGGCTGCACAGAGCAGTCGCTTGAATGTATTAATCGCTTCCCTCAAGCGTTTTGGCGCGCTTACAGTTACGCTGCATAAGCTTTGGCATTTGGCACGTACCGGGAGCATATAGGGGTAGCAGTCCGAATGGTCGTCTTCCAAGGATTGAAAGCAGCATGTTCATGCAGCTCTCATAGAGTAAGCGCGATCGCTTGCACTGCAGAGAACTGCCTTCGTAGTATATACCACATCGAGCGGGACAGTCACCACAACAATAATTTGGCAAAACGGCGCAACAGCAGTAGCTGCAGGCCGCGCACTCCGCGTATACTCCGCATACAGTGTACTCCGCGCTATATCCGCGCATTCACCCACCGTCCACGCATCGTCCATACAGCGCCTGTCCATAGTAGGCTACCCTCGATAACAGTGCGCCAGAACAAGGCTCACCTCTCACGCAGTGCTCTGGGAACAAGAGTAAGTCCGCTCTGTCGTCTGCTATTCTCTCCCACCGTGTGAATGCTCGCCGCGGACGGGCGTACCCCGGATCAGAGGTCACGTGACCGATCGCTTCGCTATTCGGTCCGTCGTGTGAATCCACCTTAAACCAGACTTATTTGGAGAGTAACGAATGCGGTGGGGCCAAACAAATATAGCGATAAAATGGGAACAGCACATCATCTCGTGCGTGAGGAGGTTGGACTTGTTGGTATGCCATTTTGACGTATGTATAGCGTAAATACGGGACGAGTGACTGAGCAAGAACACCATAAACCAAACTCCTTTACCGAAATGTTAACTTCGACAAGGCGCAGGGGGAGAGCGATCTGACTGGGGGTACAGCCGTACAGCGTCGTACTTTCCGCAAAATCGGCCGTTCCACCTTACCAGTGCGAAGGTCGGGTCCGCACCCTCTCTTTCTTTCATGTATATCTCAAGAGAGCGAGCGTGTTTTTCCTTGCTCGTCCTCGCGGGTTTGTCTTGGTCGGCGGTTTCTGGATTGCACGGTCAGTGGATGCGTGATCGCGCACTTTCTCCGCTCCTGCACCAGGATACCCGGGGCGAGTAACGACAGCGGGAAGCAGAGAAATGGAGGCGAAGACGGGCGGCGAGCTGCACGCCACACCAATTTCGGGGGCTCTCAGGGAATAAAGCGAGGCAAAAAAACCTAAGAGCTGCGAAGTATGGCCGCCGAGAAGACGATCTACTCGTACTGCCTACGTAACGCGTAATGGTGCGGACATGCCGATGTGAGCCGTTCTCTTTCCTTCTGGTAATGTGCCCGAGTATATCCCTCCCACTGGCGGCCATTGTGCGTCGTCCGCGTATACGAGTGCCAAGAACAAGGGCCGCATCACGGCGCACAAGGTGGGCGTATATAGCGTGACGTGGGAAAAACGGTGTTCGCTTCCCTTTGCGAACGCTCGCGCGATGGTGGACCTCCGAGCGAGCGGTCGGTTGACGACGGGGAAAGCCCGCAACATCCCAGTTTCTGCACGCGCGCACGCTCGGCGAGTGCCTGCGCTAGTTGCCGCATGAGTCGGCGCGAGAACGAGTGCCGATACCTTGCTCAAGGCATCGTCGTATATGGGCCAGGGATGGGTAGACGTATAGCGGCGGGCCGATCCGTCAGCGGATCTTCCCGTGTAACGAGTGGGCCACGATGGGCAACCTCGCCCGATGCAATGGTGGCTGCATGAAAGCGCAGTGAAAGGAAGTCGAAAACTTCATAACTGCGTCAACTGCATTGGTTGGTGGCTCCTTGTCGACTACTTTCTACGTCTACTTACCCACATGGCATGACTCAGCACGTTTTGGTTATAGCTCATGAGTGATGAATTACGCGACTCGACAGAGTCGCCACTTCATCTCACATGACTAAAGACTCGGATACTTCGGGCGCCAACATATATCCTAATAATGCTGTCGGATTAAACGGGCTGTGGGGAGCCGCAGTCCATGAACCAAGCGGTCGGAGGCTCTTTCTCAACCCCTTTTCAGTTTTCTTTTGTGTATCCACCGTATACGCCTCGTTCTATATGTCACCTAAATCTGTATTCTCCTTCCATGGAAGCGCTCCTCGCATCTAGAGCCACTGCTCCTGATATTCTCTTCGAAAGAATCAAGCAGATTCCGCATAGCCGTCATCATCCGTGACTCCGATCGACTCGAGAGTCCAGAATCGAAAGGCGACAACTACTCCTCCAAAAGATGAGTTTTTCGAAGGCGGTTTGTCAGTAGTGACAAGCGTTTTTCAGCACTATATGGGAGCGGAGGCGCCGTGGCATCGTATTGTAAGTCCCACTCGGTGGGTACACGTTCTCCTTCCCTGTCCATGCGACTCGCCCTGCTTGCGAGCATGCTATTCAGCTACCCCCGATTATCCTAGTCGCTCGTATCAATGGCGCTGTTTGAGCGCATCATCTCGGAGGCTGCGAAAGATGAGAATTCTAGCAAAATGAAGATTCTCACTTTCTGCACGCGTCTGACGCGTTCAAAAAAGGCGTGTGACGCGACGTATCTCGCGCGCACATGCTTGCTGAGACGAACGGGGGTACGTGATGACGGCAGCCGAGTGTTCCGGCCGTCAGTCGAGTCAAGTGGCCTTTAACTACGGGAACAGTGGGGGAGTGGCTAGGGGAGTGTCGGTGGTACTTTCACTGGCCCTCACCGTGGTAGTTTCAGGGGCAGGAACAACAGCAATTCTTTTCCGCAGGCTTGGAATCCACGACAGCGTGCTGGGAATATGCGCTCCATAGTTAATGAACCATCGCAGCCTTGTCTTTTGTGCTCCGTTGCTGATGCGTGTTGCGCGAAGCTCGGCGGAGTTCGCGTCTCGTGTCCTTGGCCTCAAACGAGCGATGAGGCTCCACTGAGGCGTGCCGGCATGCGACGCGTTGTTGGGACAATTGATGTCGTTCATCAACCTCGTGCACAAAACCGGAGGTGCCGTGCCGTACTCTCCAAAGCAAGTGCTGCGCCGTGTGTCTGGTTTCGGCGGAGCCACAGCGCATTCTCTGTGTCCACCGCCCTTAATTGCATGCACCCTGGCACCGTGTACTAGCTATAGCTGATCTGCTGAAGCGCACGGAGTGGGTTCGGAACGCTAAGTCTATCTAGTGTTGGAGCTCTAGAGTTTGGTCGCGTTCGTTCGCCATTTCGCATTTCTCCATCTCCGTCTCAGTTTGGACGGGGTGCGAATCCGTTCTTCTCCGAATGGATCTCGTGGCATCTTTGACGGCACTGTTTGCGAGCACTGGAGTGTGAGTGTTTCGCGCCTTTCTTCTGTCCAACTCGCTCCGTCGTGATGGTGCAGTGGTTAGGGCGAGTGACTTCTGTGCCCAAGGATGGGGGTCGAATCCCGGCCGCGGCGGCCACTTTTCGATGGGAGCGAAACGAAGAGGCCCCCGTGTGCTGTGCGATGCCAGTGCATGTTATAGAATCCCGGGTGGTCGAAAGTATTCCGGAGCCATCCACTACGGAGTCTCTCATAGCCTGAGTCACATTGTGGCGTTAACCCCCCCCCCCCCCCCCCCCCAAACTAAACTAAACCAAACCGACCAACCTGCCCAACTCGTTCGCCACGTTGCCCCTCTTATATGCCATTGGCGAGTGCTCTCCAGTACTGCAGGGCTTTCAATTACCTCGCAAAGTCAGCCAGCGAGAACGCGAAAGAATAATGAAGCACCTGGTAAGTGCTGCGGAATGGTTTCGCGCGCGTGGTGGCGATATACCAACCCAACCGAACCGTACCTGTTCAGGCAGCGGTCGTCGCACAGCCCCGGCATGGTTGGAGTTTCCAGCGCGTACGGTTCGGCGTTTTCGTGAGCGCAGGGGAGGGCAGTGGGCCGTGTCGCAGCCTGCCTGTGCGGCTCGGCCCCGTGTACGCTTGGCTAGCGAACAGCCGTCTCGGTGTCTGGCGCCGGGTGGTCCGCGCGCGCGCTCGGGTCCGTCGAAGCGCGCTTGTACCCCTTTTGCACGCTACGCCTCCCCCCCCCCCTCCCCCTCCGCGCTCTGGCCTCGAGAGAAGGAACGCCTCTGCGCGCAGAATTTCGCCGCGGAAAGTGAACGCGTCGATGGCGCGTGGGTGTGGCGTGGCGCGGTCCACGGCGGTTGTCGAACTCTTGCTTCTACGACTGTGTTTGCCGCGAGGGTCTCGGTGCGGCGATGTTCCCGAAGCGTCGCTGGAGGGTGAATCGGCCGCTTTCGGGGCTGGCTAGTTGATGCAGGCCAAGCGGATGACGTTTTTTTTTTTCTTTTTTTCTTTTTCCTGTTCTTTTCAAAGACTGCTTCTGCGTCATGCGGACAGCGTATGCTGATGGGCCAAGGGGCTTCCATATCAGAGGGAACGCATCTAAAAACAGTGGCATGCAACAAAAAGAAGTCGTTTTCTAAACAGCCACACTCTCGAAAAAAAGTAAGGGCTGTGAGACACAGAATTTTTTATTTATTTAGTGTAAAGCTGTTTTTAAGTGCAAAATTAGTGTTCCCGTTTTTATTACAACTGTATATCTGCGCAACCATGTTACGGTGGCCGTGTTTATCCGCGTCCTCGTGCCTCAGAAATCGCGAAGAATCGGGGAACAGTGCCAAAGAAGTCGTCTTCAACAGCGACCTCATTGCGGGCTCTTGACTGCGGTCCTGGGCGGCTGCTTCGTGCAGCACCGCTGGAAAGGGAGGGAAAAAGCTGCCGGCCCCGCTGTGTGGCGGCCGAAGCTGAGCGCTTGCGGACTTGCGCTAAGGGTTTGTACGCTGAGAGCAAATCATCAAAACATAACTGCGCATAGGGCATGTAGCACGTTTCATTTCAAGAACCACGCATATGTGCCCATTCCTAGTTTGCAATATATATATATATATATATATATATATATATATATATATATATATATATATATGGTTGGTTGGTTGGTTGGTTTGTGGGGTTTAACGTCCCAAAGCAACTCAGGCTATGAGAGACGCCGTAGTGGAGGACTCCGGAAATTTCGACCACCTGGGGTTCTTTAACGTGCACTGACATCGCACAGCACACGGACGCCTTGCTTTTCGCCTCCACCGAAAAGCTGCCGCCGAGGCCGGGATATATATATATATATATATATATATATATATATATATATATATATATATATATATATATATATATATATATATATATATCGCGACCCTGTGGAACAGTCAACGCCGGCTGGACGCGATGTTTGTAATGTACGAATAAAATAAATTAAGAAAAGTCTGCTAGCGCGCCTTTTTCGAGCGGCGGTTGATTGCGCTGTTCGAGGCAGCTTGAGTTCTGGATGCACAGGAGGGCCGCTAATTGCACGGCTCGTTCTAATTAGGCGACTACGCGGCTTCGGCCCAAAGCGCGCGCACCCTGAGTGCTGTAGCGGAACTAGTGCGCGCTCTGCTTATGTAGACCAAGTTGGATTACTTGCCTCATTGCATTCACAGCGCCGTTTGGGCTGCGGACACTAGGCCTTCTTCCGAATTCCCGCCCACTGACCCGCTTTCGGTGGAATCACTAAAATTCGGCGACCAACGCGACTATTTAATACTACTGAGATAAAGCGCCTCGTTTTGCAGAACCTTGTCGTTCCTTTAACTACGCCTCCGTTTTGTCTTTTAACTACGAAGTTCCCGAGAGAGCCTTTCCTTTGTAGCCGTATGGACGCGCTTGGGTGGATGTGAGTAATTACCTTCTTATTATAAATCCTAGAGTGAACCCTTATAAAAATGGGAACATCCTTTGAGTTCAATGTGAACTCAAAAAAGTCAGAAGGAAGCAACTTCCTCTGAACTGAGAATTGGCTACTGATTTTGAATTCACAGTGAATTAACTTTCTCTGACCATCCTGTGAATTTCCTGTGAATTTCCTTTGAGCTCCCAGGGAACAGACCGTTGTCAGTTTGAGTTGAGTTCACAGGCAGTGGCCAATTATTGGTTCAAAGGAAGTTCGAAGGAATGATGACTATGGGATATTTGGTGGATGTTCGAAGGAAGTAGGTTCAGACTGAAACATTTGTTTGTATGAGCTTATATTTATTTGAATAGATGTACTTCCTCTGTTTAGGCCTTGCAATTAGGCCTGCTTTCGAAGACCCTGCGACAAAAAATTGGATCACTGTCCACAATCCCAGTGCAAACTTGCGCAACTGCCGGTGACCACCTTGGCTAGTACTCCATTGAGCAAGCAGGTGTAGGCTGCAAAAAGAAAAAAAAAAACATTAGAAGCATGACTGCAATGAACAAGCTAGAGTCCATCCAGCCTTCCTTAGCTTTTGTAAATTAAATATACAGAGCACGGACAGTGTGAGCGCCATGCAGGCACCACAGCATTATGCGTTAAGGCAAGCATTATGGCCCTGACCATCACTGAAAAGTCAGCTGTTTGGACAATATTTCAGAATGCTCTTGCATCACATGCACAGGCTATGAGCTCGAGAACTTACAGATAACAGCATCCAATTTTGGGCAGCCCAGTGCCTTTTTTGGAGCTTGTTCCTTGCGGGCATTGCAGACACGGCCATAGAGTGAGCTTTCTTCCAGTTCTTCGGGTGAGAACACAACCCGCACCAAGTTACACGCAAACTTTGTTGCTTGATTGCCCGCACTGAGTTTCATGCGGTCAATCAACTGCTGATTTACCATAATATTGCTGCCAATGTGCACCTGCAAGAACAAAAAGCAAATATTAGTACTATGACCAGTATTGTAACATGCAACAATATCCCTTGATATGCAATAAGAAAATGAAGGGGCTTTACAAACAACGAAAAACTTAGACCAGCTTAAGAACATTCAAAGAAACCCCAAAATGCATAATTAAGGTCATTTGTTTGCAAGTAAAAATACACATTCAAGAAGCCGTACTTTAACATGTACAACAATGAAGGCATACGAAAACTATTGGATGTTTTTGACACCTTCCCGAGCGGTGTTTTGATCTAATTTTGAATCAGGCCAAACATCTTTTAACATTTTTATTAGTGTAACCTGACAATTGTGTAATATGTATTTAAAGTAACTAGCCAAAAAGAGGGCACATAATGCCCCGCAAAGGATTGAGCGCTAATAGTGCATTGCTATAGCAGAAGAAAAAACAAGAAATAAGAGATTTTTTAACGACCTAATTTATGCTTGCATTTCAACAATAAAAAAAAAAAACAGATTTTAAGTCAGAAAATAAAGGGATTTACTCATCATTAACATTGCAAAGGCCATTAAAAGCCAGTTTAGACAGAGCACAGTGCACACATTGTCACCTCCTGTTTAAAAATACTAACATCCTTTTCGTACATCAGAAGCTCAACCAATTAAAAAAACTGCCAATGAAGGTTTAGCAAAAGCATGCACTCCCTGCTCTGTATGTGCTACTTTGAGGTAACATTTAGTTTCCAGCTTGCACAGGTAGCTTTCATAATTTAACCCCTCAAGCGCTTTGGACAAGCAGCTCGTCCTTGCAAAGATGCCCTCAAGCCATTTTGGACGAGTGCTTGTCCTTGCAGGATAGATCCTCACCCTGAGAGTTTTAGGCGAGTACAGCGCTCCTCTGTGGCTTAGGTCATGCGCCATTTGACAGATGGCACCACTGACCCGTTAAGTGCTTTTTGTTCTACCGCTTGAAAGCCTTTTAAGCAGCCTTAATGAGAAAAATGGTGCCTGGTAGAGGCAACGCATGCACTGTTGGCCCGTCATCGCGGGAAAGAAGCTTTTCTTCGTTGCCATCCTAGCCATCCGAAGATGGCTCAGACACCAATTTTTGCAGTGTTATGGGAAGTGAAGACGACAGTGATGACATGAGTAGTTCTTCCGACGAAGATGATGACAGCTCAGACGATACTATTGCGAGTTCTGTGTCAGTGGATGAAAATTGACAACATTCCGATGAAACCCCCTGGGCTTCCATTCTTGGTCATCCCTTGTAAAACATTTCCAGTTACCTCGCTATATGTTACTCGACTAGATTGCTGCTTATTGGCGGGCAGTTGATTTTTCAAGTAATGAGCAATAAACTTCACTGCGCTCATTTGACTTAGTTTCTGGTTCAAATATTTTTGTCTCGGATACCTCCTTTTTTATTACACTACCAATAGAAACCAGCAGTAAAAATAAAAACTAAAGGGACACTTAAGCGCCGCCTTTAAGGGTACGATGCGACCAGTGTAGGCTACCACCCAGCATATAAAGCCCTGCTTTAACCAAGCTGTATCAACATGTCTGCGTAGCCTATAGGTGTAGCAAGCCTGACTCAGCATTGAAGAGCACTGGAATGTTGATTCGTATTTCACCTTCCCACCTCAAATGAACGACCGGAGTTAGCAGCTCCTCCTAACTTTTGGATATCATGTGGTCTCGTTAAGCCACACAAATCATCGAAGAATGTGTGTTCGGCCATGCCACTTGCCAGCGCCATGCTCTTGATGTTTCACTCACAACACAGACAACAAATTTTCATGTAATGGGGCCTTTAACGATATCGTAATTATAAGCAATTTTAGCTAGAAATCTCGAAATAATAGTGCTCAAGGGGTTAAAGTGAAATTGAACTATTGTTGGATCAGCTTAAGAAGCCACAACTCCTTCTCAAAGGAGACCCTCCTGGCAATACCATGGTGGTTAATTGCCTTCGACTTGCCGGAGTGACATTGCAGGTGGCTGTCAGGTGCAAGTGGATTATATGCACATTAGCTTGAATACCATGATGACTGGCCCAAGTCGCTAAAATGACTGATTAGAGGAGCACCAGCTGCGTCATTCGAGTTGTAGTGCAAAAAGATGGCCTTCCGAGATCGATAACCTAAGAAATTGCTGAATATTAAACAAGCTAATGGAAATCTCTTTTCTGATGAAAAGGGCTTTGCTATAGCCCAAGCGAAGTATGCTCAACAGGAAGCGTAAACAAAAGTAACCTTGCACTTCCGATCACTACAGCTTTCACAAAAACTCTTCCAAATCAATATACACACGAATGAAGTAACAGTCACTAAAATGAAAGGAAGCAGTTGGGATTTTTTTTCATGGTTGTTTTGACGAATTTAAGAAAATAGCACTGTCTGTCTTTCGTCGTTTCTATCAAATTGACATTCATTTAAAAATATCATTATGCTACTAATTATGCAGCCTGTGAGCCCAGCCTCATAAACAGCATCCCAGCCAGGGCAGCCACTTTTCAGTGGAGCCGAAACGCAAGGTGCCCGTGTGCTCTGTGTTGTCGGTGCACGTTAAAGCACCCCAGGTGGTCGAAATTTCCAGAGCCTTGCACTACAGTATCTCTCATAGCCTGAGTCGCTTTGGACATTAAACCCTAAGAGCCAACCAATCATAAAGAGCATTGCTTCTTGCCTATCTCTGAATTCAGTGACTGCTGACTTCATTCACATGGATAATGAGCTCCTCGTTTCCCTATCCCTGCACACTTCTCAATGGAAGTGCATGACTTGTGGCAGTGCTATCATAAAGCTAGAACCAAGTTCTTGTGTGACCCTTAAAAAAGTTTCATCGAGAAAGGCAGTAATGAGCACAACCATGCAGACACTAGACTAAAGCAACTAACCTGAGCCTCGGTTGGCAGCACAACTGCTTGTGTTGTACACGCAGCATTATTAACGGATTCCGTCAGCTGATTGACCAGCTCAGCAACATCTGAAAAAAACAAAAAAGGAAAGCTGGAACAAAACATACTATTTCATCACTAGCAGCAGCAGCCCATGTAACATTCACCACAGGAGAAAAGCCTTTTCTTTGCCCTTGACTGCATGACCAACCATTTTCTGTCACCAAATGAGCCATTCAAAATTTAGCTGCTAGACACTGGCATCACTCACACACTCAAGGCGCCCTATCAGCGGTACATAATCTAGGGGATGCTGATAGCAATTGATGAAGCCAATGCTGACATCCCACTTCTGATCTCTTTGTTCGCTGTGGAAATACCTGGATTGAATTAACTGTGGAGGACGTTGTAACTACAGTGCAACTGACGGGTGCTGCTATTGCTTAGAATGAATCCATGGGTGCGAATGATGATGCCGAGATAGCTGTGAGCGCTTTAACAGAAGTTAGCCAGATCACATCCCTGAAACAGTTTGTCGGTAGCAAGGGCCTTGAAGAGGTCAGCATGCAATATACATGTATGGCGGCAGCAATACGCCATACATTTGGACAAAGGCTGACACTCGAGTGTGTAGCTGATACTCGATGGCCCATGCTTCACCTATCTCGTGTGTCTTTCGTGTCGACATTTGCTAACATGGTGTAGTGACCGAGTTAAGTTAGGCAGATTACTGAGCCAGGTGCCGAGCTTGGACAAGCATAAATTTCCGGTTGTGAAAAAAAAGAACACCACCTAAGTGACCAAAATGGCACAGGAAAATGAAGCGCATGCCATAAGGATTCCAAGGTCCAAGACAGGACGAGGCCACATATGATAATTTCATACAAATTTAGATTTTTTGCTGTCCCTCCTGCGCTCATTCTAGATGCACCTCATCATTTGCAGGAGACTCTGAGGTTAAAATCTGAGGGAATCAAGGGTTCCATTCAGATACGCCATCCACAGTAATGCAAGAGCACCACAGACCTGCCGCAGCCATCTGGCTACAACTTATACCCCGTGAATGTGTTTGAACCTAATGCAGCTCTCCAGGTTCACTGGAGCGTTGTTGTCACCGACCACTCCAGAACAGAAAGGAACCCAAACCCGCGCCCGTTTTTCGGCCTCGGCTTGAGCAGCACAAATCAGCACAGATGCTCACCTTGAGTGGCATTTGTTTACCATGCATTTTCATGCAGCTATCACATACGACAACAGGCTCAATCTCAGATGCATGCCGATCCCAAGCAATGACATGTGACACGCAAGTCACTGTAACACAAACAAAGCATGCTTGCAGAGCAGGAGTGGCAGCAGTTCATCTGCTACGTGCACTGCAAGCATGGTGGTTGGTGGCGTCATGCAGCAGCGCCACGGTGTAGCTGAGCACTACTGTACACCACCTATAATGTGTCGCAAAGACAACTGCAGGAGGAACACCAATCCTAATCCTCAGTGTAGGGGGAACCTTATTGCAGCAACATAATCTTACTGGTGCTTTTACTAGGACGTGCTACAGACCAAGATGTCTTATTCATTTAAGAGTTAGCACTTGAATTTGTTATGCTTTACGTAGCATCTGGTGACACAGCAAATAATTTCAGTTTCATGACAATGGAGATCAGCATTCCAATGGCTTCAGAAAAAAGCGATCACATACCAAGCATCTGACGTGCTTCATCTCTTGCGGCCTTATATTTCTTCATTCTTTTTTTTTTTGCAGACCCCACTTCATCCTCAAGCTCCAGGACTCTCTTTTTTGCATCTGTTGGCTTAGACATTTTGTCACAGCTGCAGCTTTCCTGCAAAACGACATGTGGCAAGGTCTATTCACTAAATTGTATTTGCACTCAAATGCATCATACAAAAATTATTCAGTATAACGCATTGTGCAGATATCTGGTTCCACACATGAGATTAGCAAAATAGTGACCAAATGATGACCACTGACAAGAGAAACGTAGCATGGACACTGTTTAGGGTTCAAAGCAACACTTCTTAAGGAGGAACATTAGCCCTTGAGCAAACCTTGGCACATAAAAGGACATGGTAATGTTTAACTGCGAGCTGACACCATCCAGCATCACTACTGCTCAAGTGGGCAGAATGCCCACTTGAGCAGTAGTGGACAAAACAAAGGATGCATTTCCAGAAAAACAGTTTGAGCTCCCACGCATACCGTAAAACATAGCCACTCTGCTTTATGGTAGGTTCATGGTGTTTTATGTCCCAAAGCGACTTAAGCTATAGCGATGAGGGATGCCGTAGTGGTGGGCTCACCTGGGGTTTTTTAATGTGCAAATGACATCATACAGTACACAGTCAACTTGCATTTCACCTCCACTGAAATGCGTCCATGAATGCTGGGATTGTACCCATGCACAGTCGTGAGCTTTATGAAAGGGAGCATGCGATCCCGTGGCAGATAGCCTCATCCAGAAGTAGTGGCAAAGTGCAACGGCAGCATTGAAAATGAAGTGGAGAGAGCGGTGCCCTTCCACCTGTTGGCCATACCCCACGCACTGGGAGCAACTTTTACATCGGCAGCTAAAAATCATTGCAGCATTATGCTGTTGGTAACTGATATCACTGCTTGCTTTGCTATGCTCTGACCTAGCAACCCAGCGTAGGCTGGTAACTCAGGCAAAAGCGGCAGCCCAGGCCACTGGAGTCTTAGAATGGAGACTCCACACACTGCCTCCCCACCACACACACTTTTTTTTTCCCCTTTTTTTAATAAAGTTTTCTCTCTCTGCGCGAAATCTGAGGAATGGCTGGTAGCGAAGAAAGGAAGCATGTTTGACGCTTCAATAAAAAGAAACAAACAAATGAATATGAAAGTAAATGAATGCGACAACACGTTAGGCGCTTTTATCTGCTTAAACTTCAGTCGCCTGCAGCTGTGAAAGCGTCCGTTTCGCTGCTACACTACCAATTGTCTCGGAACGAGCACCCTGGGCATCTTTAAAACTTGTTCTAAATCAGCTTCAATAATCAAGGAGCTGCCATTCTCCATGCCGCACCGTTCCGAGACGACGATGCGGGCAGGGTGTTTTTTTTTTTCTTTTTTTTTTTATAGAGCCCAAATTGGGAAGCCTACTCCTGTTATCACGAAACACCGAGAATTGCCATTTGCTGTGTAAACAGGGAGAATCAGGTCCACGTAACGACAGCAGCCGCGTTTATTCTACTTATTTCCGCAAATTCAGTTCATTATGCATTTTTGTTTTAATTTCACGCAATTCCCGGAATCAACTGTCTACCTCTTTCACCATGTGCACTACTGTCACCTGCCGGTTAACACAATGCGGTCGTAATGCGGGCATGTAAACGACTTCGCGAGACGACTCACCGCGAGTAGCAAAGGAAGGTGTTTCACAGGTAAACATTATTAAGACACGAATACGAAAAGAGACAAGAGACGTTTGACTACTTACCCACTCCGAGAATGAACGTAGGAGAGTACGACCCCTCCTTCCACTGGGCATGTAGTACTCCTTGGTTTGGAATAATCTTCCAGTATTTTGGATTATCCATCAGTTTCGCCTGCAGTTCTTTTGATTGTAGGTTTCTTACAGGGTATACGTCCCACTTCTGAGCGGTCGCCCATTTAACCAAGACATGATCGGCCATTTGCACTACTCACGCCAAGAACACACGACGAACACAACGAACGCGAACAATCAACTTCCTACGGTCATGAAACACATAGTGAAGCATGCCGCCGGCTGTTTTCACGAAAATGATAGCGCTAGAGTCTCAAGCGCCATTGCAAACTTTTAAATGCATTTTTGCAAACTTCACAAACTTTCAAAATAAAACTTATAATTTATAAACAACCTTAAATGTTTGTTTTTTTAGTAGTAATATGTGATGCGTAACAAAACACAAAATAATTTAAGCAAATTATTGCCACAAGCAGCTGCAGCGCCCTTTTTTTTTGCTGCGGAATTCTTGTGCTGCATGTCAATCTTAATTGGTTTTACTCGCCGTGAGAACGTTGGTTTTACTGGCAGTATTCGTAACCTCGGCTGCGGGGGCTTCTGTGCGTGGTGGTAGCGACGTACCGACGTCGCTGACGTATTAATTGCTGGTCTTTAAACTGTGATAGGAGGTAAACGAGCTTGAATTTCGTGAACAATGTGACATCCGGTACTAGGCACATCGTGAAGTGCATTTAACTGCAGGCTTTTGAAGCCGTTATCGATGGTGCTGCGGTAACCGCCTACCCGTCGAACGCACTGGAAATGCCACCACGGTAAAAGCGTACTTGCGCGACGTCAACGTCGCGCCGTACCGAAGTGCACTAAATCACAATGGAAGCAGGCCGCGCTTGCTAACAGCGTCGCCCTTGGCGTCGCTGCGAGCCAAGAGTTGCCAGGCTAGCCACCATAGCCAGGATGCAATGCCGACGCAAATACTGACGAACCCTGCCAGCCCTGCGCCGAGCTTTGTTGCGTACCGTGTCAGAGTGCTGAAGCAGCGGTCACGGATGTATGTACATGCCGTCTCGCGCATGCATCGCCATCGAACCAGCGGGCTGCGAAAGCGATGAATTAGAACCACCTGGCATTCTTTAACATGTATGAAAATTCTTGAATGTATTATATTTTATCTTAAAAAATTCAGAGGGGCAAAAAATAGACCAAGCAATGCCACACACACAAAAATAAGCACAAGAAATGAATGAAAAGAAAGTTATCTTTACACTTAAGGACAAAGGAAGGAAGGTGGTGAATATTATTGGTCCTTGTGTAGTGACCAAGAAGAAACTTGCGCTAAAAGTAAGATCTAGCGCGTGAAAAAAAAAAAAAAAGCATGGATTTAATATAAAATGAAAAAAAAATTAAAATGATGTTTACTTGCACAACAAAGAAACAAATGCGATTTTGTATATTTTGATAAATGTATAATTGGTTTATTCAAAAAAGTTCAGAAGTTAAAAAAGTGCAAGGGATACTAATGAAAGAAAAAAAATTAGAAGTATAGCTGAAAAGAAAAATGAGCTTCGTATGTTTTCGCTTAAGAACAAAAAAAAGAAGGTATGATGAATAAAGAGTAAAGAGAACTTTCTCTTTACTTGAGGAAAAACAAAGGAAGGTCATTATTGATATTGCCAAAGAGAGCCAGTTTAAAAATGAGCTTCCTTCTGTCAAAAGAAAGGAAAGTCTCAACAAAGTGAGCTCAAAGGAAACTTCCTTTAGTCAAAAGAAAGGAAAAGTCTATAGGAAGGCTGTTCAGGAAGCAAAAAGGAAAAACAAAGGAAGTAAAAAGGAAAATTCGATTTTCATAAGGGAAAATAGTTATACTCATAAAATAATAATGCTTCTAGAGAGAAAATTAAAGGTAATTGACGCGCTTAGGTAATTAGCGGACTAATTGAAGCTTGTCCACCGTATCACCCCCCTCCCCCCTTTCGGGGCTGGAGGGCTGAACCAAACCTAAAGCCATTTGCCTTTGTCCTACTTTTTGTCCTATAGAAAGGGCACCTTTTATAGTACCGTGATTAGGCGCGTGCCATAATTTGTGATGTATTCCTTCGTTTCTCCGCAGTACCTTTAGAGAAGGCCTGTACAGAAAAGTTTTTCCTCAAGCAATGCAGAAAGCTGGGCGAGTTGGTGATTGATGATTAAACTTGGCACCAGCGCAAGTAGAAGACGAGCGCACAGAAAAGGTACATGGGACAACCGCTGGACATCCGCTGGTTGTTTACTGTGAAAATACGCTTTTATACACAAACCGATAGGGGCAACAATTATTCGTCAAATGCAGCATGGGTGGCCATTAACACACATGGGTTCTGCGGAAATAAGTATCCAGATGATCGACTTCATTGCGTCATAAGGCTAAGGAGGAAGTGGTGACCAACGTTCGTGTTGACGCATTTTTCAGCTTCCTTTTTAATGCAGCGTGCTTCTATGATCTCTGCAAAGCTTTTTTCTTCCTTTACCACACGTGCGTGTGGCGTTTAACTGCGGTTCACTTGCTTTGCATTTTTTGTACGTTTCACAATGGTTCTGCCTGCTGACCATCCGTAGCAATAGCGCTTCACGTCGATGCTCGCTCACCCTGTCGTTTAGGCACCTGCCTGTTTGGCCAATACATGCTTTTTTACGCGAGAGAAGTATCTCGTAAACCACTACTGTGACACGTGTAGTGAAACTGGCTTTGTGAAACTACGCTTTCTTCATGACGATTCTTGTATCACCTTTTGTCTTGCCCACGAACATCTTGAGTCCACATTTGGGAATCCAGCACAACACATGTCTCGCACCCGAAGCGCGGCCGTGACTGAACCCGCTGGAGTGGTAGTGCCGAAGCCAGAGATACCGGGGCGGCTGGGAACCTGTGCTGTGACCTGGTGCCGAGAGTACTTTAAACGTCGTGCTGCGACTTTTAGAGGCAGGTGTAATGCACCCTTTGTGGGGAGCAGATGTGTGGAACCTGCGGACACCGTGGTGGCTGCGTCGTCTTCCTCCGCACGGCAGGCTTACGTGGGAAAGTTGTATTTTTTACACAGCGTTATTGTTAAACGTAAGCCACTGCGTTCTGCGATCGCTTAGTGGCGGAGGCGTGAGCCGCAGCCGTGGAGCTGGCCCTAACCTCTACCATCGCAGGAGCTGAGATGTCGCTGCAGTGGTTTGTACGAACTGCTCTCGCGTGGAAATTATTGCCGCTTATTAACGCACGGTATAGACGGCAGCTGGAGACACGTTTCGGCGTTTGCGATGTTCGAGGAGGCGCCGGAGGCCGTTGCGAACCGCTTGCTCCTACTTTTCCCTAACAAGAGATGCGTGACTGCCTTTTGACCGAACCTGCTGGAGTCCGCCGGCACTTGAGTGAATGTGCCGCCGATTCGCAACACCCCGACACTGGCGCTTTCCAAAGCCCCAACAGCGGCCATTCGTAATGGTACGTGCCGCTCAGCGCCCCGGTTGATGGAGTTACTCTGACGATGCTCGTTCATTGACATTCTCCCTCTCCGCACTGCTTGCGATAAGAGGTGCTCATTTCTCTCTATCTTTTCTTTTTTTGCCGCCCCATTTTATTCCTTGCTTCTTTATTTCCCCTCTCTATCTTGTTACCGAAGTAGCAGCCGGGTTACGCTTGGCGAGGAATGGCGTCTCGACTGCACAATATCGCATCATCGTCCGGGCACAAACATTAAGGTTAATACACACCTCCGCAACTCAACGAGCAGAGCGAAGAAACAGAGAGGAAAAAAAAAAAATCAACGCGCTTGTAGTGTTAGCACACGCACACGCATTTCTTACGCCGCTATATGACCCAGTTTTAGCTGCAGTCCTTCATGTTCGGCCTGGTCTGCTCCCCCCCCCCCTTTTTTTTTTTCTTTTCTTTTCTCGTTTCTGCGTGTGTAGTGCACCCGTGTTTCACGTCGTCCCGTTGCGTCGGCGTGCCGGGTATCCACACACGCAGCATGAATGACCGCCGCAGTCGGCGATGCCTGTCGCCCTTGCGTAAAGCCCTTTCACAGCTAGGCGCCCCTGTTTCATCTTTTGTGCTCTGGTGTCGTGCTTTTTAACGTCCGCCGCTTATCACTGGCACCAGCGTCGTTGTACTCTAACCTACACTTGTAAAAACACACAGCACAAAAACAAGCAGCGTTTTAAGCCCCCTCTGCCTGTGGAGGTTTTTGTTTGTGGCCGCCATGCTCTGAGGCGGCGGACGCGGTGCGCTCTGTGTCTCCCTTTTCTTATTCGGAGGGAGCTCGTTAGCTGCGGCCGCCGCCTCCGATGGTCCTGCCGCACTTGCTTGCGAAAGTGGAGCGAAAAAAAAAAAATAATAATGTAAATAACTCGCGACACATTGTGACCGCTGGTACGCAGTGCGAGGCTCATCCACAGTTACTTTCGATGCTAAATCGCTATAATGTTTCTCTGTTTCTCCGTCTCTGTTGGGAGGGCCAGCTTTGTCACCTGCGCTGTCATTTGTGATGTCACGCCCCGCCGGGGTGGTGTAGTGGTTACGGCGCTGAACTACTGTGACCTAGGTGGCGGGATTGAATCCCGGCGGCGGTGGGCGCTTTTCGGTGGAGGCGTGAAGCTAGGCGTCCGTGTGCTGTGCGATGCCATGCACGTTAAAGAATCCCAGGTGGTTCAAATTTCCGGAGCCCTCCACTACGGCGTCTCTCATAGGCTGAGTCGCTTTGGGACGTTAAACCCCACAAACTAAACTGACTTGTGATGTGTCACTGTGTTCGGGCCAGTGTCAGCAGTGACTTTGTACGTGACGTCTCCGAGGGTTGACCAATCGGTACGAAGCTAATCACTCTTGCGCCATAGAATCGGGGAGCGTGGGCTGTGAAAGTTTGTCCTGTTGAACTTTGCGGGTGGCGTCCGTTTGATGTGGGGTGGGACGTGTTGAAAAATTGCTTTGCCTGCATGAGCTGTTGCTCGCGTTTTCATCTAAGCTAAGTAGACAAAATAACCAGTGTTGAGAGGACGAAATCAGTATGCAGAAGACTAAGGTAATGGTCAACAGCCTCGGGAAGGAGGCTGTTAATATATATATATATATATATATATATATATATATATATATATATATATATATATATATATATATATATATATATATATGCACATGGATTTAGAAAAGTTCCTCCGCGCAATTGTGTTTGTCCCTTACATGTCCCTGAGCTTTCTTTTGTTTTCTTTTCGCTGTTTCTTTCTTTCAGTCCTGGTTAGGAATCACTAACTTTGCACAGTCGTCAGTGAAACAAGAAAGTGAAATGTCTGAGCAGGTGTCTTCTTTTAGAGACAATGATGGAGGCATAATGAAGCCTTTTTCGTATGCATATTTGCCCTGACAAGTGCAGTACGCGCGTATGAACACCTGGGCTAGGCATTCTTATTATAGCAGCTGTGATTGGTCAGCAGCTGCATAGCAACATGACGCTATGCATATCAACGCGTTGCCGAGGCTGCGGTATGGTTCCGCAGTCGCGCAGCCAAACAACAAAAGAAGATAATGTGTTAGTGTGTTTCATTCCATCCAACTGCACAAAGCTAGGCGAGGGAAGAGCGAAACTTGTGGAACACCGCTTTCACCAAAAATTATCTGTATTTTTATTTTAAAAATGTGGGGTCCAATGGCGTTTAACTTGCTTTTCACCAAGTATCCCTAAAAATATATCGATTCCCACCCGCCTCCTTTGGGTTATATTCGCCCCTGCCGAAAAGCATTGCGCTAGGTCTTCAGTCTTTGGTTCTTGCGGACTATTTTGCGCCAGTGGTTTGCAGTAAAGTCATTATAGCTCGACGTCATCGAGGTCTGTTCAGACTGCATCGACTTAGCGGGTGCGCCTCGAGTGCGTGTGTCTGCTGCGACGCCGCCCTGAGTGTATTCCCCCCGAGTCAAACATAGACGTTGGCCGCGCAGACTTCCATCCGTTCAGTCCGCGAACCTGCCCGCGCTTTTCCGATGTGGCATGAACGTCGTGAGGGCGGACCTGGAATTCCAAGTATACTATGCCCGATAGCGCACCTTAGTCACTGGGACTTGACGAAAAACCGGAGGAACGACAACCTCGCGGAGCGGAGGCCATTCGAAGTTTTTTCGTCTTCATGAAAGCTTGCACACAGACGTTAACTGTTACAGATCGTTACTTTAAACCCCGTGAGAGATATGTCGGTGCCGTCTGTGCGGGTCAACTATATATATCAAGGCGGACGTTCATAGAGCTCAGGAATTAAGCGATTAATGAACTGAAATTGGCTAATCAGTCTTCTTGTTTTTAACTTTATAGATAATACTATATTATAAGGCCGTCGACATAAATGCTGGGTCTAGCTTTTCCTTTATCGGCAGTGCAGCTCGGAATAATTAACCTCAAAAAAGCGCTTTTTCTAGCTCATAAACTTGTCTTCCCGCAGTACAGATTTTAAAGCAGCGTCACTTGCTTATATAATACAGCAAATGCGAAACCTTTTTGGCATATTTGCCACAGAAGCAGTTAACGTCATTTTCACAACAAAACTACGCCCAGCGACGCCATTTTAAGAAATGTGCACTGTGGGAGGCCAACTTTGCGAATTCATTTTAGACTCATTTTAAACGTTAACTGTTAGAAATGCAGTGATAAAAGACAAAATTTAAAAAAAAAAGCGAACATGGGTTCTATGTGTTGGTAGCTCTTAAAAATTAAAGATCAAAGTTGATTATTTAATTAGTTCATGAATCGTTTAATAGGTGAGCTCTGTCACATACATAATGTCCGCCTTGATGTACGACCCACTTGTGCAGACTGCACCGGCGTATATCTTGCAGGGTTTAAAATAACGATCTGCGATCTGTAAACAGTTAAAGAAAACATCCGGTATAAACATGAGGTACCGTACCAGCTGTCCTCTTTCACAACTGTGCCCACGCACTGTCCGTACACTTCGTCGCTCGACACCCAGCTCGTTCGTTGCCACACATTTCACAGAGCACCTTGGTGTGATCTCGGTGCCTTCGAGCAAGACCCGAGAAACGTTGCGTGCTACGGCGGTCGTTGCGTGCGCAGCCGTGTCTCGTTGAAAAGCCAGGTGCGAGAAAAAGCGCTCGCCGTTCGTCGACGCCTGAACCCCTCGCGCCGTTTTTCGGCACCTTTGCGTGCGCCCTCTGCGTCCGAGGCTGGGATTTTTTTTTTTTTTTTTTTTTTTAAATTGTGAGTGGCGAACGACGAGGCGAAACTGCTTCACTCCTTGTTGGTGTGCGCCTTGTGGGGCCCTCGTTTTCGTGACGAAAAAAAAAAAATCAGAACAGAAGAAAAGAATGAAAGTCCCGGTGCACATCACTCGGCGGAGCTGCCAGCTTGTGATTTGCGAGCGTCGGCGGGGAAAAACGAAAGGCGAAAATAAAAAATAAAAAAAAAGCAATGGCCAGATAGAAGGAAAAGAAAATAAACGGAGATAAACTGCTTCTGGAAGAGTGGAGCGATGCTGGAACCGATAGAAGGGGGAAGTGTCCGAGCTCTCGGAAGAGGCTATCATTAGGTAAGAAAGGGGGACAGCATCCGTTCGCTCTTTCTAACGAGAGGCATCGATCGGCTCCGCATCCTCTCTCGCTACCTCTTCCACTCTCTGCGTCTGTCCGCTTCTCCTTGTCCCGTGTGCTGTCTGTGCAAGTCCGGGCAATTATTGCGCGGGACGGGGGAGCGAGTGCTGAGCCATAGTGGAGTAGGGCAGCGCGGGATGGAGTCTGGACGGCGATTCCTTTTCAGAGGGTGCGGGTTTTCCCCACTCGAAGGAAAAACTGCCCTCGCTGAAGACGGCACGTCATGGAGCTCTTGCCTGCACCCGCAGGATAGGCTAAGTGCACGAGGTGTGTAATCAGCCCAGTGAACATTTTTTCAAAAAAAAAAAAAAAAAAAAAAAAAAAAAAAAAAAAAAAAAAACCTCCAAGTGGCTGGGCTCCTTGTCGGGCGCGAGTTCCTCATCCCTCTCTCATTGCCTTTCCCAGGCCTAAATTGTCTCTGCTGTCTATCATCGCTAGGAGGGCATATAGCCAGTGCCACTTTTCGTGTCCGATTCCCTTCGATGTTTGCTTTTAACGCTATTTTACCATGACGTGATGCTTGACGAAAGTAGAATGTGCGGCTGCATCTGCATGGTCGCATGTCATTGCGCTGCGGTCTGGCGAAAACGAGCTTGCGGAAAGAAAACATCGCGCGTCGTGTGCCAGGTTAGGGGGTCAGTGCAGAAAAATAAAAAAAAAAAAATAAAAAAGCTAGGCGTTGCTTGAAGGAAAAAAACAAAAGCCATCATTCACACTCATCTGCCCAAAAAGGTTTGCGGATGGATGAAGCTAATGCCCACACTTCCGGGGAGCCTGCCGATTGCCACAGCCGCGGCAGCTCCATAACACCTATACATGTAGCTGCTCTTTGTTCTCCATACATATGCCCGCGGGATAGCAAAACAGGGCCTTGGACGCGAGGCGTCTGAAATCGTCCCTGCAAGGTGCCGTTTACGACGTTAGACTATAGTGCGTTTCGGGCTCTTGACCGTTTCCGGGTTCACCTTGCCGTCTGCTTATGTGATGGATACACTGCCTCTCGTACAGCCGTTGGACCCGGCCGGGTGGGGACTAGGCGGAATTTTCCCTCAAATACACGAAGTTCCTCTGATTGCTGTATATGTCTTCCCTTTGTAGCCGTATGGCTGCCCTTGGGTAAGGTTACTGATAGTGATAAGCGATTACTTTCCGATGCCTTTCACTGCTCGTGTCAACGTGTATGCATTCTGCAACTACCCCGGAGCCACGTGAAGGCGCTCTGTATTACCGCCGCAAAGTTCTGCTCCGCGTAGTAGGTAAGATCCATTTTTCACTATCCCCGTGGTTACCATTGCGAGCCTGTTTCTTTTTCGGACGCTGTCTTCGCGAAATGTTCTCTTGTGAAGCATCACGCATACGTGGTGGTTCCGTTTCAGGCCACTTCTGTCGCTCGCTCGTCCATACCGTGTTTCTCCCGGCTTCTTTCGCTTTTTGATGGGCGCTTCTCAGTTTAAGATTGATCGGTGAGGGTACCAGGCCCGTGTCCGCCGGTGTCGTTGTGGCGGCACCCAGCCTTTCTCGGCTGTTCGCTCTGTTTTCTGCCTTTCCACCTATCAGAGCTGCGTGTTCAGGTCGGAGCGGGCTCTCCAAGGTGCGGCGGAAATTGAGTCGTGACCGGCCTCCGCAGGCGGCACAGTTGTGGCGCGGGAACCGTGCACGCGAAAAAGAGAGCGGACTAAAATAACTGCGCGCAAAAGCTGCGCTGATTGCCGTCCCGTGTAACGCGCGCTGCAATCAAAGGTGACGGGTTCCCTACTGTGGCCGAGGCAGCGGCGTAAAAACAAAAGGTCGTAGTTTCACAGAGAGAGAGAGGCCGAAGAGTCGTGTATGGGCTGCGTTTTGCTTCTTTGTTTCCTTTTTTTTGTTTGTGTGTGTGCTGATCAACCGAACAGTCTTCTTCCTCGTATTGGTTCTGCGCTACCCGCGCTTGAATTTTCTAGAATGAGAAGTTAATCAATAATTAATCTAAGCTTGCGCTGGTTTCGGAACATGGGGAAATATGGAAATAGTCCGTTCCGAAATAGTAGTTCGCAGGCACCCGTAACTCAAACCTCATGTCGCCGGGGCCGGGTGTCGAGCGGATATCCTGTATCGTGTTCGGAATGGATGCCCTGTCGTTGCTGTCCGAGTGGCAGTGTTTACACTCATGAGCTTGTTCGTTCGAAAAGGCGTTGCTGTGACCGTCACTAGAAACGGGTAAAATGCATAAAAAAAGATACGCACGTGATTTGGTACCACAACTGTGACGCAACAGTTCTTTTCGCAGCGTTCAGGACGGAGTGATACCATTTCGCTTACCGGTCATTACGCATCCATCTGCTAGTCACGTTGGGGGCTAGTTCGTGAAGGGGCTTGGATATATGGCTGTACTAGAAGGAAGTCGGGACAGTGAGGAGTGCTACGCTTATGTAATGTTAGTTTTCATTTTTTTTTTAATTCACAACTAGTGCTATGGGCTTGAAACGTGGAGGCTAACGAAGAGAGTTCTACTTGAGTTGAGGACAACCCAGAGGGCTATGGAACGAAAAATGGTAGGGGTAACATTAAGAGATAGAAAGCGTGCAGAGTGGGTCAGAAAAATAACTCAAGTTACCGACATTGTAGTGGAAATTACGCAGAGGAAATGGGCATGGGCAGGACATGTAGTGCGAAGAGAGGATAACCGATGGTCGATGAGGGTAACAAACTGGATTCCAAGGGAAGGAAAGCGTAGCAGGGGGCGGCAGAAAGTTAGGTGGGCGCTTGAGGTTAAGAAGTTCGCAGGGGTGAAGTGGGTGCAGCTAGCACAGAACTGGGTTAAGTGGAGAAATATTGGAGAGACCTTCACCCTGCAGTGGGTATAGTCGGGCTGATGATGATGATGATGATGATGATGACTGCTCTTTACTGTTGCGACCTCTTAACTGTACTTAAACTGACTTCTAGCAGTATTCAGAAGGCGATGTTGCTTCAAGATGTATTCGTAAATGTTCTCCCACTAATGCCGAAGTTCAGCTTCACCTACAGCTTTGCCTTACAAGCTTAACGCGCGTCCTGTTCATGTCATCTTTCCACGCTTTCCATTGCGGAGGAGGACCCTTTCCACAGGTGCGTTGCTGACGGGGATCGAAAAACAAATTCAACAAGCTTCAACAACCGGTTCAGGTTGCCTAGAACACCGCTCACTTCAAATCGGTGCGGTAACTTTGGTGTCGTAGCACGAATAATGCCGTACTCAATTTAAAGCTGATCGCAGGTTCAGACCGGTGGCCCTGGTACTACGGACGAGTTCACTGGAAGAAAACTGATTTGGCCCCGGCACTGAAAGCGCCGTCGGTGGGGACTTGCGCCGACGCCACGTACCACGGCGTGCCCAATGCCTCGGCAGCACGCTTGCTGTTAGATAGGGAGTAATTTTCGTCGCCTCACATTGAGTTACGAAATTATTTAGACTAGACCAAATCACAACTTTGCAGGTCGGGACTGAAGACTTTACGTCATTTCATCATCATGTCACAGAAAATGAAGTTCACTCCCACAAAATTCTGGACGGTTGATACGCTGGGATTGGAGCCGACGGCATACATACTTCCAATTGTATGCCGTTAATTGTAATCGTAGGTGTGCACCGAGAAGTGAGACGGACAGCGTTCCTTTTCGGAAAAGCACGCACGCTATCGCATGACCCTTCAAGCAATGCCTAAGCATCTCCCAACTGTTTCTTTTTTGTCTAATTTGCCACTGGTTTTTATTCAGCCAAAGACGCAGTGCAAGCTTTTCATGGTGGTTTGGCGTTTAAGGTATCCGCGCAGGTTTCCTGCTAAAGAAGTCTTTTTAAGATGTGGTTTATAATCTCCCTGTATCCGTGCATGGGTACACTCACGTCGCATATTCGGGCTGAATCGCGTGCGCTCCCAAGCTTATGTCGCGGGCATAGGACTATAGGTAGGCGTCACTCGGACGAGGAAGACTGGCGCACAGGCGTACGAGGTGAGGCCGCAAGCATTGCTCGTCCTCCGTCTTACGCGCGCCACTAAATTTTTCTGTCTGTGGTATAAAAGGTGCAAAGTGCACACGGCGCGTACTACCTCGCACCCAGAGCCACAGCTCGCGAATCGAGTGTAGCGCTGCCTT